>NC_089174.1:31822571-32127783 GCF_009819655.1 Sylvia atricapilla
CAAAGTATATTCTGCAAAGTAGCTATGAGTTACTGCAATTGCAACATGCTCCAGTGATAGACCCATGATGCACCAGCCAAGCTCCATGATGCTTCACAACTTAACAGATGTCAATGGGCCAAAAACTTTCAGCAATGCTTGAGTGCTTTTTCCTGAGGCTTTAAAGTGTTCCCTAGTGCATAAATTGTTCATCCAGAAGCTAAAAGGTTTTTCAGCTTCATTTTCAGAGTTTGTCTCATATGTATTCACAGATCTAAAAATTCTGCTCTTTTAATTCCATATAAGACAAATCTATAGTAACTACAACAGTTGTTTAAACACAGTTACTTTGGTTTTGTAATTTATTGGTGCCTTTTAGTACAAGACAAGTTAGCCCTGTCTGACAAGTCATTTCAGATCAGTAATGAGCATAAAGGATAAGCTGTAGTTCTAACACCACATCACAGAAAGCAGGTGCTGAGCATTAGTAGGTACACCTACTCGTCTTGACTGTGTATGACAAAGTTCTCTAGGTTAACATGTTGGAAGGTATTTAGATTGCAGTTATGAAAGAAGCTCACATGAGAACGTACATACTCAGGACTCAACATGTAAAATGAAGTGCACATTTCGCACCTTGGATTACACAAATTTCACAAGTGATCTCAGTCACTTACTTGTAGACCACTTCCATAACACTGATCAGCTTCCTGGTATTTTTGTTTGTTGGGAAAATCCCAAGAGTCATGCCTAACTGGTAATAAGAGAATGAGATATTCAGATTAGAATTTCTGAAAATGAACAGAGGTGATAAATTTGTTTGTGGTATGAGATTTAAAGAAATAGTGTTAGCTTCATGATGCTCAAAGAAATTATTTCTGTTCTCATAAGGACACTCATACTTTCCAATGTATACAATGTAAATACAAAACCATTTTAAACTACAGAAATGTGGAATACTTACAAAACTTACTTTAGGTGAACATTCTGCACAATCAATCTCCAGCTAATAACCAGCTAATGTGATTAATAATGGGCTACAAATTCTACTATTTCTCATTAGAAATCTTCCTCACATTGTGGGATTGCAAAAAAATGTTAAATTGCCCAAATCTGTTACCAGTTGCCAGTTCCGTTGCTCAACAGAGACTTAATTTTCCAGATCTCTGAGACTTAACGTTTTTTGGTGTTGAGCTCTCAGTGTGGCTGGCAGTTTGGGAGTTCACATACGCAAATAAAGCGTGTGCAAATATGAGCTAATAGACAACCAGCTTGGCATTTTTAATTTAACGCTCAAATCAAAAATATAACAATAAAATATGTATGTTCCATTCATTTTTTTGAAGTTTGAAGTGCATGTACGTAATTACATAACAAAATACTGCTGCTCGTATCTGTCATTTGAAAATGAAATGCAAAAGAGTACTGAGAAAACATGACATTGCACTCACAGCCCTGAAAATCTGTCTGTTGATGAACATTAAATTTGCCATCTGGCTTCTGCACCATAGGTGCCTTTGCAAGCCCTCAAAAATCAGTTTTGTTTGGGCTTGTGCAGAATCCTGTGCACCAGATGGCTTTCTTATTGAACTTGGCTCTCAACTAGCTGGCCACAAAATTAATATGCATTTTATTAATGCTGTAAAACTGCTTATGGTTTTTTTTTTATCTTTTTTTTTTTTTTTTTTTTTTTTTTTTTTAATCTATAAAATGCTCCCAGTGAAACACTATCCAAAGACACTTTTGCAGGAACAGTTGATAGGTCATTTTTGTGATAAACACTAGGCTGTCTCCAACCTTGTTTGAACTAGTGGCAAAACATTCTTTAGATGATAATGGTTCTTTTATTATCAATTTGTGTTGGCGAACTTTGAGAATCTGAAACTGAAAATCATGAAGTTCTGTATCACATACAGAACTATCAAATAATTGAGTACATCAAGTTCTTTCCACCAGAAAGCTCTAATACCCACCTAGTAACATACATTATAGGCCTAGAGTTGACTGTATATATTGCCCTGAATGTTGTGTTCATCTTTGCAACCATTGGTAATTCATAAATGGGGCTATATCAGATTTTTGTAAGAAGCCTGATAAGGAAGTGGTTTATAAGCAAAATATCTGTGTTCATCTTCCCTGTTAATTTAAGTAAATATAAACTTGTTTTCTTCTACTTTACTAAGAGCAGCACAATGCCGCAGTGTTTTGGGTAAGTAAATAAGAGTCTTTTTTACTAGTGCATTGCAAATAAATATAGTAATGCCTTATAGAAAAATGCACCAAGGAGACAAGATGAAAACCTCCTTCATTTCCAGCCTTAGTCATTTAATGTGTCAATAAATGTTCTCCTTTCTCAGACTAAATGCCATGAAAAATGAGACATAAATTGTAGTGAAACTATGGAATATTAAAAAGCTGACTCAAATACTGGAAACCAAAGAGAAAATATTCAAAATACCTACAGGATAATCAAGGCCTACAGCAGAATAATGGAATAATGGTTAAAAGAATCATATTATAAACACTTTAAAACAACTCAAATCATAAAGCAGTTGTGTGTCAATTTTTTCCTGTGCGAAAAAAAACAAAAAAGGAATTGTTAGAACTTAGAGTTACTAGTTATGATCTTAAAACAAGTATTCCATTTTTACTAAATACATGACCTTCTCTGGGATTACGCTGAAACACATTTAATTTAACTAAAATAAAAACAAGCATCCTAGGGATGTCTATTTACAATGTTATTTCCAATTTGCCTGCTCTAAACTACAACACAAGGTTCAAGAAGGACTTAATAGTAACAATTTCACAATTTTGTGAAGAAGTACAGGATTTTCAGAAGGCAACCATGTGTGAGAGTAGGTGCAAACAACACATGAGAGGTGTTGTCTCTTTTTTGGCTAGAGAGGAGCAGAAGCACTGTCTTTTCTTATCCCCACAGGCTGTTGGAGGTTTATTCATCTGACACTTTGTGCTGCCTGAAGTACTGACAAGTGATTCTTGCTCCAGAGTCATCTGCCCTGGGGTGAGATCACCTGTGAATAGTATTTGAGGAAGCAGTTTCATTACCTCTGTATCAGTCTCAGTCTTGGCATATTCCTGGTGAAACTGTTAAGGAATAGGGGATCCAAGAATGAGGGATTATGGCAGGAGTGTGTAGGGGACCTGATCTGAAAATCTCTTCAACCTACAACACATGCCCACTGAGAAGTGAAGAGAGAGGCTGAGCTCTTTCATTTACCAGAGTTTACAAAGAGAAGAGAGAGCCTCGCCTTTCCCACAACTTCCAACCCTCTCCCCAGTGTGGGAAGAGCAAGCTGTGAAAATGAGTCTCCTTGCTAAGCAGATCACAGAGCAAAGCAGTGGCTAAGGAGTCTGGGGTCCATTCTCTACTTTTATTCGCTGGTAGGAGGACAAGATGGGGCACCTTTGGAGGAAAATCTCCTGGAACTTGTCCTGTTTGTATTGCACAGTGCACACTGCTGGCACCTGCTGGTGTGGAACCTGTGCACCAGAAGCAGCACCACAGAGCATTTCCTGCTGATACAGGACACTATCTTACCCGAGGACAAAGTGGCAAGCCTCATGTCTAAGGGCCCTGCCTTCTGCCACTGCTGACATGTCCGCCACAATGTTAGCTCAGCTGAGGGAGGCAGCATGCATTCTTGTTACTGTCTGAGCATTAAGGAAACTAATAAAGTCATCAATTGCCTTCACTGGTCTCTAGGGGCAGAATACATGCTCAGAGCTATTTCTCCTTTTATCACTCCCAATTTACAGGTTATGTGTGAGCAGCAGGGACCATTGTGGTCACAGTGGATTGTTGGATATGGTGTTCATAAGGACTTGGTAGGAACAACTTCTTCCTTCCTCCATTCCCAAATGTGCTTTATGTTTGGATTGATGCAGTCACAAGGGAGATGGATAATGGTTGCAGACCAAAGAAGAGCAGCAGATGCTCTTGTCATTTATCCAGCATGCAGGTGATCAGCAGCTCTGAAAGATGTAAAGAATGGGCAGAACAGAAAAGCAACAAGGTAAACTCAGGAAAGTGCCCAAACATAGGCTCCATGGCCACGTGGATGGCAATATAACAGTGGCATCAGTAACTTTTGCCAAGGGTTGGTCATGGTTTTGGGAGCCATACTAAAATAAAATCATGTAAAATGAAATGAAATAAAATAAAATACCCAAATATTTTTAAAGAAGCAGAAAAAAAAAAAAAGAAGTTCATAGTAGTGGATGAACTAGTAATGATAGCTAAGAAGATGGGTCCTAGTAGTGAGGAGGATTTTAGAGATGACAGATAAAGAGGTAACAGTAGCTTTGTCATGTCAAATGTCAGAATTTCTGGACTGTGATTAAAATCTTGCTACTCTAGGATTGCTACAATGAGCCACTGTAGCTCAAAACAAAGGTTCTCAAAGCCTGAAAGGTGGCAGTCAGGTAATATTGCAGTTGAAAGGATAAGTTAAAGCAAAAACCTTATTAGAAGATATTCAATTAGAGCACTCTTACACAGTTACAGAAATCTCTTTTGATTTTCATTGCTACCAGAAATTTAAAAAAAAAAGAAAAAAAAGAAGAATGGGGACAGCCAAATTGAAAAAAAAAAATAAGGACATAAACAGCTAAGTGATCTTTTATTTGGGTAACTTCATAAGCAGCTATAACAAGAAAGCTGAATTTGCGGATAAAATAGGCATTAAAGCCTTCAGTAAAATTAAGAACCAAGGTATTTTTGAATTCCATACCAGATAGCTTTCAATGTCCTTAGGGAAACAGGTTAAAGAATATGACTCAGTGGAAAAAAAAAGGTGTCTATACACAACCCTATTTACAGCTGCTAGATTCACTCCTGTTCAAAGAAATTAAAAATGTGACAACAGAAAGAAGTAAAATGCAGGCAACAGTTTGCCAAGAACAGAAGTTTCACAAAGGGGAGGGAAAATATATATTTAAAATAATAATTCTGCCTTAAAAAATCCTGTGTATCCATAAGGAAGCAGTAAAGAGTTTTATGGAAAAAAGCAGCAATGAAATCTCCATTGCAAAGATGCAATCTCCATCTTTGGGAGATGCCGAGCAGATGGGTACATAAACAAGGCAGGTCCAGGGCTAGTATAATGTCAGATCATGGAATGTTCAGATTGAAATCCAGTAAAGTAAAATATTTGAGGTCAAACAATGGGGGAAAACAGACATAGTACTGAACTCATAGTACAGTACTGACACAATTCTAGTGTCAATTCTAACATCTCAAGCAAGTACTCCAGAAATCTAGCAGTCAAGAAATATTGCATATTCCTTATTATGCACTAAACTTGGCTGGTCTTCTATAATGTGCATCATAAGACCGTGTGATGAACTCCAAAGACTGAAAAATGAAATATTTGCATTCTGTGCCTGAAACTACTGTGGTCTATGGAAGAATTTATTTAAGAAAAGACAATCTGTCTAATACATAGATATATGTAATATGTTCAAAATAAGAAAGAGTCATAATGTGAGTTTATATAAGTTATTATGTTTATACTAATAAAGAATTTATTGTTTTGTATTTAATCTTTATTACCAATTCCTGAATAGAAAGGAACCAAAGTAGAAATGTATATGAAATTATATTTAAAGTCAACAGTTTGATGAAAGAACCAAAAGCACAGTGTGATTCAGATTATAAATATATTTATGTGCAAGCTCCAAATGATTCTCCAATCAACCTTTTCCTTTCCTACTCTGCCTTATGCCTAGGAGGAGGAAATGAAGGAGATCACATGAGTCTTCTACAGTCTTTCATTTCAAACTGAATTAAAATTGCTCATTGCAGTGTAGCACCCCAGTACCACCTGTAGAATCAGGAAGCAATTCTAAATGCCAGCAATATTAATGGAAAAAATGTTGCAATTCTTATATCTCCTTGGGATATTGAGAGCATAGAATGCTGTTGAGAGAGGAAATGACTTTAAGCAGAGATAATATGTGATTAAGTAGAAGTTTAAGAAAGGGAAAAAATCATTCTTTCCAAATTCATTCAACAGTAGTTGAAATTAAAATAGGCTAAGTATAAAAATCAGTAAATATTCTGGGTATTGCGGTATTTGGTGTACATACTCAGTTCCTCATACATCTTTGCAGAGTCAACAGAAAACACCTGAAAGAGCTAGCAGGAAGGGAAAAAGGTTCACCATTTGTGATGCTTTATCAGAGATGTGAAAGCCGTAAGGGACTACTGCCAAAAAGATTCACTCTGAAAACTTCTAAATTAATAATATCATTTAACCCTAACATTACATTAGTATTTAGTAATACTAATATTGATGATGAAAAACTGGGCCAGAACTAACTTTTTTAAAAAAGAGCTGTATGTTCAGTAGTGCAATCTAAATCATAGATTCATAGAGTGGTTGGGTAGGAAAGGACCTTAAGGGTCATTTTGTTCCAACTCCATGCCATGGGCAGACACATTTCCCACAAGACCAGGTTACTCGGAGCCTCCTCCAGTCTGATCTTGAATATTTTCAGGGCCAGGGCATCCATAGCTTCTCTGGGCACCCTGTTCATGTGCCTCGCCACCCTCACCCTCACAGTAAAGAATTTCTTACTAATACCTAATCTTAATCTACTGTCTTTCAGTTTAAAGCCATTACTTCCTGTTCTTCCCTTTCTGAAGGTGAAACGTCTGCTAACATCAGACCTTGATGCTCAGGAGCAGCCTGCTGTTTCTCAGCCATGAGAATGTCTTGCTGGATTTCCCACTGTTGCATGTAGACTGCTGTATGGGCTGACTACACAATTTGAAGTACTGCACATGGCTTATATAGACCAGCACTGAGCTCTGTAACTTGGCTTTTTCTTTCCTTTATTCCCAGGAGCTGCACCAGACCTTCCTGTAAATGTCATTAAAAGAACTGTGTTAGGGATCAAAAACAATGGTCAAACAAACAGCTAAGGAACATGAGCAGAAAGCTCCCAAAATAGTTAAAATGTTAGAGACATAGATGTACGTGAAAGGAACAGAAATCAATCTCCAGTAAATTGAATCAACTTTTCATAACAGTGCAATTTATAATCCTCATGGCACTTTCCCATAAAGAAGGTCCTCCTGCTTCAGGAAAACGTTTTGAAGCCTGCACTATCCTAGATTAATGGCTGAAACTATATTATCATTGTTACACCTCAAAAAATTCAATAGCTGGTTAAAAATACTCAGAACTACATTAAGGCAATGAAGCATTCTGAAGAGCTAAGCTGCAATTGGTTTTGTGAGATGCTATGTTTAACCACATTAGAGGAGCCATATGTGGCAAGAGCATAATTATCTGTATAAAATCCAAGAAGAAATGTACTCATTATTGTGTATTTGTGAGTGAAGATAGAATTTATAATGCTCTTTATAGCCAAGTTTGCCTGAAGCTTCAAACCATATGACACAGTTTAAATACTTTTAGGATTTCAAAGCTCTGTTATTCTGGCCTCAATCTTCTATACTGCATTTCTTGTCTCATGCTGAAACTCAACTAGAAGATTTCAGGTTAAAAAAAACATGGACAAGAAGAGTCAAAGAGTATGTTTGTCTTTGTAATGTGAAACTTTCTTACAACAGGTTGGGGAGAAGCCATCTGAGATACTGTTCATCATGCCAAGACCTGAATTGTTATTGTGGAGAAAAAAACAAGCAAAACACAACATTCAAGGCTGTACTTAAAAATTGTTTTACAGACCTGAGACATAACTAAGATGAAAAAAAGGAAACACAAATCCATAATAATTCAGGCTAAAGAAACATTGAGAAAGAACAGGGCACAATAACTTGCAAATGGGGTTAAAAATGTGGTTCCAGGCTGAGAAGACCATAATCGTGCTCAGCCTTTGAGCCTAAGGTCATCCTCAAACATATATTGTCTCCATAAATGTCTGGTACACATTTCTAAATATTACCATCTTTGCTGTACTCTGAATGATGTGAAAAGGAAGGGTGTTTCAAACAGAGGAGTTAACTAAAAAAATTAAATATATTTCTAAATATGAACACACATATATAATGACCTAAATATCAGAAGCAACAAAGTAAATTCTTTCTTTTTCAAGAAATAAGCAAAACCAAACCAAAAATTTTTATTTGATTTAAAGCACCGGAGAAATTTGGGGCTTTGTGTCATAGGCCACAAAAGTATTAGAAAATATATTTTTTTAAAAAATGCATGGGGCTTAGTTTTGAGTGGTACATTTGTTTTATAAATTTAGATTAAACTATTTAGAGTAATGACATATATATATGAAATACAGTTCTGATGAGACTGATAGTTGCCTTCCTCGGAAACTGTTCTTCCTTTTTGACATGTATAGCTGATATGCTGGAATTAAAGATGACATTCTTGATCTCCTTGGGTTTCAGTTTGAGATACCAAACAACTCTTTTTGTTGTTGCTGTTATCCTGCTTTATTTTAGCTTTCAAAACACTGAAGCAGTATGGTGTAAAGAAAAATTTTCAGATATCCTTACTTAAAAGGCTAATAAAGATTTACCTGTATATTTAGAAATATTGTTGTCATCTGTACAGGTGTTAAATCCATGTTCTTGTTAAATGTTGAGATTTCTGTTTGAAAGTAGCTTGAGATTTTGCTGTGATCTTTCTGGCAAATTCTGTTTCGACTTTAACAAATGAATACAGCTCAACCTGAGCTATAATTCAATGTGCAGAATGACTCACAGTGTTGTAAAACTGTTTACGGTGACCTGATCTGAATTAATTTTAGAATAATCCCACTCTGCCTGTTGCAGTACAGCCATTTACTGTCTTGTCAGCCCAGACAGGTTTTGCCCCCGGGACAATTAGTGTTTCTGCAACTATACAGGCGAAGATACATTGACCCCTTTCTTTATAAGCAAATCTACTTGTTGGTTGGATAAAAAGGAGGCAGGTTAGACAGATTTCGTAATGACGCAAATTTAAGGTACAGAAAGTTTATGCTGGCTATTGTGTAAAAAGAATCAGGAGGCCTGTCAGTATGTTACTTGGAACCACTCAATGCATGGGTCATAAAAACACAGCATAAGCCACATGGAGGCTTGTTTACAGTCCTCCCAGACTACAAGCTTCCATGCGCTTCCAAGATTAGTTGCTGAAGGGAATATGTCTATACAAACAACAAATTTCTAGTCTCATTTTTTTTTTTTTTTTTTTTTTTTTATTTTTACTGGTCAAAATATCTGTCATTTAAAGGTATGAGAGTAGTTCAGTATATTTAGTAAAGTTAAGTTCTGAATCCAATAGTAGTCTTCCTATGTCTATTGGTTTTGTGAAGAGTTGTTATTTTAACAAAAAACTTACCTGAAAAGATGCTTATTTTATGTTTTAAGTGTATGGTGGAAATAAAAAGAGTCAAACAAAAGGCAGATAAATATATTGAAATATTTTTTAGTCTTTTTCACTCTCCCCAGTGTAGTTGATGTACAAAATTATTTTTTTATTCTTTTGAATTCTGTTCATTGAGTAAACTCATTATTTACAAGAATACAAATCTTCTAAAGAGTTTTCATTTTAGCGAATTCCTTCTTTGATTCAAAGATATCAACTCAAACATTTGGACACATATGCTTCCTCTAGACCTTGACCTGTTTATGCATTGCTACCTGATGCCTTTGCTTTCAGGTAGCTAGAAGCTGATTATTTGGATTTACCTAGAGGGATCAAAGTCAATTGACTTATTTATAATTTTCTATCTTAAAATTTTGTCTGGGTTTTTTTCCCCCTATGACTATTTTTGGCTTTTTTTTTTCTGGTCCTAAAATGTCATTTAAATTGACAGGACTTCTCAAAAATATCCTCCAGTGGTTCAGAGGTTATTTTAGCTATTTTCTCAAATATTTTATCCCCAAGGCCCTGATGATTTGGAAGCACCCATTTTGTCTCAGTGCTTTTTATTTTCTTCATACTCTGTTCAGCAAAATTTGTACTGCCAAATGCCTGGTTGCAAACTTTATTGGAGAAGTTGAATATAGAAGCCAAATCCTCCATTGTGTGACATGTCTTTTTAAATGAAGCCCGAAAGTACACTGTACTAAAGTATGGCTCACTCTACACAAAAAGATTTCTTTTGCTTATTTGTTTCATAGAATGTAAAAGATTTGTTTTGAACTCACACTGCTTGTATGATTTTAATTCAAAACTAAACATCCAAAAATACAGCGATGGGGCAACTAGTACAGCATACTATGATAAGGGGTTTTTTTTGTTTTGTTTGATTTTGTTTTGGTTCTTTTTTTTGTTTGTTTGTTTGTTTGTTTTTCTTCCCATTTGAAAAAGACGAGAAAGGCAAATAAGCTGAGAGGTTTTTTTCCCCCATACCTGGCGGGTCCTGCCAAGTCAGACTCTGCATTCTGTACCCACTGCTGCCGAAGGACAGAGCTAATGACGAGGCCCGTATTTCCCGCAGCGCATTCTGTATGTGCATGAGCAAATCCCACCGAACCTTCCCCCACAAAGTTACTGCGGGTCGAGGACGATGGCTGCTGGCCAGGGAGCCGCTTCACGCTCCCACCTTCACGCAGGGATCTGGATGTTTCCCGGCCCCGCGGAGACTGCAGGATCTCTGCGCTCTCTCTCCGCCACCCGCGGCCTCCGGGGCGGGCGCCCTCCCCGCACCCCGCACGGAGAAGCTGTCCCCGCTGCCGGGAACAGGTGGGCAGGGCAAGCCCCCGCCGGCCCAGTACTCTCTTGCATTGCCGCACCTATCCAAACGCGAGCCGCCGCTCCCCCTGCGCCTCGCCGGTAACTTTTTTTGCCAGGCTTCGTGCCACCCGCCGCCACCGAGGGACCACCCAGGGTGGTGGGCTTAGGCTGGCAAACTTTCTGCCCAGATGGGCCAGAGTGGCAGCTTCGTCCTTTCTTCATCTTTAGCATCACGGCTGCGGCACCATCCTCCCTCGGGCGCGCCACGCTGAGCGGGGGGCGGTGCGGCGGAGCCCTGCGCTCGTTCCGGCAGCGGGCGCCGCTCCGTTTCGGCCCGCCCCGCACCGGAGAGAGGGCGACAGGCTCCGGCGGGCTCTGCTGGTGCTGCTGCCGCCGCCGCCCCCTTCGCCGGAGGAGAAGGATGGAGCCGGGCAAGGAGCCCCGAGTAACCGCGGAGGAGAAGCCCAGCGAACCAGAGCAGGCGGTTTCCTTCCAGGCCCGGCTGTGGAAAAACCTGCAGCTGGGGGGCAAGGGCCGGAGCGGCGGCGGGCGGGCAGCAGCCGAGCGCCGCACTGCGGAGCCCCTCGCTCCGGCCCCGCCGGCCGGCGGCAAGGGGGACCTCCAGCCCGGCGGCAAGTGGAGCGGCTTCAAGCGGCGGCGGCAAGTGCTAGACCGCGTCTTTTCGTCCTCCCAGCCCAATCTATGCTGCTCGGCCGCCGAGCCGCTGGAGCCGGCCGGCGAGTCCGGCTCCGCCCTGCGCCGCCTGCGGGAGCACCTGCTCCCCCAAGGCAAGGGGCCGCCGCCCGGCCGCCGCCCGGAGCCCGCCGCCGGCTCTGAGGGGCCGCCGGCGGGCAGCGAGGGGCGCCGGCCCGCGGCGCACCTGTCCCACCAGAAGAGCTCCTCGCTGCCCAGCACCGCCTGCCTGGAGCAGCTGCTGCAGGGCTCGCCCGCCGCCGGCAGGATCCAGGACCAGCGCACGGAGGACGGCGACAGCAGCGCGGTGCGTGCCGGCCCGCGCCGCCCCTCTGCTAACAGGGCCGGGTGGGGAGGTCGGGCGGGAGGGGTGGTAATCCCTGGGGAGGGTAGAGGAGGTGGGAAGGGAGCTGAGGTAAGGAGACGTGGGAGGGCGACCGCTGGGGAAGGGAGCTGAGGTGAGGTGGAGGACGGCCGCGGCTGAGTCTCAAGCCCTCCTCCCGCCGGCTCGCTGGTCAGGAGTGCCCTTCGCCTGAGAGGGGAACGACTGGAGCCCAGCCCGCATCCCGGCCGGAGCCCGGCGCTCCCGCAGCACTCTGAGACAAGCGGCGCGGCGGGCCCGAGCCGTGGGAGTGCCTCTGACAGCCGTGCTCCTGCCCCGCTCCTGGAGCGACCTCCCTTAGGCCTTCATTTCATAAACCACATAGGCGAAAGGTGTCTCGGAGGCTGGGGTCAGGCTTCCCTCGCTCGCACGCTTTTTCCTAGTGGCCGCCTCGCGCGTCTATGAGGGCCGTCTCCGCTGGTGTCTGCTCTTAACACATGCAGCATTGCTTTTACTCAGGTAACCTCGGCTTTTTCCTTGTTTGGTTATCCAGATTTGAATTACTATGTCTTTTGATTTCTGCAAGACACCAACAACACCACTAGGTACACATTTAGTAGATGGTAGGTAATTATTTGGCAGTTACAGGCTAAGTGCTGCCTTATGCAGCTGTCAGTTCAGTCTGCGAGACCATCGTTCTGGTTTGTTTGGGAGAAGGCAGTAAACAAAGCCGTAACTCTTCCAACAGTCGGTTTTTAAATTACGTGGTGAAGCTACTGTTGATAGGGGCTGCTGAATCTTGGAGTAAATTTACTGCGAGAAAAGTGCAAAACGTGAGTATTTTTTGATCTTGTGTAATTCTGAGCAGCCATCCACCTTCTTCAGGAATAACTGAGTAATGCATATTATTATAAATTGTTTTATGTCATAATCAGGGAGAAATGAATAGCTGAAGTAAAAGAAATGCTCTCTGTGTTGTCAGAAATAGGCTGTATAAATGCATTTGGCTGCTGCCAGAGCAGAACCTATGCTAATAAAGAATAATAGTAGTTCTGCAGTGATTTGCAAGTGTACCTTGAGGTCAGTGGTACTTTAATGTCCCTCTGCAGAATTCAAAGGAATTCCTCTTCACAAATATGGGACCAAGACTTAACTTTATGCCTTGGGTTTGTTTTGGTTATAGTCACTGGCCTCGGTGGAAACTACTGTAGTTGTCTCTTGTATAGGGCTTGTAAAGGGTTTAGATCATTGCTTATTGAGGTGGGACTATTGTGACAGGTATCTATAAAGTGGGTATTACCCTGCAGTAGTGAATACATTCCTCCCAAACCTCTGGCTCAAATTGTAAGTATTTAAGTAGTATTGTTGGAGATGACAAGACATTATTCTGCTTTAAAGACTGCAGCATCCTGTAATATGAAAATGTGTGGCTTTCTTCAGTGTGTTCTGCTGCTGTGTTTAGTAAAGAATTGTAAATGTTTATTTACAAAGCATGTCAAGTGAGGGCATTACACTTGTTTAGAACAAGGTGCAGTCATAACATTTGGAAAGAATACTGTTAAATCAAATCAATTTAGGTTTTCTAACACTTGTTTTTAATTAGCAGGATTATGATCTATTCTTCCAAGTGTTTTCTAGTATTAATTTGGGCTATGCCTGGATACCAGATATGCTGGTTTTGATAATAAAAAAGCTTGTTTGTGTCTTGGTGAAGTTTGCAGAGCTGCTGAAAGTGTTTGTTTTAAAGGAATGATCTGAAACAGAATAGCTTTCCTGCTATTTTGTAATAAGCACATTCGCTGCTTTTCTCAACTCTGAAGTATAATCTCACTTGGGTTATTAAGTCTAGCTTAATTCCAGCTTCAATGAGTTACAGGATATTTGGGAAAATAAAACTCCAACTATAAAGCATTGTTAATTGTCTTCAAGTATGCCTGGTACTGTTTAGTGATCTGTTAACAGAGAAAATACCTTCCACTGTAAGCAGCTGGAGTTTCCAGTTCAGTGTACCTCAGGAGGCAAGACTTGTGTGCTTACAGTCTGCACCTCACGGCAGTAAAGTCCCTGCCTAACCTCAGTAATGGCCTTTACACCCCTCTGAGGATTTGGGATTACACATCTGGTAGCATGAGTTTGGAATAACTTGCATTTTTCAAATCCAAATTTTACTTAAAGCACGTGCTGGTTTTAACAAGTGCAAGGAACCAAGCTCCAAACAAGCTATTCCCTTTCCCCCTGCCCCTTCTGACAATGGAGAGATAATAAGAAGAGATTATGAGTTAAAATAACAATTTACACACAGAATCACAATAATCACAGCAATATATAAAAAGTATATGGAAAGAGGGTGTCCCATGCACAAAAGGGCATGCATCACTGGGAACAAAAGAAAAGATACTTCCCAAAGACAGTGCCTGGTATGGACTCCAGACAAAGGTAGTGTGGCAATGGGAACTCCAGTGGCTTATATTAGCAGCCCCCCAGCCCAGCCTAAGCAGGGGAAGAAAACCCCTCAGAATCTTGTGCCTTGGACTGCTCCAGTACCTTGGTTCTGCACAGCCTTCCCTCGTGCTGCCACCTCTCACTCGGCTCTGCTGGGGCAGGGGCTCTGAACAGCTCTGTGCCACCCCTTCTCTCTCTCTCCTTTTTTCTAATTTTCCCTAGAGCAGCTGTCTTGGACTCAGCATTGCTGTCCTTCAGCAGCACATCTTAAAGCCACAGCTCGGAGGAGTGGGAAAGGGACTGATGGTGGTGAAGAGGGGCTGGGTCCACCTGGCTGATCCCCATACCTTCTCCCTGGAGAGAGCCAGGCAAGCTGGAGCACTTTACCTCCTGCTCCTTGGCTTGTCCTGCTGGGACCACACCAATCTCAGCAATGATTCAATTTTTTCTGTAACCAGGACACAGCAGCACAGATTTTCAGTGGTGTCTGGGTTTTCATTGTCTTTCATTGCAGCCTTACATGCCCAAAGATTTAAAAAAAGTATATCAGAATCATTAAACTGAGATTAAATTTCCTAAGAGTAAATCAACATAAAATTGCAACTTCTTTTAAAATACACGTAAAATTATATAAAAATGAAGAGCAAGCAGATGCTAGTGTCTCTTTTGGATCAAGACTGTTGAATTTTATATCAAATCTGCACACAAAAATATCTACTACATATTTTCAGGGAGATGGTGGAGAGAAATAAAATTCCACAATAAGTCAACTTTTTTGTGCTTTTAAGCTGAAATAATACAGTTGTTGTCAGTGAAAAGTTACTGGGTGTGAAGACTTACGTTGTAAGATTTTATATTGAAATTTAATTTTTTGGCATAATCACGCCATTTAAATTTAATTTGAACGCGTTAAAATGTGGTATAGCACTGTTGTATTGGGCATGGACAGTCTAGCAGAGACCTAGTTTTTTCAGTGTTGAATAAAGCTGTTGCATTGATTAGGATTAGTGTCTTGGTTTGAGTAGCGCTGCACAAATAGAAGTGTAGTCTTATGCAAACAATACCTTTTATATTTGAGCACTAAACACAGTTCTTTGCTGAAGACTGAATACTCCTTGGAGCTGTCTGTGAATATTTTTGGAAAGGGCATTTAAGTACTTATTGGAAGGAAACTTAGGTTACTTTTAAACAGTAAGTGAAATGTAAATGTGTGTTTTTAGAACAAAGGAATGAATACATGTGCAGGTATATATCATCCTTCTTCCAGTTTCCAAAGACTGTGAGACAGGTTTCCATGGCCAAACTTTTCATGACTTTCCATATGGCAGCCAATCACCATGATGTAGCTGAGAGCCGTGTGTGTGCTGCATCCTTGAAGCACTGAGACGATGGTGATGGATGCCTCCTGCAGTGTTCCCCTGGAGGACAGCAGCACTCCAGGAGCAATGCTTCACAATGCTTCTAGTGTCTGAGTGTGCTGCCATGGCCCAATGCAGCAAAGCAAGCGTTTTTCTACTTGTCCCTTTAAATTTTTCTTCCTGTGCCAGCTGGAGCATGAATTTATCTGGCAGTGCCTGTGCCAGCATGGCCTTTCTCTTTAATGTGAGACATAGCTTTGCATGAAAAGTTTTACATCACTTGTATTTTGTCACAGTAATTTGGTAAAAACCAGGGGGGTGGAAATATCCCCGTTTCTTAAGATTTGCAGTAGTACAGACCCTACAAGTGTTTCACTGTCTTTATCAAAGAAGATAAATCTGGGCATGTGTCATATTGAATCAACAGTGAGCGTGAAGAGTCCTTAGGAAGAGGGTTCTTGATTAAGGGATGTCCAGGCTGCAGTCTGACTGCCACAGTGAGTACTCTTGTGGGTACTTCTCTCCAGTGTGTTTTCTTGCAAGATAACAACAAATCTGATAACGACAAACTTTGTCATTTCATGACTTCTTAAAATGTGTCTAGATTGATCCATTATAACCAAAAGAGAGGGCAGGTTCTTAACCCCTTTCCCTCAATGTTTCCAGTTCTGTGAGTGGCTACGTGAATGACTTGGAGGTGTGGGAGAGCACTGGCATTATTGCAGAGGGAAGATGGGGGCTCTCTAGGGCTGCTGCTCAACCTCTAATTTCTTAGCCATACGAAAGCAAATTTCTTTAATTTTGTGACACATGGAGCTATTTGTTTCATTAATAAGCAGTGATTGGAAAACATTGGTCTAGAATGTATAATACAGACTGATTAGAGATGAGCTGAAGTGAAAAACTGATACATCCAGGTACAGGGTCTTTCCCATTCTTACAAATAAAGGATAACTATTAGCCAATAAAGTTGATGTTAGAGGGTGAACTGTGTGTCACAAGAGGAGAAACTGCAGAAAGAAGGGGAATTTAGTGAGCTGGATTGTATGAGGCGACATTGCACTTTCAGGGCAAAGAACATTGTCTTATACTGAGATGTTGGGAAAGAGAAAGAAAATCATAGTGAGTAGGAAGGAGTGCAGGTTGAACTGGAAGGAAGCCTGAAGAGGAGAGAGGGGAGTTTGAATTTAGTGAGGAGCGGGATGCAGAGCCAGTGAAGAAGACCAGACTGGCATATCATGTGTGTATCTCTGCCTATACCAGAATGAGTCTATAATTGGTTTAGAGCTGTTTGAATCAATGAAGTTACACAAGGGAAATTTTTAAAATGTTTGTTATAATTGGCGTGTGTCACAGGTAATTGATTCAGCCAAAGAAGGAAAAATAACAAGAAAAGACAAAAGGCTGAAATGTCAATGAAAAGCTACACAGATAATGTCACTCAAGAGGATCTTAATTGCTGCTTTACTTTCATTGAGAAAGATGAAGGTGGTGAGAAAATTTGAAAACTGCTGACTGTCAAGGATTAATTACTTTTTCCTGACACAATGCCAGTACAAAACAGAAAGAGTTGGAGAGAGCTGATTTGCACAGGTATTTGGAGCATGATTTGAGAGCAACATAATTCTGAAAATTGAGGCAGTATTTTAGAAAATGGTAGGATGTTTGCTTTTAGGGATGTGCCCACTGACACAGAGGGAATGAGTAGATGAAAAAGTCTTTAGGCTGGGTGAGAAGACCATGGAGCTGGTTAAATTACATAGAAATAGTAACCAGGAGTAAAAAGCTGTTGCTAAAGTTTGTTTCTTATAAGACAGCTGTTGCAATTGATCACAGCTATTTGTTATTCCAAGATTTTAATTAGACATCTGATTTTGTTAAGGGATATTTTGTGTTGCCTGATTTTTCACATATTAATCTCTAATAAAATGTTCATCTTTCAGCAGTTTGAGATGTACAATTCTGTTTCTTGTGGTCTGTCAGCATCTGATCAGACTTTATTATTATTATCAGGTATTTTAATAGTGTACATATATTACTGGAAGAAAAATCCAGATATGGCACAATAGAGTTGTATTTAATTATATCTAGAATGACCTCTGCTCAGTTAACTAAGGATCTGTAGAGTTTTCAAAGTGAGCTACATGATTTTTCAGAATTGGCTAGTTTGCATTTATCCTCCTGAAATATTTAGATATTTTAAAGTGAGCTAATAGCAGCTGTTGACTTACTGTTTGTCTGTGATCTCATTTAAACTTTAATTCCTCTTGTCCTCACCCTTTGCATTTACTGCTGATATATAAAGGTTTATAGTAAAATAATTATATTGAAAATAATAGATTTTTGAAGATAGGAATTGCCACAGTCCTTGCACTGAAAGATCAAATAAATGCATATTTTGTAACAAGTTTCTCAGCTGTGAAGTGTTTAAGTTTAAAGGTTTTTTTCTGGATTTCAAGTGACTGTGTCCCACTTCAGTGTACTTCATATGTGTATTTAATAATCTACTGACCTGTGCTGAACTTTAAAAATTTAAAAATAGAGATACGTAAACTTGGTTGTAGCATTAGACTTTTTTTTTCCCCAAGAAATGCTGAAAAATGTTCCTTCCATCTTTTTGAAGTGTTGGATGCAGAAAATTAGTCATATCAGTAAGACTTATCTTCAGTTAATATATTGATACAGGGAGAATTACTTTCTAGTGTTTAAAAAATATATATTACTAAAAATATATTATTAAAACAATTTTAGAACTGCTGCTATGTCATTTAACACCCAGATTTTGTAGGAAAGGAAGTTTTAGCCTAGCTGGTTTGTCTTGTGTCATGTGGTAATAAATGAACAGACCCAAGTGTCTTTTTTTTTTTTGACTTCTTGGATAACTTTCTGGTCTTCAGAAAGATGACTGAGAGCTCACCATTGATGTGAAGGCTTTATTTGCCTTTTCCTCTCTAATCTTACTATATCTATCCTAGATTTTTGATATTACAAATGTTATCTTCTAGGGAATTTTAGGAGGGTAGCTATAATGTAAGTCCTTAAGCTTTAAAGTTTAAAAAATAAAGTATTTCTCTTCCTTGTAAAAGAGGGCAGAATCCCCCTATTTTTATCTGTGGTAGACTTAATTTATCAAAATGACAAATTTGATCACCTTTAGTTCAGTCTGGAGATTTTTTAATGGGAAGTTCGTGTTCTGCTCAGTGTACATTCCATTCAATATGTTTCTGTAAAGGGGAACTGATTACAAAGCATAGCAAGTGCGCCAGAATTGTCTATGTGTGTTTGTATAAATCTTATGGGGTAGGTGACTGTGCTTGCTTGAAGGTAAAGTAGCAGGACAAATTAACTCCACGCAAATACCTTGTGAGAGATTTCAAGTTGGAGTTACAATTTAGTAGGAAAACTACAATAAAGGCAGAAAGTACAGAAACACTGGTTTAAACTGACAAAGTCAGAGTGCAACCTGGCCCCTATTGGTCAGGAGTGGTGGTTGCAGTCCAATTAAGGAGTAGCTGCAATGATGCTGAAATGATGGCTGTGGTCTTGTCAAAAGCTGTCGTCCTGTGGAAATTTGGGTTCCTCCTCTGGATGCCTATTGGTGATGGTTGTTCTCCCAGTCCCAAAACCCCAGATTATATGTGGTCAGATTCAGGCAGGAATGTTTAGTACCTTTCCCAGGGCAGGGAATTCCACAATGGAATGTAATCCGGTGAGTCATGGGAAGTTTGGGGAATCCTTGATAACCTAGGTTGATACAGCTGCCCATTGGGGCTGTTGAGCATTCATGACCCATTGGCAGAGATTACCCCCCTAGGATGGGTGTTGTGAAGACAAAGAAATGCTGCCACTCAGAGTTTAATACCCAGTTTGCAGCCTGGCAGTTGGGTGTGCACTGAGCAGTTGTTGGAAATGATCCACCGTCAACAGTTCATCAGGAATAATGTAGGTGGGTGTGGAATACATCTCTTGGCTACACCCATATGGACGCTCTTTCTCCTGTAACCACAACAGTGATTTATGCCTTGCCAGTAAGCCAGAGGTTTCATATTTCAAAGGCTTAGAGCAATGATATACCATCCCTGTCAAAATACTTAGTTTTGAAAGGTTCAGACTCAGTGTGAGATGTGAGATCCAGGGATAAAAGTATTGCAGTACTGGGATTTTTGTCAGTAAAGGCACCTTATGTTTCATGGGAGTGACTTTCTGGTGAGGAGGAAGACGGTATCTTATCAAGGCAGGTAATTAATAAGGATGGTGAGCAGTCTTGTTCCTTTGTGCTCTGCTTGGATGTTGCTGATTTGCTTTTGTGTGTCATTGTTGGAGCAAATAAAATCATATAATCACAGAGTTGATTGTACTGGAAGGACCTGAAGGATCATTTCAGTGTCTTATAAAATGATGGATATAAGTACTGTTACATGGATAATTTTACACAAAGGGATTTTTTATAATTAGCACAATACATCTTGTAATGAATTAGCGGGATTAGCATGTATCAAGTTGTCCTAGTTTCGGCCAAAGAGAGAGTTAAATTTCTCACAGTTCCCATGAGGGGCTGCAACTTGGAGCCTTGCAGGCGCCCTGGGGTTGTTGTGCTATACCATTACCTTACTCCCTTACCAGGAGTAAGGAATTTACATTTCTTTGAAGAAGGGGGGGTGTGACTTTGTGTAGAATAATAAGGCACCACATCAAGGATTGCTACCATTTTGTTCCTTTTTTTCCAGGGAGCAAGCACTGAATGCAGTGGTGGGGCAGCTCCTGCTCTAACTGTGGAGCCATCACATGGGGTTGAACTCAGTGAGAATTTTGCATGTAAATCACCCTCTCCATATAGTGCTGTACCAATTAGTGTAGTTGCTGTTATGATTTGTTTTCTTAGCACATTGCTGTTGGCCACTCAGTGGTTATGTCAACCTACTTCTGCCATTTGTCCCTCTCTTACTGGCTGCATAGGTCTTAATTACTGCTGGGTTTAAACCAATGTCCAAACAAAGGGTTGGCGTAACAACAGATCTGTTCAGAGCTTCTTGGAAACAATTTTGATCTAAGCATTTTTTTGTGTTAGGTGCAGAGCCCTCTGGTTACAATATTACTTGGTCTGTGCATGTGGATATGCTACCCAGCTCATATATTTCTGTATGTACTCCTCACAGTGTTCTTTTTCAGAATGGGGAGAAGGGAAGGAATGGCTTTGTTGCTGTACTGTGTGATATACTGTATGATATGATAACGTCAAGGGCAATGAGGGTAATTTGGGATGTGTGTTCAGTGCTGCTCTTCTGCCTGGGCCTGGGGTGGTACCTCTGGGAATTTATTAATAGTTGTACCCAGTTTTGGGGGTGGAACAGGAGAGGATAATGCCCATAGGCCAGTTAGGATAGAACAAGATGTAAAAACATGCTCTACAGTGCAGCCAGGGAGAATGGCATTCCTGGGTCTGTGGTAAATATTACCCACAGAGACTCAAGGGTGACCCTTGGGTTTCTCAAGTCAGAGATAGGAAGGATCTGGCCTGCTATCCCTAATTAAAAATGAGATCTCTGCAGTTTATTGAAGGGTTTTGAGCTGCTTTGGAAATGATGGGCTCCAAAGCACAGCTCCTTCTGGCGTCCTGACTGCTGGTGCTGGACCGGATGCTCAGAGGGCAATTCCCTTACACACATTATTCCACTGATAGTACATAGAGTAAGTGGATTGCTCTGACCGTCCAGTGAGCTCAAACAGGAAATGTCCATTGCTCTGGGATCTTGGAAATTATGAACTGGCCCAAAGGTGAAAATTTTGCATTATTATCAGGAGAGAAGGACATGTGCTGAGGATGCCCCATCACATAATCAACTACCAGAAAATGAAATTAATATATGTTCTGTTTTATGGTGGTTCCTGCTCTGTTTTAGGAGTATATTGAAAACAGAAAGCTATCTTATGGAATCCTACATGGCAAATCACAGAAGCTATGGAGGGACAAGGTGCATCAAGTCAGGTTGCAGACCTGAAAGCCATCCAGTTAGCCTTAGATATCACTGAATTAGAGAAATGGCCAGTGCTCTACCTCTGCACTGACTTGTGGATGACAGTGAATGCCATGTGGGGGTGGCTGGACCAATGGAAAAAGATCAACTAGTAGGACAGAGGTAAACCTATCTGGGCTGATGAATTGTGGTGAGGCAACACTACCCAGGTAGAGAAGTTGGCTGTAAATTACATCAAGTAGATGCACCATCACTCAGGAGCTTGGCTACTGAAGGGCATTTCAAAAGTGGACGGGTGCATTGGGCTGCCAACATTAAGCTGTCTCAGGTGGACCTGGACTGGCAACGTAAGGGTGAATTATTTCTTGTGTGATGGGCCTCAGGTTATCAGGGAAGCGTGGCGAAATAGAGATAGGCTTGTGATCAAGGGGTGGACTTAATAATGACAATATGTTCCAGGTTATCCCTAAGTGTGAAACATTCGCTGCAATCAAGCAGGCCAAGCAGGTAAAGCTGCTGTAGTATGGGGGAACAGTGGTTGAAATATAAAAATGAGGAGGCCTGGCAGATTAATTACATCATACACCATACATACCTACCAAGGTAATTGTTACATGCTTATGGTGGTTTAAAGAACCACTGGATAGCTGCAGGTGTACCCTGTGCCTTCCACTGCCTGGAGCATCTTGGGGTTTGAAGACCAAGCCCTGTGGTGGCATGGCACCCCAGCAAGAGCTGAGCTGGACAATGAAACTAATTTTAAGAATGTTTCACAGAGACAACTGGGCCAGAGAGCCTGGTATTGAGTGGATATTATATTCCTAGTCATGCAGCACTCTGTAGGAAAGTTGAATGATATAATGGACTGTTAAAAACCACACTGAAAGTAGTGGGTGGTTGGACCTACATTTAGCAAAGACAGTCTGATTAGTTAACACCCAAGGCTTTATCACTTGAGCTGCCCCTCCCCAGTCAAAGCCTCCACATATTGTAGAAGGGGATAAAGTCCCCATGGTACATATAAAGAATGTGTTAGGGAAAATAGTTTTGATTAGTTCTGCCTCTCATCTGTGTGATTTTTTGTGCTCAAGGACCTGGGTGCACTTGGTGGATAATCCAGAGGGCCATGGAAAGACAATGTGTACCCCAAGGAGATTGGATTCTTGGTTGAGAACAGTCTGTAATGTTGAATTGTGTGTGTAATATTCGTTGCTGAATGACCCTACCACTATATGTTATAGCTACTATGGACAGTATGTGTGGGGGAGATGCTGGAGTGGTTCTTGGAACATATTTATACAGTTGATATCTTGCTACCTGCTTCTGACCTTAATTTAGACAATAAATTTGGTAGTTTTTTACAGTACAAACTGAACTCTGTATAATATTTTCATGTTATCATTTAGAAAAAAAAAGCCAGTAACAATAAAGAACTTTGATTTTTTTTTTTAAATGAATACTTACAATTCATTCTGGTAAAATCTACCAGTCTCTACTAAGCTTTGGCACAAAAATTTCTGTACTAGGTTTGGGTTCTGTTCAAGTTGAGTCACCTTTTTGTGATGTGCTAATGCAACACAAAGAGCTCTTTTTGTCTTTGAAAGTTTAAAGTAGACAAAATTTAGTAAGGAAAAGCAATAAACTGCAGAGGAAATCCTGACAATAAGTGAGACCAAGATTTCTGACAAAAGAGCAAAAAAGAAGAGCAGGAGGAGAGAGCTGAAAAAGGAGAGAGCTGAAAAAAGAGAAAAATTCCAAAAGCAAAACCAGGTGAAATAAGTTTATGACTGACATTATGTCTGAGCAAGAAGCAGAAATCCACAGGATTTATTTTACCAATGAATGAGACAGCAAATCTGGCGCTGCAGGATTTTTCTGCAGCGTAGATTATGTACATGAAGACGAGGGGATTGACTTCCTATCTACCACAATCTATTCAAAATCTAGGTTCAAGAAATAAATGAGGAAATTTATAGAAAAATGTGAGAATGCTTGCTTTTAAATGATGAGAAAAGAGGAAGAGTCTGTTTTAATACCAAATAGTATAATTTATAACTTAATTCTGGAATATTGATAAAATTGAAAATCAAAAATTCTGCAATATCTTTCAGTAGTATGCATCATTAAATCCTGGAAGAAATATCTGGAAGAAATAAAAGTTAGAAAAGATGAGAGATATTTTGCACATTTTTTACAGACGAATGCAGTCAGAGAATTCCAAACATGACAATGCTTTTGTTGTTAAAAACTTTAGAATTTTGATATGCAACTAATGTTTTCATATTAGTAAGCAATTACCACTTGCCCTTTATTGAAGTATGAACTTGAAATGCTTTTCATGTATTTTATTTTTTTAAGTCAACACATAGAAAAACAAAAGAAGAGGAAAACCCCCAAACTTTAAAGTGGATTTTTAAAATTAATTCTTACATTAATATTTTAAATAGAAACCTTCACAAGAACCAAACAGCAAAATCAAGGATTCAAATGATCCCTTGGTAGTTAGACTTTCACGAGACATTTAGGACCCTGGGGACTGGAACATTTTTGTGAGTAATATAAACAGATATTTGTCATATTGGATGTTCCTCTTACATTTTCTGACTGCTTTTATCTGCCTGAATTCCTGTTTCTACATGCTCAGGTCTTTCTAAGCTTATTTGAAGGTCAAGGCTGATGTTGAGCAGCCAGACCAAAGTAGGAAGTCAGATTGCTGTGCAGAATGTGAATGGCAGAGGTTGTACCTGCTTTACTTTCAAGACTCAGACAGTGTTGGGAGTATGTTTGTAAATTTTAATTCCACGGGCCTAAACTGATTTTAGGGATTTTTGCCTACAAGATAAGTGCAAGTATTTACCTTGGCTTTAGACCTGAATGATAAAAGAAGTGGTGTGTGAAGGAAGAAGCTCTGTTATGAACATGTAGAAATACATGTGTGTTTCCAGAAGTATTCTTGGGGCTTTAAGGAAACATAGGAAGAAAAAGCCTTTAAAGTTGTTTTAAACGGTTAGTTGAAGTAATTGCATGATCTGCTTCTGATGAGAGCCTGTGTGAACTTTTCTGTCAGAATATTCCACTCACCATAAGTAACTTAATAATTTAATAACTGGTTTTCTCTTTGGGATTTAGGGTTTTTTTACTTATTTAAAAAATATTTTTCCCCTTCACTTTTCCTATCCTGTGGTAAACCTATTTGGTTTGTAGTTTCCAGTAGCATTAAGGCTCCTCTGTTAATAGGTATTGGGTTTCTTTGACTGAGGAGGGGTGCTAATCCATCATGCTGTAAATCTGCTGGGAAACATCCTGAAATAATTTCACCAAGTCTTGTCTTTCTGCTTCAGTTTCTATGGTAATACTATACTTTTCTCATCAGTGTTGTGGTGGTAAAGGCAATTTAATTATTAAACATCAATTTCTCTGTCGAGTATTGTAGCTTCAACAGTAAGGATTTTGGTGTGGGTTTACCAGCACAAGTACAGCTGCAGGTTCTCTTGGCAGTTTATCCAGCTGGGGCTAAATTTGGCTCCACAGTTGAGCTACATTGGTAGCTTGAAGTAAATCTCAGCCATTTGCAGCCACCGAGGTGGGTGATACCTAAAACAGATGTTATTTTGGCCAAAATTAGGAGGCGTGATTCTGCTTTTGGAAAACCATTCAGCTTATGGTCTGAATGATAATAAATGCTGCACTTTGCAGTATTGCATCTTCCAAAATAAAGTGCAGTACAAATTTCCTTTATTAGGTGGAACAGAGCCTCAGAAATAACCATTTTTCCTTAAAGGAGCCAAGTCTTTCACTGTAGAAGTTTTCATGTATGGCTTTGATCTTAGCCTAATATTATGTACATATTTAAATAGATACATAATAACTAATAATAACTAATAATTTTCCTCATGCATTCTGAGTGAGTACTCTTGTGCTATTTGAACTTGAAAGCTAGGTAACCTAATTACCTATTTACTAACTTCCTAACCTTGTTCAGATTTATTCCATTGAGAGATTTTTGGATCTCCATGTGAAGATTTTTTTTGGAAATAATTAAACAAGTGTGCATGTACATTCTTACCACAGAATCATCTAGGTTGGAAAAGATCTTTGAAGTCATCAAGTCCAACTTATGACCCAATACGACCTTGTCAACTAGACCTTGATACTAAGTGCCACATCCAGTCTATCCTTAAACACCTCCAGAGACAGTGACTCTGCCACTTCCCTGGACAGCCCATTCCAATGCCCCATCACTCCTTCTGTGAAGAACTTCCTGATAATGAATGTAAACATTCTCTGGCACAGCTTACAACTGTGTCCTCTTGCCCTAAGACTGGGTCCTCTTGTCCTATCAGACATGTTTACATGCATAAGATATTTGTCATTTGTGTACATCACTGCTGCAGTAAAAGAAACTTGAGGTGTCACTGCACTGCAGTAACATGGCATTAGGAAGTCTGTGTCTCTTCTCAGTGCCAGTTCCACACTTTTATCAATTATTTTCTGTGCTGCTGTCAAACTGAATCCGAATATCTTTTGTGTCATCACAAAGGGAGATGATTTATCACAGGACTGAGGACTGAGAATGTATGCCTCGTGTAATGCCAGGGGAGCAGAGACACATACCACCAGGTGTCTCTGTGTTACACTAAGGCATTTGCTGATGCTGTTGTCTAATTTAGGTTTCATGCGTGTGTTTAGCCCTGGTCCTATAAAGGGATTATCTTAAAGAACCAGGCCATTCTGGCAAATCCTTATTCTGTTTGGGGTGAAGTATTCTGTTCACCACTTATATTTTAATGTATATCAGGCATAGTGGAGGAGATGTGAGCAGCATATTGTCCTGAAGTGTGAATTAATATACTAAAAATATACAGCTGGGATGCATTTAGCAGTAAAAACAGTGTCCCATCGTGCAAATGGAGAAACTGATGAAGTTGTTGCCTTTCTGGATGAGGGACAAGTGACACAACTTTAAGACTGCCTAGATTCAGAAGCTCTGTGGACAGTGGCACTCCAAATGCTGTGGGTAATTGGACATGTAAGTAGAAAGTTGATTTTTCTGTGTGTCCCTGAGCAGGTGGTCCCATAGATGAAGGCAGAGGACTATTGCAGCAGCCTTCTTAAATTAAACAAGGAGCAAGGTGAAGAGCTTAGTTTTCTGCTTCTCAGAAACTGGATCTTATGAAGAGAAACTGTGTTAAGTATTAAGAAATTATGTTAAGTTAACTATGTTAGGTAACATAATTTTAAACCCTGTCTTCATATATACCTAGAAAAAAAGAAAAATCTTTCAGCAGTTCTAATATAGTAAGGGTACTGTGGAGGTAGATGCCATTTATTTACTAGTTAGCAAGTATCTCACTTCTGTAGGCAAAATCCAGTGACTGTAGTGCTGTAGTGATGGCAAGTTTTTCAGCCATTGCTCTACTCTCTTGCCTCTCTCCATCTTCCTTCATCTGTTTGAGGAAGATGGAGATCTGTTGGAGCAGTGATACATGTGAATAAACTCTTATTGTCTTAGTTGTATTTAATTGTATCATTATGCAATTGTTCTGAAAGAAACACCGATGTGTTATGTAAGCTATGCTTGTTCATACTAATTATCTCTTTCATGAAACTTACTAGAAGTCTATAAATAATTCTTTAAGAGTGGTTATAAGTAGCTCTTTTATACTGCCTGTCACTTGAGATTAGTATCAATAAAATTAATTACTAGTTACTTGAAAAAGGAGGAAAAGTTGTGGATTTCTAGAAAATATTTCCAACGTAGTTTTCAGGTAACCCAACAACATAACACAGCAGACTGTTGCCTAATGATGGAATAGGAACACAATACTAGTAATAGTCACTAAACCAAGCTGTTAATCCTGCCGAACTGTATGCTGCTGGCACTAGAGTTGTATTGTTATTTCCATCCTTTCTAGAAAATAAATTATTTTATTATTTTGATTTTGATTTTCAAATTATTTTTATGGTGACTTCAGTGGTTGTTTATAAGTGTCTGACTGTGCTTTTCCTGGCAATGTGTACAGTTTCAGAAATGTCATCCTGTACCTTAATGAGCAACAGTAGGAAGTATTATAAATATTGTAAATATCTACGTCTTTCAGTGCCAACAGTGATGTTTCAGATAACTGAAGTTGTTCCTTAAGTGCCCACTAAAATCCTAGATGACTGCAAGGCTGTGTGTGCCCTCCAGTCAGTGCCAGCTAGCTAGATGCCATACTTGGTTACTCCTATGATGAGAGGCTCTTTGATCCTCTGTAAAAATTGGAAGCAGAATTACAGTCATGGCGTCTCAAGGACTGCTGCTGTAATTGTTGACTTTTTCTTCTGTGTTCCTTATTTATATGTAAAAATCAAAATGGCTATAACAATATCTGAAAGAGATGTAAGAATAGAATTAGAATATCTGAAATAGAAAGTAGTCAGCAAAAAGTTTCTTGAAGTCTTAAGTCTGATTAGGGTGTGAGATAAATGAATGAAATGTTAATGAAAATAAGGAAAATATCTCAGAAAACATTCAAAAGTACCTGAGGGAAGAATACAGGAAAACAACTTAATCTTGAAAATATGGTTGCAGATTTTTAAATTTATTTTATGTCTATTCATATTTTTTTACATAGATTCTAACAGAATAAGCAGATTTCTTCTTCCATTGGATGTTTTGCTGGTAGGCATTATTAAGTAATTATTTGAAGCTCCAGCTGGCATTTTAGATGCATGAAGATCTGTGCTGCACCTTACATTTTTATGGGAAATTCATCATAACTAAAATGACTAGATAGTGAATGTGAGCTAATCTAAACACTTTCTGCATGTTTCATTGCTGCAGATTTTCTCTGAAGGTTTTGGTCAGGTTTTTTTAATCTTTGTGTTCTTTTCCAGGCTGGGATATATTCAGTGTTTAATTGCAGTGTTAGTGGTCTCATGTGAATGGTCCTGTACCTGGATGCCTATTTGCTGAGCAAGATTTGCACTGGTAGCATCCAGTCACAAATTCATGTTGTTAGATAAAGGGACTTTCAGTCTCACATTCTCTCTCATTTTCTTTCAAGCCTGGTTATTTTCTTTGGGCCATGGAGTGCCATGCTGTCCTGTTCCTTAATACCAATTTTCCAACATGCCATCTTCCATTTACACTGCAATTATCAGGGCTTTTATCCTTGTTTTTTGAAGGTGGTACATCTGGAGCCAAAGCAAAGTGGGATTAATCCCAGAAAGTTTGGGATTTGATGACTACAGATTTTTGCAGGATGTTCTGGAGGTGTGTGTTCATTTTGGTTTCACCTTACCTTTTTCCATGGAAGGCTAACATTAGTCAGTATTTCAGTCTTAATACAGTATTTCTAGCATAATTTACCACCTCCTTCTTCAGGTTATTTTTATGGGAGGCGATGTTTTTACTATTGTAACTATTTTAAAAATGATTTTGTTAGGTGAGTGTAAGAAATCCAAATCTATGCTTATGATAACTACCAATTCTCATTTCCTATGAAGTAGACACTACTTCCTGTTTGGCCAGTTGTAGGTTACTGATCCAGTTTTGCTCACCTTTTTCTCTGTAGAGGGAGATTTAACCTGTTACAGTCATGGTGAGGCCTTGATAAGTCTTTGTTATAGTCTCTGATGAATTATGGAAAAAACCAAACTTGTGACATTGAAATAGTCTGTGAAGAATTGCCATAGATTTGTCAGAATGGACTCCATGTGTTATATTGGAGTTCACGATTTGATACTGATGGCCTGTAACTGTGACTGCAAATTATAAAAAAATATTCTCAATAGAGAACGCAACTAATAAGAGGTTTGTAAGATAATGTGTTTTATTCCAATGGTAATTTTGTCCAGGAGCGTGTTACTGCAGAAATGGTTAAACATGGCAGTTGATAAAAATTTATATGATAAATAGTGCTGACAAATAGTGTTGACTTGCAGTTCTCCTGATGTATATTATTCAAATAAGAATGAAAGAAACTTAGTGAAAGAAATTTCATATAATAAATCTGATATGTTTAAGTACAGCATATGGCTGCAGACGGAAGAGAAGTCCATAACTGATGCTCTTGTTGGCATATATCTGGTAATATTTTTCAAGCATATCAGAAAAGGAATCATGAATGCTAAGGACATCTATTGAAAATGCCTCTGAAATGTGGGATTTTAAAATAGAAGGTGTAGTCTTCTCCCTGCACATCAGGGTGTCGTATCTGGCGATGCTCTCTGCTGTGCTTGAGTGTGCAGCTGGCACACTTGAATTTGTCCTGAGCCAGCCTGAACTTATGTGAGCAGGATGCCCACAGTGTCAGGGGAAAAGAGGGAGGAGACAGGGCAGAGAAGGTCCACAGGAGACCTCTGTTACTTTGCTGTGGTTGTTAATTAGTTTGTGTTGAGGGCACAAATGGGAGATTTGGGGCATAAACTTGGCCTTCTCCTTTTGTAACAGTGGCAGCATGACTAGGATGCACAGCATTCACAGTTATAGCTAAAATTTTTTTTTCTGCTGCTGATTAACATTCAAGCTCATGTTAAGATAGTCATGCACAAAAATTAGTAATTTTTTAGCATCACTGAACAGAAATATTTCTACTACAGTTCTTCAGAGCATTCCATTCAATGCTTTCCAGTACTTTATGATCTAGAGATAAATAGATTTGCAGTTAATAAAATGGGAAGGTGACACATTGCACAGATAGCATCTTGAAAAATTTTATAAACTGAACTCATTTTAAAAAAGGGCTGTTTTTAAGTAATGTCAAAATTGGTTGTATAACAAGAAATTAGAAGTGCAAGTCTCATGTCTGTGAAAGCAGAATAGTATTTTGGAAAGGAAAAACTATAAAAGGAATCTAGAAGTTATAGTTAGCAAGCAATTCTGCAAGAGAACCTAATATTACATTGGAACAAAATCATCTACAGTGATCTACAAATCTGTAAAACTGAATAAATACCCTAGCTGTGAGGAAAGCTGATTTCACCAGTGAGTGAGAAGTGGCTGAGGACATGAGAAAATGGCACACACTGCCTTTTAAGGAAGATGTTGAAAAATAAAGTTGTGGCGTGTCATACAATTTGGAGGTGAAGAGAATGCTGATCAGGGAAAACCTGAGATCAGTATATTCAATTTACCAAAACAAAGGTGGAGGATGGTTATTATCCAGGAGAACACATAGGGACTCTCAGTAGGTTTATCCCTGCAAGATGGCTGGTGGTGAGAGCAGGGGGAAGGGGGACAGTATCTTGCTAGCTTCTGCAACATTATATAAATCTTCAGACAGATCAGTCAAGTGCCTTTGGTTCTTGATATGGAGAAAGGCACATCTGACTCACTTTTATTAGGTCGATTAGCTTTGACAGCACTGTATCAGGGTGCACAGCAGATTTGCTATCTCTTTGCACCTCAAGAGGATTTGTTTTACTCAAGTGATGTTGTGGACAGTGACAGGTGTCCTTCAGTGTGCTGGAGAGCAGCCAATGTGTGTAATTTCTTAGTCTTGTGAAGTCTCAAGATCTGAAATTGCTGGGTCAGTGGAAACTTGCACAGGTTCAGTTTTACTAGGGGCTGGTGCATGACAGGGAGTATGATATATCTGCTCAATACCATGCTCTCTGGCCCAGGTGTCTGCCGGGTTATTTTTGAAATGAGTCCTGTTGTCCAAGACAGTCCTTTCAGGGGTGCCCAAGTCACTACAGGACTTGCTTTGCAAGACCCAAGATGGTGTTCCAAGCAGTGGTGTGAGGCACAGGGAACATCTCCAGCCATCCAGTGGTTCTTTACATGACTGTTAGCAAGTAGCTATTACCTTGGTGCATTTATGGAAGTGTGATGTAATTAATCTGCCAGGCTTCCTCATATTTATATTTTTACCATCATCCACTGTACTGCAGAGGCTTTACCCATTTGGCCTGCTTGATTGCAGTGAATGTTTCACAGTTATGGATTACCTGGGAAATAATGTCCATGTTTAAGTCCACATCTCAATCATGAGCCCACCTGTATGTTGCATCTCTTACTGGATTATCTGAGGGTCAAGGGCCCATTGAGCCAGAAATAACTCATCCTTGTCCTGCCATACTGGCAGGAACCTTCACTTAAGAGAGCATATTGCTTTTCATTTTCTCGTAGCTGGTTAAGTGGTGGGCAAGCCCTCCTCAGCATGTGTCATCTTTTCCATTATCTCCTTGTCTGATAGTCAGATAGTCTGAAATTTTCTCCTTTTCATGATGAGTTCCAGGATCCTTAGGCAGTTGGGTTTTGCTTTTTAGCTTGCTGATCAGTGTGACCTACTTACTATGTGCAGCATCAATGACATGATGTGTGGTGGTGCCTGTCCCGTAGAACATCCAGCCCAGCACGGGCAGTCGGGGTGCAAGGACTGTGCTTTGGTGCCCATTACTTCTGAGGTGTCTTGAAACCCTTCAATAAACTGCAAGGATCTCATTTATTTGTTGGATTGCCTCAGGCTTTGGATCCTTTTGTCCATAACTCCAGATGGCAATCTGTTTTCCTCTTCCCAATCCCCTTATCAATGCCCACATCCTGGGACAGGAATCCAAGTTCATTGGCTTCACTACATTTAGTTTCATATCATGGGCCATGCTATGCCAGCATTGGAGCAGCAAGGTCAGCAGGGGTGCACACAACTGAAATCTTGTGGATCTCCCAGCTGGCTTGGGGCTAGGAATTAGATGGTTGTCTTTGGCCCTGCCTCCTGTTGTAAGGGCTTTACTTCTTCATCCCTCAGTAAGTGAACTGATTTTCTCTTGTATTTCTTCTGTAGAGAGGCAACTGCTTTTGGCATGGGTTGTTTCTGTGGTTCAGCTGCAGTCTGAGTGGCCACAGTGCATCTTTCTCTGCTTTTCTCCTCTTTCCAGTAAGGAGGGCAGTCTAGTGTCACACAGTGTCCAATAAACAGTAGCCAGGGTCCAGGCACACTGTAGAACTTTGCTCCTCTCTAGAACTGCCTCACCGTTTTTCTTTCATGTATTCTGCCACTGTATCAGGGTATTGTAGTTATTCAGGGGTGAACTTCCAAACCATTGGAGAAGGATGCTACTTTAAAATATAGCCTATTTTTTCTCCCACATTCCATGCCACTCATAACCCTTGGGCCAGATCTCTGGATAATCTTCCTAGAAATCTCTTTCTTGACTCTGAACGATGTAGACTCTGAATGATGTAGACAGCTCTGAGGAGACCTGGGAGACTTAGGAACAAGAACATACTTTCTTTCATATACAAAGGGACTTGTATGTGTCTCAAAAGCTCTTGTTACACGTCTGAAAGAGGAAGTTGGAGTGAAAGGCTGAGGAAATAATACTACCCTTACTGACTTGTAAGATTATTAATGGACTCCAAAAGGTAGCAGTTGAGGTAAGGACGGAGAGCAGCACTGAACACACATCCCAAATGACCCTCATTGCCCTCGATGTTATCATGTCATAAACAGCTATCCTGCAGTACCTCAACAAATCTATCCTGATCTCTCTCCCATTCTGAAAAATACCAACACATATTTGCACATATGGGAGTATGTATAGGTTGGTGTACCACAACCAAGCAATAAGATCACCAGTGGCTCCATACCTAATACAAATGCTCAGATCAAATTAATTTCCAGTCTGCTCTGGTCAGATCTGCTATTATTGCAGCTCTTTCTGCCTCACATTACACACCACATAAGTCTGTTGTGATTTAGGCATGGCACTCCTGATTTAGTGTTCCCACTGAGACTTTCCAAACCATGTTCTGCACACTCAGTCCTCCTCCCCCTACTCACATTAAGTCTGCTTTCAGACAGGCTTTAGGAATGAATTAGAGCGAGAGAAATCAATGAGCCGCTTTAGAGCAAAGCCCTACTGCTGTGTGAGCTGCAGGATGGAAATGACTCTCCAGCTGTTCCTGTGGATGGTAGGTTTCATCACTGTCCATGGCCCTGGTGTGTCTCTACCTGGCAGCAATCACCTTAGCTGTAGAGTGGTTCTGCATGCTTTTTGGTTTACTGTGTCTTCATCTTAAAATAATCTGTATGTTTAAGCAGGGCTAATACGTGTGTCGGTGGAATCACTGCTATTTGCATTCAGGATTGGAGACAGTTTGGGTAGCACTGCTGGTCTCTATGCAGTGTTTCCTAGTTGAAAAGAAGGAAACATATTTTAGTTTAAATACCAGTTGTAGTCAATTCACCATTTCATAATGAACAGCTAATTAGTAGAGACTATTTTAATCAAGGTAATGTTGCTTTTAGTGTAATGTGAAGCACATATAAGATTTTTAGTTTTACATTACTGTTTTTCCCAGAATTTTAGCTCTTGTTATAAGAGGCCTTACTGATCCCCTAGGAATTAAAATACCGTACAGTTTAGCTAGAGTCTATAAATATATCGGAATCTTGATATATTTATAGACTCTTGATGTCAAAACCTTTATTCTCAAACTTTGTTTTCTTTCATTAAGAGTAAGTCCCCATTGTGCAAAGGGAAATCAAGATAGATTCATTGTTACTGTTTCTGAATTTTTGTATATTAACTTAGGGGAAATATTTGGAGAATATGTGGAGGTGAATGAACTAGAAGTTCTGAAGGCATACAAAATCTTATCTTGTAAGGTGATTTTAATTCTATGTGGACTGGCAATCAGCAGCAGCTCTTGAAAGAAATATTTTGCTTTCACTAAATTGTAGCTAACAACATAAAGGGGTTGTATCCAGTGTAATGCATCACTGGTATTCAGTTGTTCTCAAAGTACCAATGTCCCTGCATTCTTGCTGGCAGAAGCCATGATTGCAGGTTGTGATTGCAGGTTGTGTGCACTTAGCCACAGATGTACTGTGTAGATGAGGAACAAACATTGTCTGGTGGGCTGATGAAGCAATTTTACCTGAGACTGAGAGCTCTTTAGCTCTTGTAAGAAAGCTAACAGGTTGTGACTGAAAATACACAATCACTTACTTCTAAGAGTGAGCTCATGTTAAGGGAGCAGGTCAAGCACTGGGTTAACAGATGAATTTAGGTTTAGCCAAGAGTCTCCTCTGTGTGTTGAAAATTGCAATACACTTTCCTGCACTGCATGGTTCTTACACTGTAATTGTCCTAAAGATTTAATAACTACTGAATGGAAGTCTTCTAGGTCTAGTTCATACTGAGGACTAATAAGGAGATGGAATTTTCAAAGATAAATGAAAATTTGTTCTGAACATGAAAGTATAGCAGTCTGTTTCTCAAGAGGATAAGGTTTTTTCATGTCTTTGGTGATTTAAAGTACCTTTTAACAAGTAATTTAACTTTCTACTCTCTGAAATTGCATTAATTGTGTACTACCAAATTTTATTATTCATCTCATCTTCAACTGAAATGAAATTGTTATTCAAAAAGCTCAGCTGGCATAAAAGATAGAAAGCAAGCAAGTAACCAGATTGCTAAATGAATAAATAAAATTTATATGACTTGAGGTTTGCTTCATCCTACTTAATAGTTTTGTGAACATACTTTTTTTTAAAGTGTCTGTTATAGATATTCTTGATAGCAGTTGGTGTATGTTATCAAGAGATTGTTGAAAACTGAGAGATTTTCTAAGCAGGAATGGGACTTACCTTAAACATAAAAATATGGGAATAAAAACTTACCTTAAACATAAAAATATGGGAAAACCCATCCTTTCCCACCTAACATGAAACTTGAGTCCAAAGTGCAGAGAAGACCCCAGGGCCATTCAAGAAAAGAAAATCCACTTTGTGAAAAAAGCCTGGCTGAAGTTTATTTGTTTTGATTTTTTTTCTTGCTGTTAATATTTTGAGGTATTTTGCTCTAGAAGCATTGAGCATTTTTTGTGCTTGAATCCTTTTTCTCCAAAACAAAATTTGCTTCCACAGATCAGCAGCAGCTATCTTGGTGTGTATGGCAGCTGAGGAAACTAGGCACTGAGCATCTTCTCTTGTAGGCAGCTTGTCTGTTTATCTGATTTATGCTGCCTGAAAATTGGAGCAGAGTCCTTTTCCAGGCATGTTTATCATTCAATTGTTTCCATGAAAAATTATGTTCTACAAAGAGTTTTATTTTTCTCCCCAGACTTTGGCAATTCTTGGTACTGTGACTAAGAGCTACAACCAGTTCTTAATTTCTTTACATTGTTTTGTATCCATTTGCCTTGTTGGTTAATTTCTTTGTCTCTGCTTTGTTTTGCTGGGCTTTTTTAAAAGGGTTAATTTTTATTACACAGCTGCATGATGAGTTGCCTGTCTTTCTTCAGAACCTTCTGCCAGACCTGGCTCAGGTTTAAGAGAGGAATATGTAAGGAACATTGTTTTTTCTATTGTTTTTTACCAGGAAGATGTTAGAACAACAAACCTTTTTAATGTTCCTACCCACTTTTGCAAGAAGCTCAGGAAGAGATAATCTTTTAGAAGTGTTCATCTAGAAAGTAATTATAGTCCTTGATTAATCATAATTTTTACAAAAGAAAGTAGAAGAAAAGTATCAACTTTGTAGGGGAGTAGTTGGTTCACTTTGAGGTCACTGTGTGCTCATAGTAAATCATTACTCACCTCTGGGGAGAGGAAGAGCCATCCTAAACCTCCCTTTAAAACAAACAAAAATGTCAAGCCTCTTCTGTCCCTGTTTATATTTAAGCAGATTCTGCAACATCTGTGTGGTGGGGAAAGACTAAATATGACTTTGAGAGGTTTTTTCTGTCTCATGATATCTATTTTGTCACTATTAGTCCACTTGGTGAACCATCTTCCTCTCCAGCCCATACACTGAGATGCTAGTGCACAGAGAAACATTCATCCCCAGGGAGACATTCACAGCCTTTTCATCCTGATCAGCCTTTGTCATATAATTAAAACTTTTTAAAAATTGCTTCAAGATTCAGAGCTGTTTACTCAGAAAGAAAAAGTTTGACCAACATATTTAGAAAATGGGAAATGAGAGCTCTGTATCGCAATAACTCTATTGCAGAGCAAGAAGTTTTGAAGGCAGTCCAACTTTATCAGTTTCCGTATTGTAACCATAACCGTCCATAACCTTCTGTTTCTTTTTTTTCCTTATAGGAGTGGAGTGATTCTTTTAGAAGAATCATTAGGCTGCTTGCATATCTGCAGATGGCTTATTACAGTTTTTACATATGCTCAAAACTCCAAGATATGGAAGGTATTCAACATAAGTATCAACATTATCTGAGCGCCCTGTACAAATTTTCTTCAGGAAATAGTATTGTCTGTTATATAGTATTTAATATTGTCTGTTTGTTTATTTATTTATTAATTACTTTATGGAAAAGTATTCTCTTCAGACATTCATCTGTTGCTTGACAGTCACTTTTCTATATTGTTAATATATAGAGTTTTGCTGTGAGGAGAGGGATATGACTCCTGATTCTTTTTGGCCACATAGATCAAATAAGCATGATTTATATAAGGAATATCCTCATTTGGACAAAGGAAAGTAATACAGTACTGTGCTTGTAAGATGACTTTTGACAGCACAGGTTTTACAGCATTTTCTAAGAGCTGTCAAATGTTGCTGTTTAATAATGAGACTCTGCAGTATCACTGGTGTTTTTGTTTTTTCAGCATTGCTATCTGAGTAATTTTATGCAGTAATTGGAATATAATACACTAAGCATCAAGTATTATTTGTAAAGATAAAAAAGGTTAAAAATAAAACATCTACAGGAACATATTAGAAGTATCAATTCTAACAAGTCAATCAGTTTTTATTTTCTGGCAACATTTTTCTATGCTTCTAATGAAATGCTTAGGTATATTTATCAGAATTGTTAGTTGGTAGTTGATGGTTGTTATCAATAGTACCAATTGATAGTTGGTAACTGTGCATGAAGATGCCAATATGGTAAAATAGAGCATGTTATGCAACTGTGCAGCTGGTTTTTATAGAATTTTAAAGACTAAAACATAGTAATAATTTCAGTCAAGCATTCAAAAATGAGTTATAGCATTTTTAGGTACAAAGTGTTGTGTTTATATTTTTGTTTGTGGTATCATGCCATGCTTCCTAAAGACACACAAAGTAGTTTGAAATGAGCTGGTGATATTATGATTGATGTTTATTTATAAATCCTTTCCTTTATCTGTTTTAAAAAGGGCAATAGGGAAGCAATTGAGAAAAGGAGCTCAAGAAGAGAGTGATGGACAAAGTTAAAGTAGCTAAATGCTGACGTGGAGAATATATTATTTTCTTACCTTGTTGCAGAGTACCTAGAAGGTACTAAAATTGAAGTGCTTGGACTATGATTTGCACTAATGACACAAGGTTCATTCTTCCAGGAAAATTCTATCCATAAAACATGAATTCTTCCCAGGATTTCTCTGACAATAAAATAGCATGGTGAGAAAAGTTACCATTTGCATGTGGAATAATGCTCATCCAGAAGTAAATTTGAAAGTAAGTTTGAACAGGGATTTTATTTTGGCCATTCGTTGCTTTGGGAGATTTATATAACATCGAAATCTTCATAGGTATCTGATAGTTTTGACAGGAACATCTAGCAGTACACTTTTACCTGCTTTTTTTTTGAGTTTAATGTCTTCAGCTAACTATTCCTGATAGACTTTTTTTTAAGTTATTTACAGTGAGTAATGCAACTTTTTCTACTCTTGGCTGTAGGAAATTACTATGTTTTATTGGATATAGAGGTAATTTTCTGTAATTCTCTTATTAGTACATACAGTAGCATGAATTAAAGTAGTTCTTAGTATACCAATTTTAAGGCTTATTTCTTTGAAATGGGGGACCTCACAAATTGAGGAAAGTGTATGTATTCCAGTTGTGCTGCATTTTATCTGGTAAAGCACCATTCCTAGAAAATGCTTTGCAGTAAGGGTGTTGCAAGTACATTAAGAGGTGTAGAAAGCTCCTAAAGGCATCTGTAGAAATCTCTTTGGTTTAGGCAATAATTTTCCCATACCATTATCTCAATCTATAATAGTTGGCTGCCGTATGATCCCAAAAGATTTGGGCTATGCTTTCTAGTTTAGTAAAAGGATGTATGTTCTCTGAAGTTGATTGGCTACTGAATGCTGTCCAGCTCAGCCTTTGATTTCTTTTTTGTCTGGAAAAATATCTGAATCATTGTAACTGATGATGTGTTTCTTGCATTATTATTCTGTTCTGTAACATTAAACTTCTAGGTTCTTTAGAAAAATACGTTGGGGTTGTTTCACAGTATTTCTGAGTTCTGCATTCCCCTGCATAATTTAGATTATGAATATTAAATTATAGTTGAAATTAATAATTTAACCATTATATGAATTGCAGATATCATGGTCATAAGTGATAATCTTACAGCTTCTTGTAGCATAGATATATTTAGTTGTCACACCCATCTTCTAGTTAAACCTACAGCATTTCTGGCAGTGCATTATATGCTTTTTTCCCCTAATAAGTTTTATTTTCAAAACTGTTTCTGGTTTTATTTTCAAAAATGTTTCAGTTGTCTCCAAAACTGCTACAAAGGACTACTGTACTGCTGTTTCTCAAGTTATTTGATTTTTTTTTCCTTAGTGTTAAAGTTCAGTGCTTCATCCTCTAGTGCTAGGAAGAGTGCTTCTTTAAGCTAAAAGTAGTTTTCGTGGAGAGAGGTGGAGATGTGGCATTGTCTGTAATAGAAGGGTTAGAATGTATGGAGCTCACAGTTGGCAGTGGAACAGTTGAGAGCTTCTGAAATCAAATCTGAAGGGGCAAACAAATAATGATGATGGCATCATGAGAGTCTACTGTAGACGTCCTGGCCAGGATGATGATACTGATGAATTCTTTGAGAAATGAAGGGACAGTTCCAAGTTACCTTCCCTTGTCCTTTATGAGGGGTTTTAACTTGGCAGAAGTTAACTGAGTACCACATAGCTAGTACAACTCAGATCAGAGGATTCATAAAAAACTTTATGGAATAGATCCTTGGGGAGCCAACTTGGAAAGTTGCCCTCTTTGATCTACTGCTTGACAACAGAGTGGATGTCATGAGTGAAAAATGGAGATTGGCAGCTCTCTTGGCCACAGAGACCACAAAGTGATCAAGTTTAAAATCTCTGTTAATAGGAGGAGAAGTGCCAGCAAAACCGCAACTCTGGATGTGAGGAGAGCAGACTTCAGGCTGCTCAGAGAAATTAATAAGATCTCCTGGGAGAATGTTTTTGCAGGTGCTGAGATCCATCAGTGCTGGTTGTTTTTTAAATATCACCTCCAAAGGGTACAGGAGCAGCAATTCCTAAATACCGACAGTCAAGCAGGAAGGACAGAAAACCAGCTTGGCTGAACAGGAATCTTGTCTTGGAAATAAGGCAAGAAGGGTATATACCCAGTGGAAGCAAGGTCAGGTGACATGGAAAGAATACAGAGATGCTGTTTGCAATGCTAGGGAGAAAGTCTATGTAGTCAAAGCTCTATTGGAGCTGAAGCTGTCCAGAACTGTGGGGGACAATAAAAAGGTTTTTCAAGTATATTGTCAATAAGCAGTGTATAAAATAGCATTGACTTGTTACAGGATGAGGACAGTCGCCTGACAAACAGAGACATGGGCAAAGCAGAGGTATTTACTGCAGTCTCTTTCTCCATCTTCAACACTAATGACGGAACAAGAGGGTCTCTGCCCTGACCTGAAGGATTATGATAATGATCAATTCTTGGTTGACCGTGGAAAAGTGTGAGATCTGCTATTCCACCTGAATCCCTACAAATCTATGGCACCTGAAGGGATTAATCCAGGAGTCCTTAAAGCATTAGCTGATGGCACTGAAAAACCTCTTTTAATGACTTTTGACTGGTCTTGGAAATCTGGAGAGGTCCTAGCTGACTGGAAGCTGGTGAACATTGTCCTGATTTCCAAGAAAGACAAGAAGAACCCGTGAAACTACAGGCCTGTCAGTCTCACTTCAGTGCCTGGTAAAATTATGGAGATTATTCTGGGAGATACTGAAATACACCAGAAAGACAATGCAGTCATCAGTCAGAGCCAGCACAGCTTCATGAGTGGGAAGTCCTGCTTATCAAACCTGATTTGTTTTTATGACAAAGTCACCCACCTTATGGGTTCCCTTGATTGAGGGAAGCCAGTGGAAGCACTCTTTTTGGATTTCAGAAAATCTTTAAATAGTGTCTCTCCCAGGACCCTTATGGATAAAATGTGCAGCACACAGCTGGTAAACACATGGGGTGGGTGTGCAACTGGCTCAGGCACAAGGGGTGATAGTGAATGGGGTGACACCAGACTGGTGACCTGTCACCAGTGGGGTTCCACAGGGCTCCATCTCAGTCCTGTGCTCTTCAGCATCTTCATAAACTGCCTGAATGCAGGACTGGAAGGGATGCTAAGCCATGTTAATGAATTATATAAAACTGGGAGGAGCTGTTGACTCCGTCAAAGGCAAGGAGGCCCTGCAGAGAGATCTCAGAAAATTACAGGGCTGAGCAATCATCCACCTTAAGAAATTCAATAAGGGAAAGTGCCAGATTTTGCACTTGTTTTGGGCAATTCTGGATGTATGGACAGAATGAGGAATAAGAGGCTGCAGAGCACTGCCATGGAAAGGGACCTGGGGGTCCTGGTCAGTGACAAGGAAGTCACTGACCATGATCCAGCAGTGCCCTGGCAGCCAGGAGGGCCAAATGTGTCCTGGGGGACATCAGCCCAGCATGACCAGCTAGGCAAAGGAGGGGATTGTCCCACTCTGCTCTGAGCTGGGACAGCCTCGCCTCAGTGCTGGGGACAGTTCTGGGTGCCACAATATAAGACAGATAAAAAGCTCCTAGAGAATGTCCAAAGGAAGGCAACAAAGATGGTGAATGGCCTTGAGGGGAAGCTGTATGAGGAGCAGCTGAGGTCACTTAGTCTGCTCAGCCTGGAGAAAAAGAGACAGTTACAATTTCCTTCTGTGAGGAAGAGGATGTGCAGGCACTGATCTTTTTTCTCTGGTGACCAGTGACAGGACTTGAGGGAATGGCCTGAACTTATCTCAGGGAAGGTTTAGATTGGAGATTAGAAAAAGGCTCTTCACCCAGAGGGTAGTTGGGCACTGGGACAGGCTCCCCAGGGAAGCCGTCATAGCACCAAGCCTGACACAATTCAGGAAGCATTTGGACAATGCTCTCGGGTGTATGGTGTGACTTGAGTATGGTTCTATACAGGGCCAGGACTTGGACTTGATCCTTATATGTCCCTTTCAAATCAGCTTGTTCTGTGATTCTCTGATTATGTAATGTTTGCAGTATCAAACCAGAGTGTATGTCTGTCCTTCTATGTTAAACAGGAAAATTACCAAATGTATGAAAGATGCTCACTATTAAAACACGGGGGAGATTGAATCCATCTATTTTCCATATCTAAGCTAAAGGAATATTCAAATACATTAATGTGGAAAGGAAATGTGGGCCCTAAATTGTTCTGATTGCTAATTGAACATATTAGACTGGGAACAGGAAAGTTGTATATGAGATAACTGTATATGATATATGTATATGACTGATATATTCGGTACTTAAACAGCTGCAGATGAGTTGCTTGTACATGGAAATGTATGGAGTCTTTGAAACTTGAATATGAAATTAGCACTTCTGAGATCTAGCATATTTCAAAAAAATCATGAAGTAGTTCAATATCAAAACTAGCAACTTACTACTGAGTATTCAAATAAAAGGCCTAGTATTTTGCTAGAAATTTTAAGGGGGCAGGGCAGGATCATTTATTGGAAAAATAATTTGTAAAAATACTCATGATATATGAAAACCATAAAGTGAGATGAGGGTACATTTTTGGAGGTGGGTTCTGGCACCCACCCACTTCTGGCAAGTACTAGAAGCTTGACCAATCTTTTGGTTGGTCTTGAGGACCACAAACTTTCCTGGTGATGTTGCTCAGTGTGTGGAGTCTGTGTTGCCTTGCCAGTAAACATTGTTGATACAACAGATAGCCTGGGAAAATCGCTTTCTGCTTATTTAATGAAGTAACTTCAGAGGATGGTTTTGAGGGCCCCTCTTCCCCAGAGGGCAGCTCAGACATCAGGTGTGTCACTTTTTGTCTCTTGCATCTGTACAGAGGTCCAGGGGCACTTCTGATGTGTCTGAGGGACAGCGCTTTCAGAAGCAGCAGTCCAGTCAGATGGAGCTTTTTTTCAAAGTACATTAATCTGAAATGCCTGTATCTATTATTACGATCCAGTTTCTTCTAATAATCATTCGCATAATTGTCATCATTTGCAATGAAATTATCTAGTAATGTTATTGTTTAAATTGGCAGAATAGTAGAATATTCTTCGTAGAGGAGAATAAAGAAGAAATAAGTAGAACAAGTCAGATGCATGAGTCAGATGTGCTCATCATGAAGTATGAAAGTGGAGAGAACATTGTATAGGCTATATTGATGGCTACTTGGCAAGTCATATGTGACATTAATCCCTTGTCTAAAATAGAACATCTGTGGAATGGAAGATACTCTGCTTTTAAAAAAATTGAATGTTAAATGGTGAGAAGATAGTGATTTGAGAACGTATTGATCCACAGTTGTCCTGTGAGCTGGTCATCTCTTGCTAAAACACTTTTCTGCTTGAAGGTAGGGATGCTTCTGCTTCCTGCCAGTTGTGGGTCTTCTATAATTTTCCAGATCATGCTAAGAGATGGAAAAATATTCATTAACATAATTATACAAAAACTGTTTTTCTGCTGTGATTATATTAGGATTAGGTATTGTATAATTTAGGGAATATTATCTTTGCTAAATTCTGGCAGAAATGCTGCAGAGCAGCACTGCAAAGCAGAAGTGCGTCCATTGCTTCATAGATTTAACTAACTCCCTGTGGAGAGTAAGCTCCTGTCTCACCTCTTTTATGCCCTCAAAATGCTTAAAAAATTGCACAGCTCTTTTCATGTTTCTTCCCAAGAAACTACTCCAGAGCAGCTGTTTCAAATGTTACATTAAAATTATTTCTTCAATACCTTTGTTCGCTAAGACTGGCTTATTAGAAAATATTCTAGAATAGATTTCTTGTCAGGGAACCCTTCTGCTATTTTAAAAATGAACCTTTTCTTATTTAAATTCTTCACATTCCTGTTTATTTTTGCTCCATTTTTTTCTCCAAATTAAATTTTACTACAAATTACTAATAATAATAATTACAGCTTGTCCATGATTTTTTTTTTTTAAAAAAACAGATTGCAAATACACTATAAAAATGGGTAGTTTTGCTTGTGAGGGTGGAAGGCTGGTCCTGAAGCATGTATCCTGGTGCTTCACCACTTCAGGTTCTGCATCACTGTGTCTGTCACTTTCCTCATTACTGCGAGTTTGGAAACAGGTAAGAGCATACCCAATGAATATTTTCTTTCTGGAGGATATTCATGAAGTGCATGGTTGAGCTGAGGACTCCTGATGCAGTACATTTTACTGCTCCTCATATCATCGTCCACAATGTTCTAAAACATGCAGTCACTCTTTCAGAGAGTATCTTTTCTTGCATTACACAGAGCATCTGGCTGATAGGTGCTCTCTGAATCATAGCTTTACACTATTTGATAGATCAATCTTCTTCACTTGTTATGAGAAATAGATAAGAAAACTTAGGACCACAATATGATAAGCTGCATAGGTAAAAGTAATGCAGGACCTTCCAATGTGATCTTTCTAAATAGATAGTTGAACATGATGGCCAAAAATAAGTTAAAGCCAAAGTGAAATTTTTAAACATTGCTAAGAAGTGTAGCAGATGAAGCCTGTCTCCTTTCCCTCATCTCCATTGCTGTCTGAGAGGGTAGGAACTTCCTGTCTAGCTGAAGCTGGAAATTATCCTGTTCTTTGTGTGTATCTGGAGGTTTTAAGTGAAAAAGAAGTTGAGTTCTGAGCTGCCAGTTATATTTTCAAATGCATCCAACTTTGCTCTATTACTTCCATTTTCTGTGTTCTTCTTTGCTATAATGGAACAACTTTGCTTTTGGCCAATTAGCAAAGCGTGATTTTTGTCCTTTGTTGTCCCTTGGTGAGTCCTCCTGAAGCAAGCATTTTGTTTCCAAGAACTTTGTGTAGGTGTGTGTAAATTTCTGTTTGATTCCGGGTATTTCACAATTGTGACCATCATGATTTAAATGTTTCACTTTAAATAGAAGATTTATAATTCTTTAGATAGAAGAAACATTTTAATTTTCCTTTTAGTGTTTAATGCTCAAGATACCAGTGTTGGAACAAAATAGATGGGCTAGTTGAGTTGTAAGATACTGAAAAAAATTGAATGTTCTTTTATTGCTGTCGTGTCAGTATTTTTTATCCTCACTGACTTGAACTTGCCTCTCTGTATGAATCAATTTTTATTCTAACTTGTTCTGTTACTCTGAGTACAGACTGTGCCAAATTGTCAGTTTTGTAAATGAATCCCTCCCTAATGGATATAAAACTGTACCTACTCTGCCATGTGAACTTGATAGATTGGCAATATAATTTACCAGGTAAGCTGATTTCTGTAGAAATTATACATGTTTCTATACAGAATAAATGACCTATAGAAACTTCTTGTTTTCAGTACTTGTGTAATTCAATTTCTATTTCTGTAGTAGTCACCAGTGAATATAAGAAATTTTTCAGACAGTCTTCCTTAAATAATGCTCTCTGCCTTTTGCAGTCTAGTGAAATCAGATTTTTTTAATAATATAAAAAACATATTTTAATAAACCTTTCTTAAAAAGATGTTTATAGCATGCCATTATAAACTTTCTATGTTTAAGTGATAATTGAAGTAGTTGTTAAAGTTGTCTGGAAGAGTATGGGCAATAAAGTCAGAGAAGAAATAAATATTAGAAAAAATAATGTACTGTTGTTTTTCGTTAGGACTTCAAGTAAAGACTAAAATCTAATGGCCTATTTTTTCAGTTTCTTTTTCAGCTACCTGTATCATTCCATTGTGGAAAAGATCTGTGTTCTCCAGTGTTCTCTTAATAAAAAGTCACAAAGTTGCACTAGGGCAAATTTAAGAACCCTGTACTTAAAAAGTTTCTTTTTTCCATTAAATGGAGCTGTAATCTCTGCGCATTTAAACTGAGCCACAAAGTTAGTTTGTGTAAAAATTAAATAGTAACATTACATTCTGAATTTAGTGATTGTGTTATTTTAATTTTTGAGTCATGAGTATTCTAGCTGCTTGATCATGCTTTTGACAGATTCAGTCTCCCACAGTGGTTTTTGATTGGTTTATGTTAAATTAATTTATTGTGCCTGATAAAAATTTTAGGGTCACTGTTACTGGTAGAACCATGATTAAATGCCAGAGAGTACATGTTGCCAGTATCAGCAGCAGATTCATTAAGTTCAGTGATCTGATTTTTTATTTTTTTTTATTTTTTTTGATTGGACCTTCTGCAATACCTTGACGAGAGGGATATTGAATGCAATTCTCATATGAGGAATTCATATTTATAGTGGCAGCTAATTAAGTGAGATACGTGAAAAGCTGAGCCTAGATGCTTCAGCAATTGCCTCCTCTTCATATTTATAGTATTTTAAATTTGGCTTGTAAAATATGTAATTTGTGGGTTTAAGCACAAGTCCAATCCAACCAGGATAAAGAGATGGATGAGTTATTGTATAAGCAGCTGGAGGATGTTTCAAGATCACCAGCCCTTGTTCTTGCAGGAGATTTAACCTGCGAGGTATCTGCTGGGAACTCAACACAGTGGAAAAGAGGCAGTCTAGGAGGTTCTTGGAATGCATGGAGGAGAACTTCTTGTCATGGTGGTGAGCGAGCCTGCCAGGAGTGGGGCTCTGCTAGACCTGCTGTTTGCAAACAGAGAGGAGCTGGTGGGAGATGTGGTGCTCACAGGCTGTCTGGGGCACAGTGACCATGAAATAACAGAGTTCTTAATATTTGGTGAAATAAGCAGGGGCATCAACAAAAGTTCCAGTCTGGACTCCTGAAGTGCAGACTTCAGTCTTTTCAAAAGAATGAATCAGAGAGTACCTTGGGAAACAGCCCTGATAGACAAAGTGGTCCATGAAGAATGGACATGCTTCAAGAAAGAAATCTTGAAGGCACCGAAGCAGACTATCCCTATGTGCTGAAAGATGACCTGACAGGGAAGATGACTGGTCTGATAATGTTTGGAAAGAATTAAGGGAGAAAAGAAGAGTGTATCACCTTTGGAAAAAGGGGCAGGAATTCAGGGAATATTTAAGGATGCCACTAGGTCATGTAGGAAGAAAATTAGAGAGGTAAAAGCCCAATTAGAACCTAATGTTACCACTTCTGTGAAGGATAATGAAATAACTTATATAATTAATTAATCAATTAATTAATTTTTATAAATACATACATGGCAAAAGGAGGGGCAAAGACAACCACTATTCTTTATTGGGGATGCAGTGGAATATGGGGGCAGTGACTCCACCACCTTCCTAGGCAGCTCATGCCAGGAGGGTACCCCAGACAGTCAAGAGCAGGGACTACTCCCTGCTATTACTCTTTTATGTGGATACAAATGATGCTGCAAGCCAAAAAATAGGTAGGATAAAAGAAGACTATAAAGCCCTGGTGAGGCAGGTGAAAAATATTGGTCCCTAAGTCATGTTGTCATCTATCCTACTGGTTAGAGAAATAAGGACAGCTAGAAATAGATAAATAATGCAGATCATCATCTCATTTCTTGCTTGCACCATCTAGAAGGTTTTGGCTTTTGTGACAGTGGGTTGTGTGTTAATGATCATGGCCTGTTAGGGAGGTGTAGGATCCACCTGTCTAAAAAGGGCAAGGGAATCTTTGGCCTCAGGTTGGCCAGTTTGGTAAGATGGGCTTTAAACTAAAGGTCTTGGGAGGTGGGATCCAAATTGGTGCTGCTCATGCCCTTGCTTTCTGCTAGGGAGTAGGTCATACAAATCAGGGCAGCGACAAATATTTCTTGACTGTCTCTCAAGATGAGCATCATAGGGCTAAACATATGAAGAATGTTTATGGTTATGGTGAATCTTCTTATATACCTTCTAGAGAACATGGCTGCATGGTTACCTCTCTGAAGTGTCTGTACGCACATGCACACAGCATGGGCAATAAACAAGAACTAGAAATCTGTGTGTGGTTGGAATCTCATTGCAGTTACTGAGACATGGTTGGATAACTCACATGCCTGAAATATTGTCATAGATAGCTATGTACTTTTAGAAAGGACTGGTCAGAGAGGTGAAGTGGTGGATTTGCTCTTTAAGTGAGAGAGCAACTAGAGCATATCGAGCTCTACCCAGGGACAAATGAATGATCTGAGAGTTTATGGTAAGAGCTAAGGGGCAGGCTAATATTGGTGACACTGTTGTGGTCATTTGCTGTAGGCCACCTGATCAGGAGGAGGAAGTTGATGGGCCTTCTATGAGCAGCTGGCAATAACAGTGGTCACAGTTTTTCCTGGGCAGCTTCAACCACTCTGATATTTGCTGAACGGATGATGTTGGAACACACAAGTTCCAGGAAGTTACTCCAGATAGTTGAAGTAACTTTTTGGTGCAAATGGTGGAGGAGCTAAAGAGGAAAGGTGTGTTGCTGGACCTTGTACTGACAAACCAGAAAGAACTGGTTGACAATATAAAGATTAGCATTTTCTATAAGTGACCATGAGATGGTGGAACTCTGGATCCTGCATGGAGGAAGCAAAGGGAGTAGGACCCTCCAGAGAAGCCAGCTTTGGCCTCTTCAAAGACCTACTTAGAGGAATCCCATGGGATAGAGCTCTAGGAGAGAAGGGAGTCCAAAAGAGCTGATAAGTATTTATTTATACATCACTTCCTCCAGGTTCAAGATCAGTGTATCCTCTTGATCAGTCAAAGGTGACAGGATAACTCCATAGATCAGGAAGCTCCTAGTAAATTGCAAATGCAAGAAATAAATTTATGGTGTTTAGAAAAGGAAATGGACTATGTGGGAGGACTATAGGGATTTTGCACAGGTGTAAAGAAGAAGGCCAAGACCCACCTGGAACTGAGTCTGCCTTGGCAGAGGGGTTGTACTACATGATCTTCACAGGTCTCTTCCAACCCTAACATTTCAGTCATCCTGTGAGAACATCCCATAAACCACATTCACCTGGAAACTGACATTTTCATGATATAGAGACGATCTTAAAGATAATTTCCACTCTAAACAATGATTTTGTGAGTGTTACTGGGAAAGACAGGAGCTTGAATAGTTTGCACGTGATTGCTCCTAAACACTTGAATAGAATATTTGAGTAATTTGTAATTGGAGACTATTTCTCAGAGTTTGTGTAGGCATCTGTGTCTTACAAGAATAGTACTCTTTTAGAACATTTGAAAACAAGTTCTGTGGGTTTGGAGGCATCCCCTGTCAGCATTATTCATGGCACTTCCAGTGCCTGGCAGCAGATCAAAATGCTATGAAGTTCTATTTTTCTTCCAAAACAGGAACATGGCAGATTGAAACCAGCATGTCAGCTACTTACTGAGTTACCGTTGCTACCGTTTTGTAGTTTACAGCCTACTTTTTCTTTCTGTTTAGATAGAGACTGCCAGCTCCAAAGTAGTGACTGAGGTTTTTGGTTTGACAAAGGAAAATATTCTCTTTTCCTCTCTTCAGAATTAAACTGGAGGTGCCCAAGGGACTTGGAGGGAAACAGGTGGGACAACTGAACCTAACTGATACAAAGGATATTCCAGACCATATGACTTCATGCTCAGGATATAAAGCTGGAGGAAGAAGGTGAAAGTGGAGGACATTCAGAGTGATGGTGTTTGTTTTCCAAAATCACTGTTAGGGATGATGGAGTCCTGCTTTCCTGGACATGCACAATAACAGCCAGTCCTTTGGAAATGGTGGATGGATTCCTTGCTTGGCTTTGTGCATGAATTTTTATTGCTTTACCTGTTAAAAGGCAGAATTAATGTTCTTGCAGGACTTCTAGTATGGCCTCTTTCTGGCATGGTCTTCTATGGGCCATTTTGGACTTGACATGTAGTCAGTTTTCCATGAAAATCTGAGTTATAGTTATTACAGGATATATTAAGTCATATTGATTGTATGTTTTGACACAATTTCTTAAACTGGAAATATACTTAAGCTGTAAATAAACGTTGGGCCACTCTAGGTGTCTTGCCCAATAGCTTTGCTGGAGCATCTCAGATCAGGATGTTGATGGTCCCGAGATGAGTGGAGGAAGGATGGTATAGATAGAGTGAGTGGGTAAAACAAAGCAGCAATTGTGAAATCTGGTGAACTTTCCTCATGATTTTTCATAGAAACTTTAAATAAATTCATTAAATGCAGTGTGGGCAGAAAGAGAATCATAGTAATGATTTAATAATTTCCTCATGACATTTTCTCCTGTTAACAAGTTTGAAGAGTATTGTCAGCATTGGGTGCATATGAGTTAGCATTTGCTATCCAGTATGAGAAACCCACATAAATTTTTTTTTTCTCAGAGATTTTAATTATCACACTTTATATAGGTATATGGGAAAATTATGGAGAAAAATAATGGAATTTATAGAAAACCATTACAAACAGAGATCTTTTTGTTTGTTTCCTGGAACATCTTTAATGTAGTACACTGCTTGGTTATTTACTACCCTGAAATAGTGGACTGATTTAAAAACAAGTTCTGTTTAAGTTATCTTTTTTTCTGTATTTGAAATGGCTTGCAGACTTTTATACAGAAGAGAAAATATTTAAAGCAATTATTAAAATAAGTACCATTACCTTATAATTTCTTTCTTCTTTTAATCTGCTGTTAGGATTCAACTCATCTTCAATTTTAGTTGCAGCTAGAAACTTGGCTAGATGACATTTGGCCAAGATCTGAGATAATTAATGATATTCTGATCTATGCACATTAAAGATGAGAATCCAGAAGATTGTAGCGGCTTAGGAGGTGATATTAAAGAGCTGAGAGTTTACAGATGTGAATGATTTAACATGAATGACCACTGAGATACTACTGAATTAATGTTGACATGGAAAAAACCAAAGCACAGAAATACAGTCTTCCCATTGCATGTAGTTCTATAATTCGGTGATAAAAATGGAACACAAGTTGGGGTATAGCTTCCTCATGGTTCCATTTCTGTTAGGCATGATATAGGAAGAAATTAACAAATCTAGTGCAATGATAGTGTTGTTGGTTTTTGGGCACCAAGGTCAATAACTGGTACTATTTAATGAGTGTAGTACCAGGTAAGTAATTGTATGCATATATATGCACTAAAAATTTTCTATGCATAAATTAAATTTACACTTCAGTTTTTCTCAGATTTTTAAGACTGCTGTAATAAATTTTTGGTGTACAGGTTTATGGTTTTATTTACATGTTCTTGTTCTAGTAAAGTGATCTCAAAAATCTAGATGTGACCTTACATACTTTTGACATGAATTTTTCATTCTTAACTTTACTGCACATGAATAAAAGGCCCCTGAATAGTAAATTAAAAAAGTTAAACAGCCATTCTGCATACTTTTTTTTTAAATCATTGTATTTGAGTATTGTTTGACTGACAAAAAATGCTGATGATTTAAGTTACATGGAAATAGTATTTCAGTGTTTCACTTCAATTTTTACAGTTACAATTTTAATTTAGGCATGAGGTTTTTGAGGCCTATTAGAAGGCAGTCTTTCTCTGATGGATATTATTTCTTTATTTTCATTTCAGGTGATTGTTTTCAGAGAATTTATTCTCCATTTCCTAATACATGGTGAAAAAAGATCAGACTTTTAAAGGAGGGAATAGAAATAAGCATTAAGAATGTGAAAGGAAAAAATATTTTCCAAACTCTGTAACATTTTCTCATTAGTATGAAAAGAATCATAAAAGTTTAGATAGTTGTAATATATGACTTTTTTTTTTTTTGCTAGATATCTGAGATTCTTTTTGATATATTCTTAAATATAAGTTATCTCAATGAAAGCTTGTAATAAGTTTTATTTCCTATGAGGAGGTCACTGCCATGTAATAAATTAAGATTTCACTAATGCATAATAGCAGTGAGGATGTTCACCTCTAATTGCTGAGATGATTGCTGTTTCTTAGCACTCTGCAGAAGGAAAGTCTCATAGAGTATATCTAGGCTGTGGTCTATCATTTCATACAAGATTTAGTCAAGTAGACTTTTTCTCCACAAGTAGACTGAGGCATCCAGTTACGTAACTTTCTGCAGAGCTGGGCATTTTTTTAAAGGAGATGCAAAATATCTGCAGCAGGCTATGATTTCCCATAACCTCAATATTTTAGGAAGCCAATTGATGTTTATTCATATGTTAGCTGCTTTCATCCGTACAAAATAAAATTGTTGAGTAATTAAATGTGTTTTGTTTGTGTAATGTGTGTACTTTCCATCTGTAAATGTTAAGCTTCTGTTACTGTAAATCTAATTGTCCAAATTGTCTTTTTCCTTTCTTAGAAATGTCAGAATTTTTTAACAATCCAAATGAAATTACTGCACAGGGAGTATTGGACACATACTAATATCAAGACTCAAAGCTAGCATGGTTTAGAATGTACATAATATTAGGAAGCAGGAAGAATATATCAGCTTTTCTGGAAATGTGTTACACTGCATGTGACTGTGTGAGTGCACATAAGTATTCATTTGTTTGAAATAACAAATCTTAACAAAGTATTGCGATTAAAATAAAAGTGCCAAAATAGTAGTAGTGTAAGTAATCCTTACAAATAATTGTAAGCACAACTCTATGCTTTAGTTTTTCTTTGCATGATACTGTTTCAATTTCAGTATTTATATTTGAAAATGAAGTAGAAATTCAGTCTTTGGCTGATAGATCTCATAGACTCCAGCCTACTTGTTTTAAGTGATCTTCATGTTGTGAGCTACAATATCAAACTAAAATGTTTCCCTTTAGCAGCTCCCATTGATAATTAATTGTATTGCAGATGAAAGAGGAGAAAAGAAAAGCAGTTTATTGAGTATCATTTGAGAAACCAATGGATGTCTTGCCTGTCAGCATTGCAATCTAAGATTCCTGTTTCTTGTAACAGGCTCCTGTGAATTTTCTGGATTTTGGCAGTACCTTTCCTGCCTTTCCTCTCCTGTACTTTAGGTAGCCTTAATACAGACAATTCAGATTGGTTCTGTGGGGCTTGTTCACCTTCGAGAACTATTTGGGTCAAGATGTGATGCAAACCTATTGGTTGATTGTCACTGGAAATAGATGCATCTCTTAAACTGTACTTCTGCAGCATATTATATATACTCAGCCTTTTGCTTAATCGCTTAGGATATAGAAATCCTATCACTTTAATGAAAAATACAGAAAGTAATGAATTAAATTTTTGCAACATGTACTAAATTTTTTAATGAATAGTGCAAAATTTTGGTTTGCTACTATGAAAAAGCGCTGATTTTTGAATGTCTAGAAAATGTTTAGAGTAAAAAAACCACCAAAACCAAATGGAAAAACTAGTATGAACTTTCATAACCATTCTACATTTATACCATAATTTTGAAAGTTCTGTCAAGTATGCATAGACTTTTTGCAAATACAGAAGAAACCACGGGAACTTCTTTTGTCAAGGTGAGTGATGATGGATACTATGAATTACCTTTTTTTTCTTCTTTAGCTCAGTTTTATGCTGTAAAGTGTAAGTCTTGTGAGTGACAGCCTGAAAAGCTTCGAGTGGAGCAACAATTAGTGAAAGGATGTTGAAAACATAACAGAAGGAAATGTAGACCAAATGCCAAACTATCCATTTTAGGTTAATGAAAGACTAGAATGAGTGATTAAGGTTGCTTATTGTTGTTGTCTTCTGTCCATCAAAACATTTTCTTCTCTTTCCTTCTCATCACCACAATTTTAGAATAAACTCAGTTTTCCCATCCAGGAAAATACCATTGTTATCTGGAATATGGACAAAATATCTCCTTGTTGATTTTTCTTTTTAGTCTCACTAATGCCTGTATTAAGATGTCTAGGATTGTGTATTCTTTAGAAAGCATTTAGAGAACTGTTGCCTCTGTTTTACAAGGTGCTGCTTATATTGACTGCAAGGTGCATATATTGGTTTTGACTTCCAGGACTGTTAGTGTGTGCTTTTCCTTGTGTATTTCAACAGTTATTGCTCATACTAAGACAGGTGATTTTTGCATGACTGGCCAGTATAAGCTTTAGTTAAAACAAGAATTTAAGTTTCACTTGAACTTATATTTTTTTCTTCATATACTGGGAATAACTCTTCAAAGAAATCACTTTTTGTATGAATAGAGGAAAGGGAAAATACTTTCAATTTTTAATTAATAGAAAAATTCCAGGAAATCAAATATGTTTTGTTTATGCCTTTAGGAATAGAGAAATGGTAATACTGCTATGGGTTTGGTCAAATTAATGTTAGTGGAGCATTTGAAACTGACTGTTACCATGAGTTAGTATAGCTCATATGAAATATTTGTAGTTCCAGTATATGTTTAGTATAAGATTTATTTACCAAAACAAATCAAACAGAACCAAAATTTAAGAAACACATTCCAATTTTTATTGAATTATCTTTTTTTTACAATAAAATATGTACACAGTATGCAGTAGTGAATTTGGCCAAAGAAGTCACAATTCTTTAAAATGTGTCTGGCACCTGATGGTTTCTAGTTCTGTATTCTGTGGAGAAAAAATCCAGTAATTTTCTCATATTTCTTAGCAGCATCAGTTTTCATGTGGAGGCAAGTGATTTCTGTGAGAAAGCTAAATGCAGTTAGGACATAACTGACTCAATCACATTCTTGAATTCACATCCTTGGTCCTCCTCCATCATTCTCTGAAGGTCTATTGCATGAAGACAGGCACATTTAGATACTGAAAAATATTGTAAGAGAGCTTTTAAGAAGGGCATGAAGTGATAGGACAGGGGTTTTAAAGTGACAAAGGGTACATTTATATTAGATACTAGGAACAAGTTCTTGACTGTGGAGGTGGTAGGGCACTGGAGCAGGCTGCCCAGAGAAGTCATGGTTGCTCCATCACTCTGAGTAACTGGGTCCAGAGAGAGTGTCTGTCTTTATGTATAGAAGAACTATATCTGTCTGTCTGTCTATCTATCTATCTGTCTCTTCCCCAGGATATCATTCTCCCTCTTAACTTTCTGTGCCAGTTTGAATCAAATCAATCTCATTTTGTACAGAGCAGGTGTAAGGTTGGGGGAAAAGATAGTGCCAGTGAGAAAGTATGATGCTGTTACTCACTGACTTGAGTGGCATGCCTTTCAGAAGGTAGTCCTGACTTCCAATCTCCTCTCCCAGAACAGAAATAAAAAGTAAGCTGGAGGAGACAGCTAAAAACAGAGAGAAGGGGCCAGGCCAGGGGGCAACTGCTTTCCTTCCCCCAAACAGCTTCTGCAAAAGGAGCTGGCACTAGAGGTCCTCTTGACTGGTCCTTGAGGCAGGATCTGTAGGGTACAGCTCTAGAACTGGAGTCCCTTGTGCAGACCCTGTGCAGATGAGCCAAGGTGTCTCTCTGTGGGTGATGGTGTTATGAAAGGCAGTTCCTGTGATCACAGCCACATGCTGAACTTTTCAAATGATTCTGTGAAAGCCAACACCTCAGAGAGTTCTGGCACTGTCAGGTGTGTTGGGAAAGGGTCTGTTTGGGTTGCAGAGGTAGGACATAGTCTTTAGGGTAAGTGAGAAGGTCTCTGCTTTTTTTTTTTTTTATCTTTACTTTGGAAGAACAACAGTAGCAGGAACTGAGAGCAGGTACAATCCAGGGTAGGTGGCAGATCTGGAGGATTTGGAGGGCCCCTCATGAGACTGCAAAGCACTTCAGTGTGCAAGGTTTAAATTCAGCCTTTGTGCCAAAGGAAATTCCTGTGTGTTATAGGTAACTTAAATCTTATTTTGTCTAGCAATTACTGCTAATTGTAGCAAGAATTCTGCTCTGTTTCATCTGTTTCTTAAGCAAATTCTTCTACTTGCAGGTGCAGATTTAAGCTTGCAGTGTGACTACAAAATAAACTATGTGTGCTGACCCTTTGATATATTCTAAGTCTTTTTTGCTAAATTAGTTGACTAATTAGAGCATGAAGAGAGATGAAGGCTAGGGAAGAAAACTTTCTTCCCAAGTAAAACCTATTATCTCATCAAGAAAAATGCAAGTACATGTAGTTACATGTTTAAAAGACTTTTTAAAAAGTATTACTAATGCAATAGGCTTTGGACTCATTTAAGCAAAAAGCTGTCTTCTTCCTGAGATTTAAGCATTTGTAGAAATATATGCCTTCATACCTAAAAGAACAAGTTAAAAGATGCTCCTAAAATGCAGCATGTTAAAATTACCCTTTTCCAAGGTGCTTTATATCACTAGAGAAAATTAAGAGAATTTGCAATCTCTCTTATCTTCCTGGAAGTTCTTTGGTGTTCCTGTGAATGAAAGCTTTGCAATTACTGTGGCTTGAAAAACACTGAAGCAACTATTTGATATAGTTGTCTGTTGGCTGTCTCCAACAACCTGCGTTCAATATTTGTATTTATAAAGATGTCCTAAATCCAACAAAGATTTGTGAAGAAGACTGTGGAAATCTTCTTCAAAAATATATTTTTACATTAATAGAAAAAGGATCTCTTCAGGTTTGAAAGGATCTCTTCAGCTATTGTAGCAAATCAAAGCTTTGCTTAGTCTGTGCAATTATTGAAATTACTAGACCCCTCTTTGGTCTAGTCTTTCTCCAGAGCTCAGAGTAAATTCTGACTATTTTAATGAAATCATTATGGAAATTAATACCTTCCCCCAGAATCCGTCCTTCACCAAAATAACCCCTACAAAAAATCCTCTAAACAACGAACACACAAAACCCCCTCCACCCAAACAAAACCCCAAACAAATAAACAGAAAACCCACAACAGACAATCATAGAGAAATTCTTTGAAAAGAAATAGTTCACAAGCTACTAAAATGAGAAAATATCCATTCCCTTCTTTAGGAATAAGACTTAGTATAGATAATAGATTTTCATGTGTATTAATTTTATGGTTTTGCACTTACATTGTTCCTATTGTCCCTAAGACCTGAAATGCCTTTGAAAGATTAACAATTCTGATTCTAGACCTTTAAAAAGTAATTAAAATTATTTTAAAAACAATTAAACAGCACACATAGACTTCAAAAGTCACTGTAGCACTCAAAGACTCTTGAGAATGTTTACAGCAAATACCTGCCTGATACCATAAGAAAAAGTCATGTGTGGCACATTTTGACATTGTATAACATAGGTGATGGTAGCAAGACACTTAATATTAACCTATTTATTACTATTAGCATGTAATTGTTAATATTTTCCTCAAGAGAAACATAACATCCTGCACCTCTGCAGGCAGAAGAGCTTAATGTCAGACAGGTGTCCTTAGAATTTACAAACCCACACTGCATCTGAAGTGGGCACCTCTTGTACTTCCTTCAAAAGAGACAAATTACCACATCCAACAGAAGAGCCTCAACTGTCTCCTTCCTTACCTCTTTGTAGTACTGTCCTATCTATAATGGCCTTTTGTGGTCAAAATTGCACTCAAAAGTCAGAATGTTGCATTTTAATACAAAGATTAAGATCTGGTATTAGATTGATTTAGAGGAATTATCTTTATGAATTTTGTATTATTTCTAACAGTTTTTTGTCCCTTTTTGTTTAGTGACTGTGTCCTTGTTTTCGTACTCCTTATTGTAGTTATTATAAAAGGTGAGTCATGAGGATTAACTGAAATGTTTTCATGGTGGTCATGTCTTTAATGTATTGAAGAAGGCAGCTTTAGAATAAGGGTCAAAGTATAACCCTCTTCATAAAGTCCAGGGATGCAAAGGTGAACCTTTGGTGAATGAGATATTTCTGTTGTCTGGGATGGTTGTTGAAACAACAGCTTTCCAGAACTGGTTAAAGTTTATAAACTGTCATGTGATGAACATGATGTAATCTACAAGATTGTGTACACAATTCTATAAACCTACTCGAACTCCTCTACTTTTAGTTGCTTATGTTCATTCCAGTTATTTTAGTTTAGTGCAGACTTCTCTTTTTTCAGGACGATGTTTTTTGTAGAAGTGTCACCTGTTATATACCACTTTCTGGGCCTCCTTCCCCTCTTAATTTAGAATTCTGTTGTAGGCAAATATCTGTAATAACATTTTTAATTGGCATATGAAATGCACCCTTAGCCATAATATTTGTTAGTAGTATTTTTAAAAGTGGAAAAGAGACTTGTACAAACACAGAAACTGCATGTTGTGCATGTGAAGTAGTACACTATACATTTTTGGTAGTTTAAGAGGTGTGAACTGGCCTCAGTTCTCAGGAGTCTGCTTACACCAAATTCATGTCTTCAGTAAGTATGTTGCATCAGCACTGCAAATATAAACCAAGATAGCTCTGTTCTTCACAGAACTTTTTGTTAAAGTCTACTTGCACTTAGTAAGATGACAGCCATTAATAAAACTTCCCACTCTGACCATTCACAACACTCTCTGGCAGTCACACTCCCAGTGCCGGAGGTTTCAGCTGCTGGGACCAAGGCCCCTTTCACATCAGGCTCCTCTGGTGAGTGACTGGAGCCCTGCTTGGCCCCCCCCCGCCCCCCATACACTCCACTCACAAACAGTCACACCAGGTTTCCTTGTTGGTTTGACCCCAGGTTTCCCATAGGAGATGTTAATCTCTCTAGTTCTGTAAAGCCATTTATTGACATTAACACAGAATTGGCTTGAGCTGCCACCTCTTGGAGGAATGTCAACAAAGGAATCTCTGGGCTTTTACACACTCACGGTCCAAGTGCATGTGAGTTTTTGGCTCCTGCTGTGTCTCTGTGTCCGTTCACCTGGCCACCAATGTTTGGGCCCTTTGTTATGCAGAGGCAGTTCATGGCTTCTTGTCTCTCTGCACTCCCATCCAGAGCTCAGCCTCTCAGTCTGTACCTTGAAATTGCAGCTTGCAAAAAGCTACAATTTCAAAACCTACACCAGATGTATTCCCCAACAGTAGTTCCTATAGTACCTAAATATGTAACTGTGAGTGGATAGTTTCTCATTTATGTTCTTATTTCAAAATCCTTAATTGGTTTTGAAATCGCATAGAATGTAAGACCTTGTACAACATTCTCTTCTGTGATATCTTTATGGGTCCTAAGTTAACAAAGATTTTGACTATTAGAAAGAAGAAATCATCAGAAGTGCAACTGCGTATTTATATTTTACAGAGGTTTGCATCCTCTGCACTGACTTGATCCCCATCTTCATGCATCTGATACTGAGAGTTGCAGTAGGGACACAAAGTATTGATGCATTTCAAAATTGTGAGTTTTAAAAAGGAGGATCAGTGGTGTTCAAGATTGTGTTTATAGAACTAGAATTTCTAGTAAGATAATTTCTCGTTTAGGGGAATATAACAAAATCAACTAATTCTATTATAGTGCTTGGACTAGGGTTTATACTTCACCAGGAGTACCATTTCCATAAATGTTTCAACAGCTCTTTATTGTATTATCTCTAGATTCTTTACTCAGCTGAGCTAAGAGATATATGTTGTAGGTGGCAGGCTCAAAGACAGAGTTTTCAAAGAAAGTATATGCTTTTTATTATGGAAAGAGTAAGTACTTAATCTGACTTTGTGTTATTGCATGTTAGTTGTGGTTTCCACTTGTGTTACTAAAGGGCAGAATGTCTTTTTCACGTCTTCAGGGTAAAATTCTGTGACTTGTGTTGCCAGAGGAAAACCTATGGGTGTGACCATCAAATCCACCTGCAAAAAGTTAGCTCTTCAATTACAGGAAGAAAGCTGTAATTTCCATTCAATAGCTAAAGTGAATCTAAAGAGCTGTGGTAGCATGTCTGTCAAGCTGCTACCAAAATAGGCTTCTTCTGCCAAGAATTTTTATGACATGAGAGGTATTAGAGTAGGGAGAAGAAACACACAAAAGAGATTTACCCAAAGGAAATTGCAAGAAAAATAACTAGTATGTTGTAAGTATTCCAAGCCAGAGGGCAAGAAGAAAAACCCCCAAGGAAATGGGATGTGAATTCTTCCAGAAATGTTGCCGGATCTTTCAGATAATGAGATTATCATTATCTGAAAGATAATGTATAAAGATGTGGAAAAAAAAGATATTAACCAAATTTGCATGATGATTGTGAGTCCCAAGAATGTCTTCATGGGGAATGTAAAAAAAAATAAGTGCAAGTATTGTCCTGAATTAGCTCCTCCTATTTATGTGTTATGGTAGAGTTTTAGAGGTCATCAAAGAACAAGGGAAACAAAAATAAATAATTTTCAGGCCTGAGGAGCTTTTATATGTGTGTTAGCATGAGATGGTAATCTGTGCTGAGTTCTGAGTTCCTGATTTTGGAGCCAGGGTGTTCGTGGCTGGCTAGGGGTTATTGCATGGTGTTGCATTGGCTGTAGGCATACTGGGCAGAGTGCCTGGTTTATACAGCAAGTATAAAGTAGTGCAACCAAAATCACTGAAAGATGTATTTGACTGTCTCACAGACATGAATGGAACTGATTTTGTAATGAATATCTACAATGGGTTAAAATGTATGTAATCCAGAGGGGCTGCAGGAATAATTCCAGGAGTTGAGAATAAATACTGTGTCATCTTCCACTATGCAATGAAACTAAATTCCTAATTGTAAGTAGCACTCCATTAACTTTTATCCGTGCCCTGTTTAGACTGAAGTTTTAAATGTATCTGTCCTGGTTTGGAATAAATTAGGGGAGAACCTCTAAAAGGAGTCCCCTAAAAACAAACCTCCACTGCCCCTTCCTCCCCCAGCCCTGGGTTTGGGAATGAAAATACCTTGGAGGAAAAGTGGAAAAAACCAGTTTATTGACAAATGAAAAAACAAAACAACCACTCCACAACACCAAGGAAAAAAGGCAAGTTACTGTGGGGGAGGACGCAGAGCTTCTTCCGCAGGCCCCGGAGATTCTCCGACTTCTCAGGTCGGGTCAGGTCCGGAGCCGGTCCAAAATCTTTGGGGGGTGGGGTGGGGGGGAAAGGGAAAAGAAAAGGAAGGGAAAAGCAGCAGCAGCAAGCCAAGCCTGAGAGAGAGCAGCAAAGCAGCAGGCCCTGCCAAAGAGGGAGGGGAGCAGCTGTTAGACACAACAGTGTATCCCACAAGATATGGGATAGGAGACAGCATCAACCCAGAACCGTATCGAAATGCATTTTGTATTTGCATAATTCAGCAGTGTTTTAAAGGAACAGGTGCTATTTTTTTGGTGAAAAAAAGTTTCAATATGCTTTCATTTTGAGATACCTGGGACATGGTGACTCTAGAGTGCATCTGCTTGCAATGTGAATTCTAGTGTAAGATACATAATTTTGAGTGTGGTCAAAAATTAATTTTGCCTTCAGGAAGAGTGTGCCATTGTGTTACCCTCTTATCTCTTTTGTAAACTGCTTATACATGAAGTTAGGTGAAGCTGTGAAAAGATTATGTCTGGTGGAAACAACTACATTTCCCTCTGAATGAAAGCAGAAATTTGAGAGACAGCTTTTTCTATAGCTTCTATTTATCTGCTCCCTTTCTGCAAGCAGTGGAGGCACACAATTGCTGTTAGCTTCATTTTCTCATAGTGTGGCAAATGGCAGATGTGATTCCAGGATGACTCTTCAGAGTTGAGTACATCTGTACTGATCACAGGAAGGATTGTATAGCATTAAAAATAGGACAGGGTGATTTCAGTTTATTAAGTTTTGAAATTGTTCCAGCAGTATTGAATTGCCATAAATGCTATCCTTTGCTAAATTAAAAACAAACAAATTTACGTGTAAGTTGATGTTTCAAGTTGACAAAACTTAGTAATTTATGAAATACTACATACCAGTTCTCCTCAAAAGTTTAAAGCACTGTTTCTTAAAATTAATAGTGGAGTCTTTAATTGATACAGTCTAAACCAAATAGCACATGGGCCAGTATCAAAACCAGTCACCTTTATTGAACAACCAAGGTCAGTTTTTGCATTAAAACTGTTCATATGAGAATGAAGTATGCTGTCATTAGGTAAGAACCAGAGACATTCATCAAGGTAGAGGGAAATCTGCTTTACTAAGTTAACTCACCTCATTTATTGACAAGATATGTCATAGTTTTGGTGCCATTCTTTCTAGTTAACTGTTGTCACTAATGGTTTTTCATGCCAGGCTGTCTCTTGGCAATGAAATTAAGGAAGTGAAGGAAGGCTGGTCTGGTGGCATATTCTACCTGTGCCTGTGCAGCCTGAAAAATTGCTCTGCCGCATGCAGAACAGCCCTGGTGCTGCTAAATTTGCCTGCGATGAGAAGAAGAGTTCACCTGCAGTGACAGTCTCTGCATTTTGTGAAATAAAAAAAAAATAAAAAGATACCCCATTAAATAGAGTTCTTGAGTTGAAAGAAAAACAGTACACATCTTGTTAATATTTAATGTAGTGTGCTTGTATCCTCTACGTCAAACATTGCAGTGTTAAAATTGCATTATTTTGTCAACTAAAATTTATTTTCCCCTTATCATACCAATGCTAACAAGACCTATCTCATTAATTCCATATTAATTTAGAATCAGGAAGTAGCATTACAAAATTCTTGTAGGTGATGTTTTTTAATTTGAGTGGTACAGCAAACTCTGGAAAACTGGATGCTACTCATGAGGGTAGTTTTCTGAAGCAAAATAGCAACACTGGTGTGTAAGTGGGACAACTGAAATAAATTGTTCCAGTCTTTCAGTTGAATATACAGTGCTTTACTCAAATGAATAGGTTGAGGTGTACTTAACCACAGTTCATTATTTCTTGGTATAAGTAATGAACTTTTTCTGGTGATTGTTTCCAAAGTGAAACAATCCTGAAATGTGTACATGGATTCTGCAGAATATGTTTTATTTTGTACACTTCAGCAGAAAATGCACATTTAAGCATACTTTCTCAGTGTCACGTGTTCATTATGTGTTAATTTTTCATAGTGAAGTGCTGTGAGACATGGTTCACCTTCCAAATAACTGATCCCTTATCCATAGTAGAAGGGTTTCAAAATAACCAAATTTACAAAACTTGTTTTAGTGTAGCAATACATCATCATTTGTCTTTAGAAACTAAGGAGACCGGCACATTATGAGAATTAAAGAAAAGGAAACCAAAGGACTCACTGTTGTGGGTAGTGTCAGCTCTGTGTGTGTGCTGTAGTGCGGAGTTCTTGGTATAATACATCTTGATCCAAGCATCCACTGGAGCACTCTGGATGGTGTTTCTCAGTCCACATTCATTTTTTTTGCCCCTTTGGTAGCATGGAAGAGAAGTAATGAGTGATTCTGGGACAAGTTCTCAACATGAGGACCCAGGAGAGTGGTGGTTGGAACTGACTAAATGATGGAGAGTTAGGGATGCATCAGTCAAAAGGAGGATACCTTTGTTCTCCAAATGAACACCTTTGCTCTATGGAAAATATGTGAGGGTCTTTGAAAATACCTTTAAATGAGAACAGCAATGTATGTGATACTTAAAAATGAGTTAATTGTTTTCCAGAGCTGCAGTCAGAGGGATAGAAAGTGTTACCATTCCTTTTGTGGACCCTCTCACAACAATAATTTGAGTGCTCTGTCTTTATCTACAAAGTAAGGGAGAATTAGCCTTCTGCTTCCAGTGCTCAAAGATGAGACACAGAGGGGTTAAATGAGATAGTTATAGGCAGTATCTGGTATGTGAAGCCACAAAAGTTATGCAGATCCTTCTGAAACTATTGTTTCTTCCTGAGAAGTGTGATTCTGCTATATGTTCTTTTTTCTTTAGGAGCGATTAAAAAATATTATTACTATTTTATTATCTATTTTTTAACTTTGAAGTGAATACCAGAAGGATATTTACCATTCTGAAATTATAAACACAGGGAAATTTACCAAAAAGGTGTAAGACTGACCAAGACTACTGTGCAGGTTTGCTGCTATGTGCTCTGATATAATTAGTTCTATTAAATCCTTCTTATTTCCAGAAAGATACTGTTGAGAGAAGACTTGGTGTTTCATTGCAGTCATTAGTGATGCTTATTAAATCAGTTATTTAAATGTTTAAAATAGGAACTACTGAAAATGTGGGTTGTCCATTTGGCTCTAGTCTGCTGTGTGTTTTCTGAATCCATAAAGCTGAAACGACTGCAAGAGGTAAAAGATACATAGAGATTTTAAAGAAAGATATTTCACTTTCCATATTCAAGTTTCAAGCAAAATTGAAACAAGATTTATGTTACTTTCATTCTGAGTAGCTCCAGTTTGCAGCAGCAGTCAAATGATATTTGTGCAGAGCTGTTGCTACCAACTGGAGGTTGCAGTTGCCAGCAATGGAGCAGTTGCCAGCTCAGAAAGCTAACTCAGATTTGCAGATATTTTTGTGAGACACAAAGCACTAGGGACATTCATCTTAGAAGCAGTTTAGTGTTGTTTTGCTGGTAGTGACACTATTTCTGTATTTACTTTGAAATTAATTAAAAATATTTCAAATTCCATGTTCTGATATACTTCTTGAAATGCAAAATATAACTTTGTCATGGAATTTAAATAAAAACCCTAATTCTGAATAACCCAGGTTAGGTAAAATGTGTTTAGATGTATTTATATAAATAATTAGGATTAATAATGTGGAAAATTAAAGTAGAAATATTTTAGTATTGGTTTTTGTTGTGAAAACATGTATGATTTAAGTTTAAATACAATGAGTAGAGATTTTTTTTCGGGTGAATGATGTATATGGCATTTATGTTGACTACAGGTATTATCTAATTTTGAAATGGAGCCAGCTAGTTGTTCACAGATCATCTTTGATGATTTGGATGTGACATCTCTCTCCGGTTCCTAATTGAATTTTCTTTTATTTGCCATGTTTGATATCACTTGCTGAGTAATTCTGCGCTCTTCAGGCAAGTGAGAGAATTTATTTGTGTGATAGTGCAGAGTTTTCTAGGGGTGACAGAAATGCTAGCTGCCAGAAATCAGAATAGTGCTGCATCTGTCTGAGACTTAGTATTCAGGAAAAACAGGAAAAAGGAAATGCAGATATTATTTTAATGTCTAATGATTCAGTAATTTTAGGAATTTAGAGTCTGATTTGGTGGGAAAAAGTACGTAACTTTTGTATTTTTGGTGTTATTTTCATCCCCTTAGAGACTGCTTCTATTTCCTCTTTTACTTTGTGCATGCATCATGTGTTTGTGGGTGCAAGTGCATGTGTGCTTGCAAAAATATATTCAGACAAGGCATGTAAGTTCCAGTAATCTTCTTAAAACCAGAATTGCACAGAACTGCTGAGTCTTTTTCCTTGTCTTGGGAGCAGAACAATTCCGCAGTAATTCCCCTAAAAGTCAGATCTAATTTGTTTCATGATGACTTGAATTTATTATGCTTTTTTTCATTTTTAAAAAAGATAATTTTGGGGATTTTTGACAGTGTGGGTAAACTTGCTTTCTACAAGTGAATGTGGAAAGCAGCTTCATGTTTGTTGAGTCATACACAGTGTGGCTTAATGTGCCCTTGAAAATAATTGATTTCTTCACAGGGAAGGACTGAAATGTGTAGGGAACAGTTACAACTTTTATGAGCACTGCTGCATAAATGCAAAGCATATATATAAGCTTATTTTGAAAAATTCAGGATTTATGTGTATCTTGGACATACTCTTAAGGGATGGAGAGAATGTTCTGAATGCCAACTGCAGCACTGCCATATTAGGGCAACCAGAAGTGGAAGGCAAAACAATGCATTGAGGAAAGGTACCTAACGTCAGCATATACTTTATTTACTATGACATTTCAAAGCAATAGAAAATCACAAGATTGATGATGTTTGCAGGGACTTCTGGAGACAGACCAATCAAACCTCTTGTTCTGAGCAAGATTGCTCAGGACAGTGTCAGAGCAGGTTACAGGTGTCTTTAGGGACAAGCAATCCTCTGAGCAACCTATTCCAGTGTTTGGCCAGGGCAAAATAGTTCATTCTTGGTGCCAAAATTGGCCAGATAGAAATACAATTTTTTCTAACAGAGTTTTGAGTATTAGAAATCAGGCATTTATCTTCTTAGTGAACTTGTTGGTCACTTAGAAGATCCTTGCTGTAATCAAGTGCCTGCAACATCAGGTAGAGGTTTTATAATACACACTGATTACATATTCATCAACTATCCCTGGTTACTTGATGTATATTTATTACTTTATTTTACATATCACAACCCTTATCAAAGTCCTTATATGGTCCTTCTCAGGTCTTGTTTGATCGTCTTCAATGTCCAGTGTCCTTTTAGCTGGCTTTTCCTCAACCCCAGCTTTTGAGTTAGCACAGTATTTTTGTTTTGCATAACTTCTGCTTTGTCAGCCTTGCAGAGCTGAGGTGGCATCCTCCTTGCATTTTGCACAACTCCTGTTTGCCTAAGTTGCATTCTCTATCTGTTTCTCCAAGGCTGTTCTGTTCTTTTTGACTGTGAGAGTAAAATGCTGTTCTGTTCTATTCTTCTTATCAAGTCTCCCCTTTTCTTGATAGTAAATTCCTTAAGGGAACTGGTCACTAATATCTGTATTTCATTTTATGGTGTAAGACATTACAACAGCTGAATCATGATGCAAGCTAAGACACACAAAGCAATTATGGTGACAATTACAAACAAATATATTTTAACCAAGTCCAACTGGGTAACCATGCAGTAAGTTTGATCCAGATTTCTTCAGATCCCCTGGAGGTGTCATCTTGATCTGTGCATTGTCAAATGTGTGTTTGTTTCCAGATTCCCTGGACATCTGTAGACACTCTACCACTTTGATCAATGTATACAGAGCAACTGGTGTTGATGCAGTGCACGCTTCTCCTTGTGATGCCAAGAGAAGGTCTAATGCCATTTGTTTTTATAAAGCAATTTGTGACAGGCTCTTAACTTATTTCTGCAATGCAGTAATGACATCTATTGTATGATTTTATATATATCTTTTATGGTAGCCTAGAAGTCCATGATTGTCTTTTCTAATTATCTTACTGCTAGCCAGGGTAAAAACCACTGTACAAAACTATAAAATTTCGTTGGTTGCTCAGTTACAGCATTTAAGGTTTGTTTTGTACACTCCAAATAGCTTCTTATCCATAGTCCTGAGGGCACCTGGTCTTTATCAATTTTTGTTATGTTAAGGACTAAGGCTTCAAAAATACAGATGTCTTTCCAGCCTAGAGGCAACACTTTATGGGCTTTATTCCCACATATCCAATACCACTCTGATCCATTTTGTACCAGCCAAGGATAATTTACTTTGCCCAATATTAAGTATTTGAGTGCATTGTGTGTGATTTCCAACAGAAGTTCTGATTTCATCAGTACAATCTAGTGTCCTGTTCCTTTGGGTTGGGGAGTACATCTTTGCACATGTGTGTGATCATAAGAGATGTTGATGGGTACTTGCGCACTCACTGGTTTGTCTACTTCTTGGTAAAAGGAAGTGCTCACCCATAACTCGTATTAATTTCTTTTGGAACTGGAATTGCCATAAATGGTTAATGATTTAATAAAAAAAAACCTGTTACACAACCGTGTAGAAACAGGTTGAGGCAATATACTCCTAAGGATGAAAAGAATGGTAAAAGTAGAAAGATTACTTCCTTTGATCCTTGAAAGACTTAGAGTCTGAATCTCTGTGCTGGCAATTGTTTGTAGGTAACCCATTGTGTTTGTAAGAAACAACTGATAAGGATTTGGCATGATTGCACTAGTTGCTTTTCACAGAACAGAACATAAGACAGTTTTTAATTTGTGATAAAACAAGGGAAGATAATGACATGGTAGAAAGGTGGAGAGGGCAGTGTGTAGCAGAATTGTTAAGGAAGCTGCAGTTTCTTTCTTGAAGAAAAGGTTTGTAATCTTAGTGGAGAGATGGAGAACTTGTTCTTATTTTCATTCTTGCTATATTATATTAGACTTTGCAAGTCATGCTGCAGAAGTAAAATTTTATATTAGATTTAAATGAATAAATGTCAGTGAACTCCTTTGCTCCTAAATCAGGATATGGAGGCAAATGGAAGGAGGAGCAACTTGATGCCAACTCTTCTGTTTGCTTTTATTTTGCTGCCAGACATTCTTTGTCTCTCTTCCGTGCTGTGGAACCAGTGAGCATGCCAGTGTGCATTTTGGCCAGCATTTTATGTGTGGCAGCAAAGGTTAATATGATAGGGTTTGAACATATGACTCTGAAATAACAAGAATAAACCAGATGTTGAAATAGCTTTATATTGTATCTTCCTTCATGCTTTAGCTTTAGTATTACTTTAAACAGAAGAAAGGGTTTAGTAGGATGAAAGAGATAAAACTTGTTTTGTGTTGAAATGGTATAGCACTTGGTACGTGGTCTGAGATATTTCTATCATGCAATCTCTTTTTCTTCCAGAGGGCCTATAATCACATAATAAAATATTAATGGCACTACTCTTAAAAAATTTAGCTCCCAGCATGAGCATATGTAAATATAGTCTTCAGAGTGTGTAACAGGTGGAGTTCTCATATGTACTGTTAATGTATAATTGATTTAATTTTTCTAGTCTTAAAATTAAATATGGTGTTCCAAGCATGTGCTGCAATTGGATTTTACTTATTGAGGGATGTGTTAAAAACTATGTTGCAAAAGCTTCTATATACAAAGCAATATAATTAATCTACTTTTTCTTTTTGACAGAAATGTATTTATTGTACATGCACTCCAGAAGTTCTGGAGAGTTCCTTAAATTCTGACTTCCTTTATTTTTTAAGGACACATTTTATACAAATGAATAATCTAAGAGTATTTACCTGGCATACAGAACTACAGATACATTTAGTATCTTTCAGATTATTTCCCTGCCACAACTTCCCCCAAAACTTTTTCCTGAATGGGAAAAAACCCATTCAGCTTGCAAAGTACAGCAAGTAGAGCACAAAAGCTTAATTTGTGTATATTTATTCAATGCATACATTATAACTATTGAATCAACATAGGATTTGAGGACACTGGTAACTACACAATACTGTAAGATCTAGCATCATATTTTTCTTACTTACTTTGCTTTAGTGGGCCAGGACTAGATATGAATGTAATTATAACTGTAGTTTTTAAAATCATCAAGTAGTTTGGGTTGGAAGGGACCTTAAAGACTATCAATCTCCAAGCCCTTTATATCAAAGAACTATGTTTTCAAACAGTTTGGTTTTCTGGTTGTTTTGGGTGTTTTTTGTTGGTTTGGTTTTGGTGGGGGATTTTTTTGTTTGTTTTGGGGGGGTTATTTGTTTGGTTTTGTTTGTTTGTTTGTTTTAAAGGAATCTAGTTAATTTTCATGCTGATGAAACGGGCATATTCGTTGATGTTGGGCAGTAGCTCTGAAGTGGGGGAGTGGGTGTGGCCTTTTCTTACTTCAGTAGGATGATGTTATATACATATACCTTACAGGAAACTTTTAGTAACATTAGCTATTGCATTTTTTTTCCTCCACAGAGTGCGAATTCCTTTGGAAGTGGTAATGCAGATTTCCCCCCTGGGGACCCCGGAATATACCAGTTGGACGTTACTCTAAGAAGAGGACAGAATCTAGCTGCACGGGACCGTGGAGGTAAGTGACCTGTTAAACACTGCCTTAATGACTGGAAAGTTTCATGTTGTTTGAGTAAATTTGTATGTGGGTATTAAAATTAAAATGCCCTGGGGGATATAACTAGTGACTTGGCACCAGCTGGATGTGACACCATGGAGTCACATGCTCTGGGCCTGGCCTTCCAGCCACTTCTTAGCCCACAGAAGAGAGCACCTGCCTAAGCCATGGGCTGCCAGCTTTTCCAGGAGAATCCTCTGGGACACAGTGTCAAAGGCTCTGCTGAAATCCAGGTACATAACACCCACAGCCTTTCCATCTTCCACCAGGCAAGTCACTTGGTCCTGAAACAAGATCAGATTGGTCAAACAGGACCTGTTTTTTTCAGCCACTGCTGGCTGGGCCTGATGGCTCGATTGTCCCCGTATGTGCTGTGTGATCATACTCAAGAGAATCTGATTCTTAACCTCTTCAGGCACCAAGGTCAGACTGACAGGCCTATAGTTCCCTGGATCCACTTTCCAGCCCTTCTTATGGATGGGAAGTATGTTGGCTAATCCCCAGACATCTGGGACCTGATGATAAGTAAATGATGGAGGGCAGCTTGGTGAGCTCCTCCACCAGCTCCCTCAGTACTCTTGGGTAAATCCCATCTGGTCCCATAGACCTATGACTGTCCAAATGGCTTCACAAGTCACTAATTCCTCTTGCTTTTATTCTGCTCCCCACCCCTGTCTATCAGCTCGAGGGCTGGTTTCACTGAGAATAATTGGTCCTACTGGTCTTACTGTTACAGATTAAGACAAAGAAGGAAATGAGTACCTCAGCCTTCTTCTCATCCTTGGTGACAGTACTGTCCTCTGCATTCAAAAAAGGATGGAGGCTTCATTTGACCTTCCTTTTGTTGTTAATGTATTTATAAAAACACTTAATATTTTCCTTCACGGCAGTGGTCAGAATGAGTTGTAACTGGGCTTTTTTCTTTCTAATTTTCTTCTTACTTGACCTAATGACATGCTTTTACTCTTCCTTAGTTGCCTGTCATTTCCTCCAAAGGTCATGCACCCCATTTTTTTTTCCCCCTGAGTTCCAGCAAAAGTTTCCTCTTGACAAGGCTTCCCTGACAGCTCATCTCTCAGTGCACAGGGACATTTCACTTTTGCATCTGTAACATTTTCTTCTTAAACTATGTCCAGCCTTCCTGGACCCCTTTATTTCCCAGCAGACTCTCTGAACCAATTCCAGAACAGGCCAAAGTCCACCCTCCAGAAGACCAAGGCAGAGATTTTGTTGACCCCCTTCCTTACTTCACCAAGAATTAAAAATGCTGTCACTATGCCCAGGATGGGCATTCTGACCACCATATCTCTCACCAATGGCAGGTCTAGTGGAATCTCAGCCCTGGTAGGCTCCCTTGCCAGCTGTGACAGGAAATTGCACACACTCTAAGTTCTCCTACACTGCCTCCTCTCTGCTGTGTTGAGTTTTCAGCAGACATCCAGCCAGTTAAAATCTGCCACAAGAGCAGGAACTGGCAACTATGGCAAGAACTGGCAATTTTGAAATATCGGCTAGCCACTTATAGAATGCTTCGTTTTTTTCTTCGTGGTTGAGTAGTCTATAAAAGACTTTCACCAGGATGTCTGCCTTGTTGTCCTTTGCCTTGAATCTTACCCATGAGCACTCAAGCTTGTCATCACTATTCCTTGGGCTGCACACAGCTGAAACACTCCTTAACGTACAGAGCCACTCTATCAGCTCTTCTTCCTTGCCTGACCCTTCTGAAGAGTTTCTAAACATCCACTGCAGCACTCAGTCAAACAGGTCATTCTGCCATGTTTCTGTAATGGTGACTTGTGTCACAGCTTTTCTACTACAGAGTGGCCTCCAGTTCCTTCTGTTTGTTGCCTGTTCCTGGGTCATCTGCTTTAGCTGTATTATCTGTTTCAACCCTGATGCTTGCCTGCTGCCCCTGGGCTCATCTTTAGTGAACCTGGTCTTATCCCCTTCTCTCTTCAAACCTAGTTTACAGCAGCCCTCTCAATAAATCCATCCAACTCGCAAGCTAGAATTATTTTTCCTCTTTTAGATCTTCCAAAGCTGTCAGCAAAAGGATAATTTTTCCCTCTCGTCTTTCAACTCAATGCCACTCCCACCTTAACCATGTTGCTGGTGCAGTCAAAGGATGCTTCATTGCCTAACTGTCTACATGAAGGTCAAGGCCTAGCAGAATTCCTGAGGTTGTAGAGTGGTCCCAAGGAGCAGGGAGATGGGCACACCATAACATACTGTCCATATTAAAGATATTCTTCATATTACACAGAATTAATTTAAATACTTGATCTTTGACTTCAACATCATCAACACTACTTGAATAACTGAGGAACAAGTTAGTTGTGCTAGACAAAAAAATATTATGCCACTGAAATTCTGCTCCAGAAATTACAGGTGCGAATGACTGTAACATGAGAGACCAGAGTTTTCCACTGCTATAGTCTTTTGAAACAAGGAGATATTATCTTCACTTAAAGAGTACTGACATCTTGTGGCTGGATGAATTAATGCAAGGAATGCTGCTCACAACCCTTTGAATTTATGCTTAGAAGAGCGTGTTGGAATTTTAAGAAAAGCTATTTTTTTGAACGTTATTTCCCAGTGGACACAAATGCAAACTTCTAGAATCTGCTGGTGTCTTGTAAAGCTCTAAAAGTTAAAGGGGAAAAAAAAAAGAAGTATTGTCTTATAATTTTGCTGCTGTTAATGAAGATGCAGTTGTTACTCAAGCTAGAGTTACTGTTTAATTTAAGATATCTTTGATCAGTTAGTCTCACATGCACTCCTGCAATTTTCTGTGTACACTCAAGACTCCTCCTCTCACGGGTGGTTCAGTCCTTGTGATACTTCCACATACACACCCCATGCCTATGGCATTCGTATATTTAACATTTTTATTATACCCATCAAGGTTGTTTTCCTGATCACACTTCATTGTTACTCAGTTGTTTAAGCGCTCTCTGGTGAGTAGGTGATTGTTGCAGGAAGCATGTTGAGGGCTTTGTAGATAAACTTTAATTTTCTCATCATGAGCGTAGGAAGTGAGTCTATATGGAAAAGAAAGCCTAGACACAATAAAGTCATTGAAGACTTTCACTAGTGTTGTGTACACTAGTACACTAGTATGTGCCTTTTCAAAGGCATAACATGATTAGGTCAATATTTTACAAGAGTAATTTTGACTTTATAATCTAATTTTTTTTTGTTACATTAAGATAGAATACTAGCCCTAATAAGGACATAGTTCTGTTAACTAAAACCAATACTGCCAGTATTTCATGTGTGACTTTGAGATGGATTGCAAACCAAGATGGAATGCAAGCACCCATTTGATGTTAACGGAGTCAAATAAATGAGTATTGACACCCTGGAATGTAATAGATTGTGGCAATAAATTCATTTCATCTGATGCTATTTTGAGTTTGACCATCTATAGAAATTTAATTTAGTTCTGTTTAAAGTAATTTAGTCTCCACTTCCTTACTGTATTACAAAGATAAAATTAACAGTATATATGTGTGTCTTTACCAGGAACAAGTGATCCATATGTCAAGTTCAAACTTGGAGGAAAAGAAGTATTTAGAAGTAAAACAGTACACAAGAACCTCAATCCTGTGTGGGAAGAAAAAGCTTACATTCTTATAGATAACCTAAGAGAACCCTTGTATCTAAAGGTAAAACATGAGCTTACATATGTTTGGTAAGTTACAACAGAGGATTTATTGGAAGAACTCAGATTTTGTGATTTCCTGAATACTGAAAATTTTATTGTGTAATAATGAAGACTAAAGACTATTTAGAGTGGAAATTATTTAAGTTTTGTCTGTAGAATGATGATGTCAACATTTTTAAAAGTGGCAAATAAGGCATTTTTGTTTACTTCAGGTCATAATTGTTTCATATTTCTTTAATGTGATCTTAGCAGAAGAACACAGAAAGTAAACTATATTTCATGATCCATTTTATTTATGAAAAGATCATCATAATGATGATATGAAGCATAATCTGTCCCATTAAAAACAATTGACTGCTGAGGTCAGTTTTTAGAATTTATTGAGATATGTGCCTGATTCTCCTAAGTTTTCTAATTTTTCTGTTTCTGTGGAAAACAATGAGTTGCTTCTGTGTTTCATACCACTTTCTCACTCCTACAATTTTTACATTGTAGCTCTCCCTCATAAATCACAGGTCAGGATGATTTTTTCGTGTTAGTTGCCCCAATTATTCTGAAATAACAGATTGCTTGAGTTTAGGTCAAAAAGTCACCATCAATGTCATGACTAATATGCAGCAGTTCCACTAGTATTTCTTAGATGTATTTCGTAGTATTTCCATTTCTTGGAATAGAAACTAGAAAAACTGTGGTGATTGTTTTATACCCACAGAAGAGAAATATACTTTTCTGGTTCTGATAGTTTATGGTGATACATATGCGAAAGTGATTCTTAGTTGTGTAAAACAACGTAGATAAAAATTACGGTACCAAAAATAAATTTAGGAAAACTGTGGTCCTAGGATTCAAAATAAAACATGCATACATTGAAAATACTTGAGGAAGTATAAAAACTTGGCTTACCATCATAATTCTCTGAAGTTGATCTGAAATTACATGGTTTAGATCAGTATCTGTCTTAATCTAAAATTCGTGTCAGAATTTTTAAGGGAAATGTTAAATTGTGGATTTTTTTTTAGTATACCAGTGCCTCTTAAACATCCTTCAAGTATTAATCAGTATTATCTTTCATGCTGCTCAGATAAGGCACATTGTTACTAGAAGAGCTTAAAAGCTAATTAGAATCCTCAAATGGCATTCTCCTGCCTTTGTTATGTTTAGTGACTCATAAGGAATGAACAGGTGAAAGAGAGAGGAAGATGCAAAAACTTGCAATGTAGCCACCTGTTTTAGTTGATTCATGGCAAGTACCAGCCCTGCAGTAGGCTGTGTATTTTTTTATCCCTAGGAAATGTGTGTCAGGTGGTATGTCTATCATGGCTGTATTTTGAACACACTGCGTGAAGTGGTTGAGGTTTTACAGCTCATTCAGATATTTTAAGACATGATTGGATTTTACTAAATCAACTAAAAATACTTACTTACTTGGTATTTTTACCATGATAATTTATAGAGGGAGAGAGGGGGGAATAAACAATTTTGACTTTGCATCATGAACTGAGATTTCATAATTTGTTTTCTTTCCCGATGGAATGACTGACAGATATAGAAAATGCAAGTGTGAACATTCAGGTAGATCAATGCATATGAGGGACTTGTGCTCACATACTTGTATCCAGCCCATTGTGTTGTGCAGCTGTGCTGTAGCCTTTGGGCAACAGGATTTCTATTACTACTGTCTTAACCCTGTCCATATTAAGGTATTTGTAGAAGATATTGCTTTGCCTCCTGGAAGAGTTTCTGTTGTACAATAGTAGTACTTATATTACAGATGAAGACCTTGAACCTGGTCCTGTCATAGTCCCAATTTTCTCCTTTTTCCTTACAAGGTGTTCACAAGTCTTACTCTTACTTAGCTGAAGATATGTTCTAGTCCTCAGAAAACCTCATATTTGCCCAAAAAAAGTTAATTTACCTTAAAAGTTGATTTTGATAATTGATCTTTTCCCTTTTTTTGATTTTTTTTTTATTTGTGTTGCACCTTTTCTTTATTGCTGTCCATCTTTTTTGTTTATTTCCCTGCAATAGCTGCCCCCAGATTATTTGCTATTCTTTCTGCAGACTTAGGAAGTCATAACCTATCTCAAATACCATCTAATGTACTGCTCAGGTTCCTGTCGATGTCAGTAAATTTATCAAGGTATTTTCTCTTTTTGTAGCAAATTAGGAGACAGAGTCCTCATAATAGAGTATTAATTGTGATTGTTTCCTTACACTTATCCATTTAGTTTTAACCTTAGATTGTTGTATTTCTAACCCTGGAAAGTTGTGCAGCCTTCAAAATGTACAGTTATATTATTGCAAATACTGATGCAAGTGTTTTAATAAAAGTGAAAGCACTTTTCATAATCATATCCTGCCCTCCTGCTTCCACTTTGCAGGATTCATAAAGGAACCAATGTATAGGAAATCAGTGATTCTGCTTAACTTTATATATTGTTTTGATCTTCCTTCTTGCAATGCTTATGTGCATAAAAATATTTCTTTCATTTTTATAAAATTACTGTTGTTCACATGCATAGTCTAGTAGCAGAATACACCTATATGATGCAATCTGACTTATAAACAAGCAGTTTCAAACTTGATTTTCTGGCCAGAAAGTTTAAGGTTACTTTCAGGTAGTCCTGATTCAACAACTGAGAGGCATGAAGCTGCAACTCTGGAAAAAAGTTTCAAGAATGATTCATTGTCAGAAAAGCTCTAAGGAAAGAAAGATTTCTAGTACTAAAAAATGCTCTTGTGCATCATAGGTATTTGATTATGACTTTGGACTTCAAGATGACTTCATTGGTTCGGCATTTTTGGATCTCACATCATTGGAGTTAAACAGGTATGGCACAAACAAACCTATGGAATATTTGTATTTTTTTTATTTTCTAATACCATGTTTGTGGAGTTGTAAATAAAACATTATGATAGACAATAATTACATAAAATGACACAGCATAGAACTAACCAAAGCAAACTTAGATTTAAGAAATTATAGTATGATGAATATTAATTTATTAGTTGATTATGCACATTTTCACAGTGTTTATGGAGAAGTTTGTTTTATAACCACTTTAATCTTGTTTTCATATTAGCTTTACTCACAGCATTACCCCCTAGTTTGAATTTTTTTCTGTTTTTTAGTCCATTAATATAATATTTTTGCTTTAATTACTTCAGGACATGTAATACAGTACTTAATACAGAGTAAAAGCATTTAATATTTTTTATGAGCATTTAGCAGAAGTACTTAAAAGTAGAAATAGGACAAATCTGTGCCACTGTTTTCTAAGTGGGTTCGTATTAATTCGGATGCCTTCAATTCTTTTGATTGAGAAATTCCATTATCTGAGAGCCTGAAGTCCAAGTAAATACATAGATTTTCTCTCCTAGACAAACAGATGTTACCTTGAGTCTGAAAGATCCTCATTATCCTGACCATGATCTGGGAAGTATATTCCTGTCAGTTCTCTTGGCTCCAGGAGACCAGCGAGAAGCGGTAATTTTAAGTATTTTAATAAATGTCGTCACTCCTGTGATTGATCTCTGGTTGGATGACATTAGACACAAGAGTAGATCTCAAATTTTTGAGATTAATATGACTTTTCTAATTCTTCAGATAACACAAACAATGTTTCTGGTAAAATGCACCATATTTCACCTGAGCTGAATCCTCGCTTTTATAGTTAGTCATAAGGGATCCAGATGGATCAGGTAAATTCAGTTGTGGGTGAATGGTGCTGAGTAATATGAAGGAACATCAGTAAACCATTCGTTAAAGAATTTTGGACCTAGTCTGCTATTTCTATATAAGAGTATTGGAATCCTATTCCATGTGGAAAATAAAGTTGAAAAACGTAGTGTTCCTGTCTTGTGGCAACTAATGTTAAAGGATTATATGATGGTTCTCAATTTTTTGAATTTACATTTCAATTACAAAATTGTATGATTTTATAAACTTATTGTAATTTTTTCATCAGTCTTACTTTTCTGAGCTGCATAGTTGTAAGGGAAAGTAGTTTCCTGGTTTCTAGATACTCTTAGTTGTGACAAACTCTATTACATTTTACAAGCTTTTGTGACTTTTGACTTGAGCGGTAGAACTATAGCAGAAATAGAAGAGATGATTTGCATTAAGAGAAGCTGTAAAATAATGTGGATTCCTTTGGCCTCAGACGGGCTGTAGGGAAGCATTTGGAACTTGCAGCTAAATTTTGCCTTAGAAAAGCGGTTTAAGTAAAATTTAAAGGAAAAAGCATCATTAAGCAATGGAACCTGTGGAAGTGAGGCAGGGTTTTGTTGGATTTTTTTGTCCAAGAAATCCCTAGAAATCTTTCTTTCTTTGGAACTTTCTTTCCCACACCATGACCCACCACTGTGCAGCCACAACTCTCAGAAAGTTTGCCCTGCACTTGAACACAGAAACACACAGAGTCAACCCTCCCATGCTGCTTCAACATAGCCAATTTCCAGAATTTTCCAAGAAGAAGACTGTCCTCCATGCCCAGAACCCATCCAGGAGGTATTGCAGCATTTACCAGAAGAGCCAGGGTTATAATGCCCCAATTTTTGCAGACCTCCACCTCTGATGGACCAGGACTGTACATCACAATAGGCCATGACACCCTCACATCACAGAAGCCACAAATGGTGGTGTCTTTCTCGCTCTTCTACTGTTTCTTTTTCTTTATTTTTCTCTTTTGAATTTTCCTCTCTTAAGCTGATCATATACTCCAGTACAGCTACATACCCCTTTTCCAATCTGTTACTCTTTCTATTTCCAGTTATGGTTTTAAAGTACTTATTCTAGTAAATTTTTTGTTATATTGCTTGTTTGGCAATACTTCGGTTTAATCTACTCCTAAGGGTCCATTAACAATGAACCTGTTTGCCCTGCCTCAGGGAGAGGTTGCAGCAGAGGCCAAGAAAAAGCATTACTGTCATGAAAATGTCCATGGATATGGTCAGCTGCATGTTTTTTGTAAGATCGTGTATGTTTCTGTATCCTGCAGGGTGAGACATCCTGTTGCAAATGCACCTGCAGAGTACTGGTAGATTCTACTAGTGTTCTCTTTACACTTTTCTCCCAGGCAATGTTAAATAGCCTAGTAAGTCGGTTAGTGGAACTAGGTGTCTAGTGTGTAATAATGCAAAGGTGTAGAGTTTTGAAAATTATTTTATCCTCTGTTAATTTTCCTCATGATGGTCTGTTTGCACTTAATAAAAAATAATGGAATATGGTGGTAATGTCCATCTAGCTTCTGTAAGCAGTTTAATTTTCTTTTTTTTTTTTTTTAACAATATGTTTGTCCATACAGCTCAGAATTACACAAGTGTCTTTGTTACTTAAATTAAGAAATTCAGTTTTGGATTGTTTTGCATTTGAGTAAGACCAGCATTTCTCAGTCAGGTGGTTCCTGCCCTGCTTTTCCAAGTTGCTTTGGCACTATCCTGCCATAATCCTTAATCACGCAGCCCAGAAACATTGTATTTTTATGTGGTATACCATTATGTGGAGAGCACATTTGTTCCCTTTCTTCAGCATACAGAGAGGGTACCTACTGTGCTGCCTTTTGTTGGCTGCTATTATACTGAGTGCTCTAGAAAATTAGAGATGAGAAAGTGAAATGAAGACACTGCAGTGTAACTTGTTTTTCATATGGGTGTTCATAAATTAGCAAATGTTGAAAGTATTGGGAGACAGTAGAGCTGCTGGTTAGCAACCTTTTTAATATCCAACTGACTGGTTGTAGTAGGATGAAGAAGTGGGTTTGTATTATTACACATTTCATTGTTAGCTTTTTAAAATTTAGCTCAAGTTACCAAATTTTCTTCCCACTTGAGCTGTTGCATGGAACTTCAGTCTAGAAATGCCCAAGATTCCAATTAAGAATCAGATGCCTAATCTGAAGCTTAATATTTATTACTGGACACCAGTCTGCCAAAGATATGGATCACAGAACAATTCTGGCAAAGTTGCAGTAAAATCAGAGAATTTGCATCACAGTGCATGGAAGATTACCTACAAAATTAATCTGGAATTGCTGTATGTTTACTGTGTTAGGGATTTAATAGTTCAAGACTCAATTAGGTTTTTTCAGTGACTACATGTACTTATTTATTAGATTTTATTTACTTTCTAAAGAGTGGTATATTACAAAATTTATCACTTCAGTTGAACTGTCATCTTTGGCTATTTTTGCAAAGTTTTTTAATAGTGAGGATATTTTTATTGAAATTAAAATTATTAAGGTCAATAAATTTTCAAATGTTATGTTAGAGGATGAAGACTAATTCTTGTCCACTCTTCAAAATGTGCAACATATAATGCAGCAATAAAAACAACTCCTACATTCCCAGTCTGTGTAGCATGCTGCTTGGATGATTGGTGCCCCCCCTCTACTTGGATACCTTGGATACAGATAAATAATTTAAGTGTAGTTGAAATATATAAAAACCTGAGCACTTCTAAGCATGCATTAATGACAGATATACTGTCTCTTCACATCTTGTGCAGTTTTTTCCTGTCATTGCAAATTCTCTCAAGTCTTGTTGGTTTGATATCCCTATATTGTGTACATTTCAAAAATAAATTTATTCCTGAATAGGTTTTATTTTGCTCAGGTGATAACTCTCACATTGATTGCAATTAAGAGTTGCAAGTAATTATGTAATTATGGTAATATTTCACCACTTTCTATGACTTGTGTGTTGTTACACATAAATGGTGTTAAATGGTTAAATTGTAAACCTTAAGAATACAGAAATTACCTGGAAGTACTTAAATTACAGGTACTGCAATTCCATATGTTTAAAATGAGAGTACTTATTAAGACCGTGATGGAAATAAAAAATGGAGTAGCTTCGAAAGAAGTATTTGCTTTCCTATGCATCCACAAAAACCAATAGTGTATTGATCCTGTATTTTGGGCAGGTCTGTAGCTGTATTTCAAATTGAGTCCTTTTAAACAAGTCTTGCTGATTGTAATGTGTCGTTTGGTAACTTTTTGATGTGGATTATACTTTCCAAAGAGATCCTTGCACTGCCTGAACTGCAGCGAGGCTGTTTTGGAGGTCATGCATTGATGTGCAGGTAAAGGAAAAGTCTTCTGAGGATATGTTGTTGGAGGACAGGTCTCACAGAGCGTTTTATTGGTGTTTCAAAATAATGTAGCTGTATGTTACAGGAAAATGCATCTTGTTACACTGCTGAAGAAATATTGAAGCTGCTGGAGGATAAGATACTCCAAATGCAAGTTTGAAGTTAAATTGTCACCTGTCTGTGAGAGAGGTATTAGTGCAAATGATTTTAAAAATAAGCAGCCAGTTTGACACAGAAAGAGATTGCTTTGTTTTGGATGAAGACTTGAGGTGTGAAAATAAATGATAGAGATATTTGGTTCACACAGGAGCATTTTTTTTCTTTATTTTTCTGAAAAACAATCTGATAAAATTTAGATTTATGTGTACTGACCGATGAGATGATCTCGAGAGTTATAACTGGAAGGCCCCATTTCCTCAGATCAAAACATTACATTTTGGGATTCAGATGTCAATTAAGAATATTAACATAAATTTACAGTCATGTACCTGTATGTAAAACTGTATTACACTGACTAGGAAAGAGGAGTATTTATTTTTGAGTCCTGGTAGACTGTGAAAAATATTACTTAAGGAGTTTACAATTCTGTTTTTCCAGCAGAAGATAATGGACATAATTTCAATCATAAATGGATTCAGTAAACCAATTTAATAAGTAATGGCACATTATTTGATTTTTGTGGTACATTTTATTTGAATAAAATGCAAAAATAGCCTGCAGTTACTAAATACTATTGAATACTATTCAGTACTATTCAATACTATTCAACAGTATGGGCAGATAAACAAATCAAAATTTCTAGAAAATCTTGTTTGTCTCTTTGCCATTTTGCTACCTGGTGCTTGTCCTAAAGGCATAAAAATGTGAACAGTTGAAGTAATAGTCCTGGAACACCTCATTCAAACTGTACATGAATAGAAGCATAGCATACCTAAAGTTATTAGAGATCCTATTCTTTTGACTTTTGACATGGGAAGGCAGTTGATTTGTTGTGATTTATGAACAACCATAAATTGTGAATCAAAATTGATTAATGAACTATTTTTATATGACTATAAAAATTAGAAAGGTTTTAGTATTCAAGAAAAGCTTAATGTATTTCCAGCCAAATGCAGCAAGTTGTAGTAGCACTAGTTCCAACAATTAATTTGTGTTTGCTTTGTTGTGTTTAGAAGTACTTATCCTTTGCATTAATGCAGCATTTCAATTTTACTGCTTTGAGAGGATGGATAGCTTACGTAACCAGTCAAACTAAAAAGATGTCAAATAAGTAAATATGAGAGAAGTATGTGTATATAAAAACGTGAAAACTGTGAGCTCTAAAGATTTGTAAATTTTAACTCTATTCATAAAAAAAGATTGTGGTTATGATGTACCTTCTGTATTTTTCTTTCATTTCTCCTTTTGGTGACCAATTTAAAAGAAGTCAAAAGTAGCAATTACCTTTTTTTTCTTACACCTACTCCAACAAAGCTTGTCTTGCTACTATAATTCTGACAGTATTTATTATTTCCTTTTTGGATGCGGTTGTGTGTGTGCTAATGTGCTGTTTGTGATTTTATGCATGTGTACAGGCTTCCTGCAGATTCTGGTTGGTGTTGTAGTCATGGGTGCAACAATGCATGGGAGTTTTTCTGGCTCTTTTTCCATCAGCATTCAGCACGCAGATTCCACCATTGGAAAACCTGCAGCAATCAAGTTCTTCAGAGCTGCATGTCACCCATGTCTTCACTACCACAGCTGTTCCATACCTGGGCCTTAACAGGCAATTTTCAGCTACAGGAAATCACAAAGTTGGTGGCTTGACAGGAACCATTGCCTTGGGACCAGCAGAGGCTGGGGACAACTGTTCATCACTGCCAGCAGACTAACAAACAAAGAAAATGGGAAAAAAGGAAACATACAAGTTCTACTTGGATATTGTTATTTATTGAGATAAAAGTTCAAGGCATTTTTTTTCCTAAAATGTTCTATCTCAAATGATGCTTAGGGGTTTTTTGCTTCATAAGAAACTCTTAACATAAATGTGCTGTCAGTTTGCTTGCTGTCTTAAATCATGTAATGCGTTGTTATTATTTATTTGTTTATTTATTTATTTGCCAAAGGGACATTAACATCATGGAGCAAAACTCCAGTGATAGACTCAGGTCATGGAATATTTTCAGATGAAGAAGTTCCATGTAGATCATCCATCCTGATCTGCCCTATGCTATATATTTTATTGGTTTTTAAGGATGGTTGTTATGGCTTCAGCTATCCTGTTCTAGCTGATAATGATGCCAATGCACTCAACAAGGATGGTTGTACCTTTCTGGAGCTACTGCTCAAACTGAGCTCCTCAGAGTTGGAAGAGTGATAGGATGGTTTGGTTTGGAAGGAACCTTAAAGGTCATCTGTTTCCACTCAACCTCTTCCACTAGATAAGGTTGCTTGGGGCCCCATCCAACCTGGCTTGGAGCACTTGCAGGAATGGAGCAGCCACAGCTTCCCTGGGTGGCAAATTCCAATGCCTCACCACCCTCATGGTGAAGAATTTCTCCCTAGTATCTAATCTAAACCTGTATAGTTAATTCAGCTGTCAGGACTTACTATGTTTCTTGCTCACAGCCTGGTCTGAAGAGAAGTGAAGCTGAGTTTGTGCTCTGACCTGTGTAGGATAGCTGTGTAGTATTCAGAAATTACAAGGAAAGGAGGAGCTGTGCTATGCTGGACAGGACCCAGGAACTCAGATTTTCTTCAGGACCTGCTGTGGGCCTCAAGCAATTAAATTCTTACATGCCTCTCCTAGAAAAATGGGTTAAATGGCATTCTCCAGCTTAAGGAAACATTTAGTATCTTTTCCAAAGAACAGTGCTACAATTATTGTTAATCTACTGCAGAGCATTTGGTATTTAACTGTCCATAGCAATTTTAAAAAGTTTTCTCAGTGGCTAGTTATTTTTCTTCTCACAAAAAACTATGTCTATTTGAAAAAATTCTGGATATTTAAAAAATCAAAGCCCCACATATTTTCTCTTATTTTATTTTTTTTCACTAAAGTATAGCAAGGAAAATATTTTCATTTCAAAATTTATTTTCATTATCTGAAAAAGCCGTGTTTTTAGATAGTTGATAAAAAATAAAAATTATGTTTGTTTACCACAATGAAAGTTTCAATAGAAATTTATGGCCTTTGATTTATTCCTACTCAGTGTCAATAACAGGTTGCTAAATCTTATTATGTTGTATAAACTGAATTCTTTGCATTTCCAGAGAAGTGCTTCAAGCAACAGTTGTGTTCACAGATAAACCGTCCACAATCTGCTTGACCAGAGTGTCTCTTTTATTTAATGATTAGGGATCTCTCTTGGATACTTTGGCACCTAGCAGTGCCAAGGTTTTACAGATTGTCTAGGTAAGGAGACAGGGAAATTTGGCTTTTAGGAAGAGTGAAGAAATAACTTTCTTTTTTGTATTTCATGTATGTAATTACCAAACCAAAGAACTATTTTTACTGCTGTAAAATGAACAAGCAGTGATAACCTTAAAGGTTTTGTAATAGATTAATGTCATCAAAGGAGTCATGCGGGTTTTCTCTTTTGTGGCTACACCTGTGAGCAAAACAGTAGCATTCTAAAAAATTGAGGTACTTTATTATTAAGAAATAAATAAATATTCGGATATCAGTCAGAATTGAAATCACTACCCATAATGGCACTTTTTTTTTTCTTTTTAACTCAGTTTTTTATGTAATTTCTCTTTTCTTTCCTACAACTTTACATACTGCATTGTCTCCAGAAATGAGACACTCATACTGCCTAGAAAAATATGCCTGGGTGTCCACAGGGCTGCTACTTGTCTGGATTTATTTCAGCCTTGTGTGTATCTGTTGCTGGAGTGTACATGTTACTGCTTCCATTATAGTGATGGTTAAATGTGAGTTGCCATGTTTGAGACTGTTGGCCTCCTTTTCTGTATTGCAGAGAAAAGGTAATAAAAATGCTCTATTTTATTTTCAGACAATGCTAATGAGGAAGAGTTGGAAAAGATCAAGTAAGGTAACTTCGTAACTTTTAGCATGTGGTCTTCTAGATTTTGGCTTTGTTTGTTTGTTTGTTTGTTTGTTTTTAGAACAACTATGATTTATTGCCAAGCATGCCATATAGGACTGGAAACTTCTGACACAGGATTTATTGCCCTTCCAAATGTGTTCTAATGACAGTGTTTTTTGTTTTGTTAAATAAACATCATGGTACAGTTCAGCTTTTAATGTAATCACAAAGCTTTTCAGCTTTGTCACAGCACTTTAACCTATCTTGAAGTCATCTAGTAACTTCTTGTAAGTGGCCAGCATTTCCTGATTCTTTTTCTAAAACCTTTAATTTCTCAAGTGTAAACAATTTCCTTCGTTAATATGAACAAAGAATTCATGCTGAAGAGTATCTTGCATTTTCCCCTATTACTTCTCTTACTGATTCAAGTTTCTGTGTGCAAAGTTTCCACAGTGATGCTTGCTGAAGACAAATTTCCCCTATTACTGATTGTGCACAGGTTATAGTTATAGCCAGGCTTTACAAGAGCATAGTGAACTCCACTTTATAGAGCTCTTTAGAGCTGTTCAAGCTTTTCCCCTCTTAGGAGTTACAGAAGTGATTAAAAAGAACCAGTTTATGCTGTTATCCGCAACAGAAAGACTGAGAGTTTGACTGTAATGACTGTAGTGGAATACAACCAATATACAGTCTTTCTTCTTCTCTCTGTATTGTAAAAAAGAGTGTGTTTACTGCCTAAGGCAAGTGAATTGAAATTTTTCAAAGACTTGAGCTACAGAGGTCGATAGAAGTTACCATGTAGAGGTGTTAAAATGAGAAAAAAAAAGCTATGTGTGGTGATTCACTTATTTTGTTATTTACTCTTCTAGAATATTGATGCACAACTTAGAATGGGAGTTTATTAATAATTAGTGTCGTATATGGTTTGACAAATATTTGCAAATTTTTAGACCTATTTTTAACCTTAGAATATAAAAGAGGGCAGTGTTCCTAATTCTGGGGTTTTTCACACAGTCTCCTTCTGGGATGCAGGACAATACTGTCTGTTTTCTTAATGAAATTCATGAAGTTAAGATACTTGGTGAAGTGATGATAGGGAGTTTTTTGATTCTTATGTGGTTCATGTAACTTCCTGAAATGTCTAAGATGTTCACACTGAAGAGATAAGGAAGAGCTGTGAGAATGTTGAGGAGTAGAGCTGGTTTGCATCATGAAATTGATGTGTTAACTCCTAATCTACTGGACTATGTTGGATAACAGTTTATCCCCATTGCAAACTGACAAAATTGTGAGCTTCAAAAATTCTGAATGAACAGTGAAGCATGAGAGTTGAGAGTCCTTTAGAGATCTTCAAGTGAGTTATTTATCCCTGTTCTGTTTTGTTAAATTCATTGGATAACATTTTATTGAGTAGCTGGCATTTTTACAACCTGGCATATCAGAATATTTGGCAAAAAGTGAATGTGTGGTTTAAACACTGCATTTTTCTATGCTTATCTTAGCTGAAGTAATATTTTAACCTAGAGGTGTAATACATGTACAGTATCTTACATGCATTGCTGTGTTTATGATTTATATACAGAAGTATATAAGTTAAAACATAGGAGATAATTTGCCTTGTGGGTCTATTCCAGCATTCCAAATCTATCTGCTCTCAGCAAAACAAATTTTAAAATCTTCTGTTTATAAAGAATTCATTCAAAAGACTAGCTATTCTCTGGGGTGCAGGGCAAACAATATTAAATAAGACTCTTCAGTTGAAGATAAAAAAAAGTCTAAAAGTAGGTGCATAACCCTATTAGGTAATAGAGAAAGCACCATTTTCAAGATTGTTGTTCTTCAGGAATCATTTGTCTTATGCTTTTGAGGCCTTAGAAAAAAAAGCAGAGTATTAGAATTTTTTTTAAGATACCATTATAAAATTTCCTAAATCTAATTTTGTATCCATCTAGAGACTTTTTGTACACCTGTAAGAAGTTATTTTGTTTTTACATGTTATGGCACTGTTCTTCACTTTTTAAAATTTGTCCTTGAAGCCTACCTTTTTTTAACATAGGTAGCTTGAAATTCAGTGTAGCAGTGCAGATCACTATGACATTGCTTGTGTTCATGAACTGTGTGGCTACCTCATGTTTTCCTACGTGACTTTAACTATTTAAACAAAGTTATTTCAGTGAAGGCAATACCTTTTAGCCAAAGCATGTGGGGAGAGGGCTCTGTCAGAAACATCCTTTTCACCGAAAAAATGTTTTATTCTGAATAAGTGTCTGCTTTTTTCTGTTTTCACATCTGTGGAAGAATTGCTGTTAAATTGAGCTTGAACATGATCAGACCCCATGTTCAACTTCTTTTATTAATGACTTACTAAAAAAACACCAGGAAAACTTTTAAAATGCTTTAATTTAGGGATAAATTGATTAAACAAGTGGTTTAGCAGTTTTAGTCAATGTATTAGCGGAAAAATATATGTAAGCTATATCTGCTATGCCCTCTCAAGTAACATAATTCCGGCAAAATCTGGAGGAAAAGATAATACGTCACGTTTTCTTCTCCTATATCCTCTCTTCTGTTTCATGTCATCAATGGTAGTTTATAACTGAGAACACTAGTAAGTACTAAAATATAATGATACTCTTTAATTTATACTATAATTATGTGATGATTGTTCCAGAGTGACATTGATAACTTAGAACCAAATTTCCATTCTTCTCAGAAATGAAGATAACGTGTTGCAAAACATACTAATTTATCTATAAACCAAGGTTAAAAATATATTGTCATCCCAAATTCATAGAATCACAGTGTGGTTTGGATTGAAAGGGGTCTTAAAGACCATCTAGTTCAACCCCCTATAAGGGACACATCCCATTAGTCCAGACTGCTCAGAGCCTCATCCAGTATGGCCTTGAACACTTCCAGGGATGAGTCATCCACAGCTTTTCTGCACAACCTGTTCCAGTGTCTCACCACCCTCACAGTGAAAATTTTCGTCCTAATACTGTGTCAAGCTGCCTTCTCTCAGTTTGAAGTCATTCCTCCTTGTTCTATCGCTCCATCCCCTTGTCAAATGTGTCTCTTCAGCTCCCTTGTAGCCCCATTAGGTACTGGAAAGGGATCCAAGGTCTCTCCAGGTGCTTCTTCATGCTGAACAACCTCAGCTTTCACAGTCTGCCTTCAGAAGGCAGGTACTCCAAACCTCTGAGCCTCTTTGTGGCCTCCTCTCTACCCAGTCCAATAGGTCCATGTCCTTATATTGAGAATCTCAGAGCTTGGAGGCAGTACTTGAGGGTCACAACAGAGGAGAGCAGAGTACAGGATAAGAATCACCTCCTTTCACCTGCTGACCACACTTCCCTTGATGCCACCCAGAGGGTCATCTGTGTCCTGGGCTGCAGCAACATATGAGAAGGTCATGTTGAACTGCTTATCCGCAGCACCCCTCAAGACCTCCTCAGGGTTGTTCTCATTCCATTCTCTGCCCAGCCTGAATTTGTGCTTGCCTTAGCCCTGACTAAAGTGCAGAACATTGCATTTTACCCTGTTGAACTTCATAGTATCTGCATGGGCCAGCTCAGTCACAACTGAGAAGCTACTTCAGATTAGTTGCAACTGGGGATAAAAGAGTGTGTTTGCTGCTTAAAGCAAGTGAATTAAAGTGTTTTTTCTTTGTACTTAGGTAACTGTATTTCCTTTAATTCAGGTTTAGAAACTTTTGCACATACTTTTAAACTGAAAAATAGAACTTATGGACATTTTAAACAAGAATTAATTGTTGAATGAATGTCTTTCATCTCCAAACTGCTGTGTGTTTCTAGAATTTCTTTTAGAAGTTATTCCAAAAGTGTGTGTGTTCCAGTTGCACAAACTAAAGTGACAAAACGTATGGCCTTAAAAATGCATGGTTTTATGCTGAACTCAAAATACTTAGTTTCTGTGGTTCCTGATTTGCATTTCCCTAATACTAAAGGCATTTTTTCTGTTTTAAAATTGAAACAATATGCTTTTTCACTGGAATGAGATGCTTCTTGAGAAGATAATAAAATAGGAAATAGTCATGGTATAAGTATTGAAACAAACATAAGGATATAGTTGTGTGATATTTCCTAACTGGAGAAATTTACAGTTGGTTCAGTCTTTCAACCAGAAGCTCTGAGCCAAAACTCTCAGGAATTTCAGAATATATGGTAGAATTACTGCATTTTGAGTTCTTTGAAGAATCTTTTAAGACTGAGAAAAACACTTGTGTTTTGTAAGCCATGAGGTTCTAGATGTCAGTTTAGCAGTTGTAAATAGTGCTTGAAGGAAAGCCACTAAATAATGGAATAGAAGTAAAACCCAGCCAGAATAGATATGCCTGTTTGGTAGACGTCTAATTATAAAAAATATGCAAATATTTGCTGAGGCTTATATTTGCGTTAATTGTATGTGAGTGATAACTGCTGATGAAGTCAAGAATAAAAACAGCAAAGTAGCATTTCATCGTGGGGGTTTCATGCCTACATTTGCAAAAGCATGGGGAGTTTCCATCAAGTATTGGTTGCCACTGTCTTTTTGTGTATCAGGTCCATGAGTGCCTTAGGACTGTGGTGACATTGGTTATCCCAGACAATTACAGGATCGTCAGAAGCCTGTTGACTTTAACACGTTGCAGCCACAGTTTCCAAGGGGAATTACTGGGACAAAGAATGGAGGCAGTTTAGGACTGTGCTGACACAGCATCTCTGCAAAATGCTTCTGCACGCTGTTGTCCTGTATAAATGTTTTCACCCTGCTACAGAAAATTCAAGTCACATTGCCACAGTCTGCATCATACTACATCTGAGCTGCATCTGGCAAGTACACTTAAGTAGAATGCCAAATTATTCAGTTCAGAAAAGCACATAATATGTGAAACATTGCAAAAGTATATGAGCTCTGGTTACAAATATTGTAGTGTCACAATAGCATTGCACTACAGGAGGAGTATCAGGTTGTTAGCACAAACTCCATAAACCAGGTTTCACATGGCAGTTGAAACACTCAGGGTATAGGGCAATGTAGAAATTTCTCAGCTGTAGAAATTTTTATTAGGTTCACCTAGAGTTAAAATAGCTTGAAATCTAAAATTTACTTGATGAAAAGTTAAGGAAAGCATTCTTTTGTATTCCAGTAATTAACAATAGTAGTCCATTTAGAAAATTTTCTTAGTTATGATGAGAAAAAAATTAGATGGAATCATCATGATCCCGTTGAAGGCATTTCTGTAGCTCAGTGACCAAAATACTGATGAATTCTACAAGGTCATACTTTGCATAGTTTCTAATACAGGAAAAGCATTACAAATGCATGTGACTGTCCCTTGCTTTGTTCATTGTTTTGTACATAGAACTAGCAGTTGTATCTACTGAAATTCTGAATCTTTATTTTACATTGTTGATCCAAGCTCTGTGAGCCTCCTAGAAACTGGGGGAGAGGAGTTCTGTTTACATGAATTTACAACGTAATTTGCCACACTGACTTCGATTCACTTTGCTGTATCTTTACGTCTGTGCTCTGTTAAGTGATGGAGAGAAGTATTTTTCTGTATTTTTTCACTAACTTTTGATTGATATTTTTTTCAAGCTGTCCAGTTTTAGGGCAAATGTCGGAGAACACTCCCAAAGTGGTCCCTCTAGAAAGCAGATTCAAGTGGCCCTTCCTCCAAACTGATTCGGGAAAAGATTTTCTTGGAGAAAAGTGGAAAAACCTGTTTATTTAACAAGCAAAGTATTCACAAGCATAAAAAATGAATGGTATTAAACCATGGAGCGTCTCGCTGTTCTGAAGAGATGGCAAATTCAGAAAGTCCTTGTCGTGGGGTGCAGCTCAGCTCCTCAGTCTCCCATCAGTCCCTCCTGTGCTGGAAAATGCCACGTCCCGGGCCCCGGTGGGACACGGCTGTGAGCTCCCGGTGCTCTGCTGGGGTTTCAGTCCAGAGCAGGCTGAGCAGTTCCAAGAAATAGAAAAGCCACAGTCTGGGGAACTTCTCTGCCTCAGCTGTCTAAAATAACTAACTAAAAGCCAGGGAGAGCTCTCTCCTGCTGTCCGTGCTGCAGACACACAGTGGTGAGAGGGAATGCAGAGGAGTGAGCGCAGGTTCTCAAAACAAACTCTGCGCTTTTTTCCCGCCCGTTTGCTCTCAGAACCAGTCTTAATGGTGCAGAACTTAATATTCAGCATAAACAGAACAGACAGTCGGGGATACAAGCATCATAAAGTCACCCCAGGACATAAGCTTTGAAACCAAAGCTTATGTTATTTTTTGGATAGAAATGCCTCTGCAGGTCATAAAAGTGCATTATTGATTTGCTCTTTAAAAAAAATTAATAATTTTGTGGTAGACTGTTTTATTTCTATTCCTATTGTGTTCCAGGACTCAGAGGAGCAATGTGTCCTAGGGGTCTGTGTAACGAGGAGATATAATAAGAGCAGAGTCTGTCTGCACAAGCACATGCCAGTGAGCGAGGTAGTTCTTTGCAGGGCATGAGGGCTGATCAATGAAGAAATGAGACTGAGCTGGGAGAGGACAATGTGTGAGGTTTCTCCAAATCAATATGGACTATAGTTTCAGAGGACACTTAGTTACCGAATGATAAACAAAAAATATGAGAGGATTTTCAAAAATACTGACAAAGTCCATCTCTTCTTTAGACAAAAGTAACAATAGCTCATCAACAATGTAGTATTGATTATCCTGGGATCCATGCCCAGATTCTGACTAAGCCTAGTTGGTTTCCCGTCCTTTACTGTTAACCAGAAATACCTGAATGCATGCAGAATATTAAGTCATGTTTATTAGATTATCTTTCAGCTCTGACATTTGGCTAGCTGTATTAATCACATCTGGCAGAAGGTGCAGTTCTGTCAGACAATTCTTTCTTGTTAATGCCCCTAGCCCACCCACTATATCAGATTTACACAGAATAGGTGGAACACAAATAAAAGCCATGTTTTTCACATAAGAAAATGCTGGGTTTGCATGCTGTAATTTATTAAGCATTAAAGCAATGTGTGGATATGAAAATATGAGGTTTTTTTCTTTCACAGGTAGATTTGAGCATCCTTTGGCATGAAAGACTCCTTTTCAAAAGTCAATTTTAAATTTCCTTTTGGAAAAAAAGAGAGGGAGAAAACCTCATTGCATGCAGGCTGCAGCTTACCCACCACCCCCTCTCTTTGGGGGGTATAGAACATTTCAGGTGGGAGTCACCATGCCTGTATCCTGCACAAAAATGTGAACTATGTAAATAATAGTCTCACATCAATGATGAGACCTTGATCTTGCTTATTTATAAATTGTGGGATTATGTATGAAATTTGTAACTTCACACCTTTTTACAGACAAATGAATAGCTGTTCAGTTTCCTTTTTTTTTTTTTTCCTGTTTGTGGCACAAGAATGAATCTAGCCTGCAATACTCACTACATGCTTTCTGAGGGAAAGAAGTTGCCTAAGACTAAGTCTTGAGAAATAATCCTTCATAGTAGAAATTGAGAAAGATATACACTCATTTTTTTGTTGTATTCTTGCAGTTACCCTTCTGAATTTGCATCTCACTCTGGGTTGGATTTTACAGGTTTCTTAGATACCTAGAAATGTACCTAGAAATGTGCCTGTCTCACACTGTGAAATTAAATTCTTAAGGAAAGAATTAATTTAATTTGTGAATTCGTGAAAAGAATTAAAAGAATTTAAAATGTGAAAAGTCTTTCCCATTTTTTCAGCTACTAGCTTTTTGTCAAACTTGACTTGAAATCTGAACATTCTTTTTTTGTTTTTCTTCCTACAAGAACCATTATATATGAAAAAAAAGGTTATGTCAGTAAATTATCTGCAATTTCTGAGAATAACTGTGATTTTGACTGGAGGAAAAGTGTGTTTAATTCCCTTCAGTCTTGCTTAGAAACAAGAAAAGTGACAGCTGGAATTTACTCTGGCTGGAGAAGGTCACATAGACTATGCCTTTCATGTCCAGGAAATCTGAATAGCTTTAGCTGCAGTGAGCTATACCCTGAGTCTTTCAGTCTCTCTCCCTTTTGTTGTTCCTTGTATCTGTGTGGTACCAGTAAAAACAGAAACGAGCACTGCTGTGGTCCACATTCCTTGAGGAAAAACAGCCACAACCAATCAATACCTGCTTTTAGCAGCTGGCTGCTTTCCTTCCAGCATGGAGAGACAGTCTCTGGAGCTTCACCATCAGTCAAGATGCCACTGGGCTCTGCACAGAGCTTTGATTCTCTGACTGAGAGATGTGGCTCTGACCTGGGAAAGCAGCATGTGATTGCTTGTTCTCCAGTCTCCTGCCTGACTCTTGTCAACTCCCATCTGACCTGTCTGTTTTTTTCACACCCAGTTCTTGGTCATCTAGATCTTGCCTTGTGGCCTTGTATGGCAATTACCCCCACTGATGACTCTCCTGACTGGTCAGAAAAAGTCACCTTGCTTGATGATGGGACAGATGCTCTAGTGCAGAGCTGCTGTAAGAGCTGCTGTAAGAGCTGCTGAAAATAGGGAATTTAGATCAACTATACTCTCTAAATTTTTCACTGTCACACTTATAAAGAAATAGAGAGCTATGCGGTGTGCTTAAGATCTACTTCAAAAAATTGTAAGTGCAAATTCATGATAGAATCCTGGAAATCATATTCAGCTCTTTAAACACCCCGAAGAATTGTATATTCTTTGCAAAAGGACTCTCAATCACTGCTTATTTCCCAGTATAAAATACCTTCCTAAACATGTTTGGCCTTCTTTCTGTATCTCTTGTCATCTTGTGTTCAGGACAGAGTCAGTGCTGGTTATTTATTATCAAGTCTTTCTTTTGTTCTAAGCCTTCTAAGAAACTTGAACAAGAAAAAAAAATACTTCTTTGCAAGTCTTTCACAATGTTGACAGTATGCCCTCAACAAGAGGTGTATTTCTGTTGAGAAAAAGCTTGAAGTTTATATATACTGCTCCCAAGTTGTAAATGAAATCTCTTCTGGCAAGTGGTTTTCCCAATTCTGCCCTAATTTTTATAGTGTTTGCTTTCAGATGTCCCACTGCTGCTTCCTGTTGCAGGTTGAGTTTGAGATTATTCCACACACAGTCCGTTGTTTGCCTTTGTCAAAACAGCAAGTTTGTGAGAACTTTCTCTGCAATCAAATCCTTCACTTCAGAAAGAGAAACTCTTAATAAATATAGTGAAATATTTTGGGAATGACCATACTACTTGAAATGGATGACCATTAGAAAACACAAATGGATGCCAAAAAAATATCTGAAATACTGCAAAAAGTATGTTAATCAGATTTTCCCCAAGCCCAGTGGTCACAGTTCACATGTCCCTTCTGTCTGGAGGCTGTGTGGGTGTGGCTATAATCCAGTCTAATCTCTGTCATTGTCTCTGGATAGTAAAGTAAAATCCTTGTCCTGGGCACCTGCATAGCTGTAGCCATCCAGCTGAGTTTACCATCTAAAAGACTCAAACCAAGCCTGCATTGAAACCCTCTTACAGACATAGTGGAAGTCTGCAAGGGATGAAGTCAAGCATGCAAGACCTGCGTGTGTGGAGGGTTGCTGAGCCCACAAAGCTTTTGTTGCTCAAATTACATTCCATAATAAAGTTACAGTTGCAGCAGAGTATGCATGCAGAGTTGCTTTTTTGATTCCTAGAGAAAATAATTTGCAAGTTTAAATATTGTTTAGCTGTCTAGTGTTCTGATTATAGATAAGGTAGCCTTGAATGGATAAAGTTTCAGAATAGAAGGGAGAGCCTTCACCAACATGTCTTCTCAGATGCACCCAAGACACAATTGCCTTTCTCAGGTGTGCAAAGATGATTCCCCAGTTCTGGAACCTTGTACCCATTGTAGCTCAGAGCAAAGTGGAAATGATCTCAAGTTACTCAAGTTTATGTCCTCCTGCTCTCAAACAGTGTAGTTCATTGATAAAAGCTGTAGTTGCCTGGTTTGTGTGTGTGAATTTTATTTTAACCTCCAAAATCAGTGGTTGAAGGTTCACAGGTCCCCAAGTCTCTACACAATTCTGAACAGAGGTTCTGTTGTTTTCAAACTCTTGAGCTAATGTGCTGGTTCTTAATTCATTATTTCTGAGAATACCACATCATTTCAGGGTCAGAGATAGAGGAGTTTATTGAATAATTTTTCCTTGATCCCTGTGGGTTTATATTATGTTATTGTGAGGAAAGTTTATATTCTCACTGGGCTTTTATGTTTATAAACATAGAATGTGTTCAAATTCATTCAATCATATGCTACTAATAGAAGAGACTTTTTAACATTTATTTTATCAGCAGAGGAAGAAGTGAAGCAGAAACAACATCCTTTTTAAAAAATGAATATTTCCTTGAGCAGCATTTGACACAGCAGCGTATGACATTACCTGTGTAATTGTCACTATTTTATTACTCTCCAAGTAATTCTTTGCAATATAGTTTACATACATACTATAAAATAGCTTCAAAATGGCTTAAGGTGGTTGTTTTACATTCATGAAAAAGCAGGAGGAAGTTTTGGAATTGTGTTAACTGAATCTATGCTTTTGTTTCCCTAAAGTTTCAGACCCAGAGCTTACGTCTCTCAGACCTGCACAGAAAGTCTCAGTTATGGAGGGGGATAGTTAGTGTTACCTTAATAGAAGGTCGTGAACTTAAGGCAATGGATGCAAATGGGCTCAGTGATCCTTACGTGAAATTTCGTTTGGGGCATCAGAAATACAAGAGCAAGGTAATCTTAGCTGTGACCGAATGTGTTTTTGAAATGCTTTGTTCCTGTTTGGTGTTTTTTTAGCTTGTGTGACTTCCAATGGTGATGGAGATTTATTGTAATAATTACCTGTCAGAGCACCTGGAGCTTTGTTTAAATGTTTCTTTTTTGTTTAATTATCAACAAAAGTAGTACTAGATGGGAAAAAACCTAGGACTGAAAAATGTGGGTTTGCAGGGACACACACCTAATTTTCCATACAGGCTGTGTTGACTTTCATTTTGGGTGTCATTCATGGCAGAGCAGAGATGCAGAGTGATTCTGACAAGGTCTTCCTGGCTTATGCTAGGTGCCTCTTTGTGTTGTCTTATCCTCAAAGCACATCATACTTATAAGCTCACTTTCCTCTTCATGCCCTTAATAAAAAGTTTCATCAAAGTTTTCTTCATGTATGAGCTTCACAGGTAGAGAGGATTGATCTACAAGATAATTATTGTGCAGACTTTCTTGGTTTTGGTTTTCTCACTTTTTTTTTTTTTTTTTTTTTTTTTTTCTCTTGGTCCCTACCATTTTGAAAATTGCTGTTTAGGGAAGATGCTGGGACTGCTGATGATTCAGATGACCTTCCTGTCTTGATACCCATGACAGTCACAGTGGTTTTCATGGCTGGATGGAGAGTAAATTGAGGAAGAAGGCAGGAACATTTACGTGACATATTTGTAGACCTTTGAGCCTGCATTAGAGTGTCTTAATCTGAAATTCGAAGAAATCAAACTTTCTGCTTTTGTGAATTAAATTTTTTCATAATATTTTCTGATATTTCTTTTTTTTCAAGCCAGTAGAACTGGTGGTTGCAAGGAGTAGTGTTTGCTAATTTGGGATTTTTACGTGTTAGTAAGAAGTAAGAAGTAACTGGACTGACAATGATTAAGAAAGCTGCTTTCATCAGAGTTTCAAAGGAAAGGAAGTAAACTACAGTTTTGGAAGTGAACTAATTTTATTGCATAGGGAGTAAACTATTGTGTCATGTTTTTCCCACTATTATTGGAGCTGGAAAAAAAGGACATGATACAATTGTTTGTTTAAGTACTTGCAGTCACCATCTATGTGTTATTGCAGGTGGTTTGTTTGCCTCTGAGCTCAGAAACCTAACTTTTAGAGCTGGCAATTCAGAGGACATAATTTTTCTACAGAAAAATGGCTCCATTTCCAGGACAAATCCTTAGTTCAGGAGGGTTTTGAAGGTGACAGGTTCAGGATTTTGGAGGTTACTGTTACATCAGAGAAGCATGAGAGAACTGGCTAGTAGTCTTTCCTAATTACCATTTTTTTTATTCTCACTGCTTGAAATATTGATACTGCAAACAGAAAAAGGTTCCTGAACAGACACTAAAGATCAATTTTACAACTTAAGAAACTGTATGCCTATGCAACATAACACAACTTCCTTTTTGTTATCCTTTTAGATTGTTCCAAAAACTTTGAATCCTCAGTGGAGGGAGCAGTTTGACTTTCATCTCTATGAAGAACGAGGTGGAATTATTGATATTACCGTGTGGGACAAAGATATTGGCAAAAAGGATGATTTCATTGGCAGGTTTGTGCAATTCTAGCCGCCTTGGTCCATGGCAGGGTAAGAAGTCCATGAGAGAGGGTGATTAAAATGAGCCTTGCCATTGAAACTGTTTCTTACGACCATTTGTTCTTGGTTTCTTTTCGAAGTTTTTTTTTTCAAGTTTGGGGAGGATTTTCTGCAATGTTGCAGTACAATTTGCTGCATTGGTGTAATTCTTTACATTGATGATGTAATACAATTTTTATTGACCAGTAGATGGCAGCTTTTACCAATTGATAGACTTAGGTTTTCGAAACGAAAATCTCCTATTTAGAACAATCACCATGGTGCAAGAGGTTCCATTCAGCAATATCCTGCTTGGAGGAGAAACAACTCTTGATGTGTAAAACTGAATTTGTGTACCAATCTTCTTGGTAGATGAAAATAAAGTTAAAGGACTGCAGACATATTTTGGGACAAAGAATCATTCACCTAATTCATGTTTGGGAAAAGTGAATCTGTCTGGGAGTTCAAGAAACAGCTTATATTTGTATGGCTATGCTCTATTTTACAGAATAGGAGATGGCATTAGCTGTTAGCTAATAGGGGTAAAAATATCTTCTGCTTATAGCTACTAAAAAGTAGGTACTGTTTAGAAAGCTCAGATATTTGTTTACTTCATATTTTCCTTGATATCCAAAGCCATAATAATAGTGTTAATAATTAATAATTATTAATCATATATATTTTGATTTTCTTTATTGTAGGTGCTTTCATTATCACTTTGACATGTTATCATATAATAACTATCAATATTTTAGTGAAGTAATGTATTAATTTAGTCCTATGTCAACATGGTATATGCCTTGGGAAATTATTCCGGTTTTCTTTTTCATTTGAATCTTCCTACGAAAATCTGGTGAGATTCAAAGTTTTCATGAGTGATTTTTTAGTACATTGTCATCTGAGCACCACTTGCTGAAATCTTGCTGCTCTTGATTTTTTTGACCCCTCTGTTCGTGTACATATAATCCCTCTTCAGTTTGTCCTTGCAGACACACTCTCATTTCACCTTCTGTTGGTCCCTTATCTCTGGTAATGTAACTTGCAAAAAAATTCTTCTCGAAGGAGATTTCCATGAAAAACTGTCATTTGTTGAGCTCAATCTGAATACAAAAATAGGTCTTAATATCCCCCCTCCCCCCTTTTCCAGTCACTGCAGATAAAAATCACCAACATCTGACAGCTCCACTTAATGCTGACCTCTCTTCCCCAGTTTCTCCTTTCAAGGCTGTCCCTAAAAACTGGAAATATTTTGGTGCTCACACTACAGACTTGCTCTGTGTGTGTGTTATGGTAAGTGTGAACTAGTTTTTAAAAACATAACTGAGTCATGCTCCAGGACTAAGGTTCTATGGCTTTCAAGATACACCTAATAATTTAAATATTTTGATTCAGGTTCCAGAAGAAATGATAATGAAGCTGTGGGAGGGAAACAAAACACTTCCTGGTAGCATTCTGTCATTGCTCAAGAATGGAGGGTAATCCATTTCATCTTGCTGCAATCTTCCTGCTTGCTTGAATAATGTGCAAGCAGCAGCTGCAATGTTATATAAGAAGATTGCTATTAAATGCAAATGAAATCAGCTGTTTCTTGCAGATGTCCTGCCTGGTCAAAATATGCCTAGGGAGAACCCACACTTGATTGATGAACTGACCAAAGTGAGAAAAGGTTTCCCAGGTGGAAGGTAGAAGGGACAAATTCCAGGATCTTCCTGGAAAATAGTACAGAAAGCCTGTGGTTTTTATATGCTAAGCTCAGTTACTTGTAAATTCTGTTTCAAATCAGAATGCTGTAAACTCTTCCAGAATGATACCGTGTCTCAGCTGCAGTTTTGTGAAATAAAATAAGTGGGAAATCAAGAACATAGGCTTCTGTGGGCCTTGTGTATATGACTGTCCTTGTTAGGATGGAGCGCGGTAAGGACAAGTGAAAGCTGGGAATGTGACATGGTAGCAATGGTGTGTGCTCAAATTGCAAGGTGTTGGGCTTACATTTCTAAAGGCAGGAAAATATGGGAGAGATGTTTGAGAAGGTTGAGGACATGGAAGTGAGATTCTGGTTTTGGAGTGGCAAAGATGGAAGTGGAAGGAGTGAGTACCTTGTAAGATCCCCCTGTAGGAGGGTGGAAGGTCTTCCTTGTGAGAGGGAGGAAGGTGTGTTAAGAGGCTGAGTGACAGCATTGCATCCTAGTTCAGAAAAGTGAAAGGAGATGTCTATCACAGAAGTAGCATACAGCTCTGTGTTCATCTTGATGCCCAGGCCTGTTCAGTATGGCAATGCCTGAAATGAAATGCTGACTGGTTGATTTCCATTCTTAACTTGAGGCATTTTGTGTTTATAAAATACATTTGAATTTCAATTGTGTGCATTCTCTGTGAGAGTTTAAAGGTTGTAGCACCTTGTGAACTTCCATCTCAGAATATTCTAAAAAACCCCAAACCCTAGAACCAATTCAGTGTTTATTTCAGTAATTCAAAAGATGGGGAAAGACCTCATACAAGAGCTTTGAGGAAAATGTATTTCCAATCATGCACTGATTTGTATGAGAAAACACTATTCTTGTCTAGAACTGAGCTGCATTTTACAGAAGATCAGTTCTGCCATCCTTCTGAATATAGCTAAAAAAACCCAAAACAACCCAATCAACATTCCTGGAGCAAAAAAAAGAGGTCTAGAAGTTCTTTTTGTGCAAAGCACCAGGAGCTAAAGCCACATGGGCAACCTTCTTTCATTTAAAGAAATGCATAGACTTGCATAAGTGGTATTACTTATTGCTTCGTCTGATAAATAGAAATATGTTATGTGTGTGTATTTTTCAGTGTGAATATATTTAATATTCACACGTTTTTGCTATAAGCAAATAATTTATCTTTTATATTGAGTCAATATGCTTCTGTGATTAAAAGTGTACTGCAGTAAGTTTATGTAGGTAATACTTAGATCAAAATGAAGGTGATTTTAATCGTCATGTAATTATTTAGCTTTCTTATCATTTATGTTTTTGAAGGCAATTCTGACTGTCACCTTTACAATAATCAGTTAATAAATCCTCATGACTGTTACACCTTTATGCATAGCACTAATCTGAACAAATGGGCTGCTGACAGCTGCAATAAATTGCCAAGAATGAGTGCTGTCAGAGAACAAGTTGTTTCTGTGAACATGGAGAATAAGTAAATCCCATGTCATGCAATTTTATTCAGCTGAAGTTATTTGCAATCCAGTGCAGCGGGATTTATAGCATTATTAATTGGTATGAAAAATGCACATTTATTTTGAAAAGGACATTGACTTTTGCTTTTATTTTGTGCCAGGAAATTGCTGCTGACTATATCTATATCTACTTTCATAGTATTTAGAGATGCTATTCTCTTTTTTCCCATTTGATGCAAATTAAGAAAAAAAGATCTTGCATGCAGCAAATTCATTAAGACTTTGTATTAATTTTATCTATAGCAAAATGGAATTTCCCGTAATCTCTCTAAATATTGACACAAATATTCAGATCGATTTTGTGAGTATCCATATAATAGATGTTAAGAAATACAAAAGTTAAAATACTGAAAATTACTTATTTGAGTTTATAATACCTAATCTGCTATGCCTCATCTGCCTAGGGTTGTTTTGGGTTGGGTTTTGTTTGTTTGTTTGTTTGTTTGTTTGGGGGTTTTTTTGGTTTTTTGTTTTTTGTGTTGTTTTGTTTTTTTTTTTTTTTTTTGTGGCAACACAACCATAGAGTGGTTTTTGGGTGTACATAGATACAAATGATATGCAACAATGATTCTTCAATTAATCTGAAAGCATGGGAATATGCTATCAAATTTATAATTAAAGTGAGATTTTATTTTAAAAATACAAAATTATGAAGTATTTCTTGGTTTTTTCCCCCCTTACTGACATTTTTGTAATTTTGCTGTGAGGACTGAGCATTACCATAGCAAACTGAGTTGTGTATGAGTACTCCAACATGCATGTAAACCTGTGTGAAGGACACTAAATCTGCTACTGCAAGTGTTTCTTCCCAGATCTTTTTCTAGAGGTGTTGTGGAGACTGTGATTTATATTATAAGACTGGCAATTTTATGTTGCCCTAGAAGAAGGTTTTGAATAAGTCCATAAGTTGTGAAGTCCATGTTAATATTAAAATTAGTTTATGTTAATTAAAATAAATGTTTAAATGTAAAAATGCAAAGTCTTGAAGTTTTCTCAGTTTTGCAAAACTCTGTAAACCAGATGGCTTGCTCTGAAAATGTATGAGCATTTATGCTGGTCTTTCAAAAATATTTTTTGCATTGCAGTTTTAAAATTTCTGCATGTGGAAATTTGAAAGGTGTATTATAGTAAAAATGTAAACATAATGGTCAATATGCTGTTGTAATTCAGACTTGAACTGTGTGCACAATGTGAGTTACAGCAATTCTGTGGAAACACAGAAGAGCACACAACCAGTAGTCTGTGTGTATAATCATTTGTTGATTATACATGACAACTAAAGTTAAATGAATTGCAGATGCATTTCTTGATGTAAAATAAAGATTATGCCTGAAGCACTAAAATGTAAAAATGCTAATGCCAGGTCTGCCTTTGAAAAATCCTGTGATGTGCTCCATTTCTGATTGTTGTCAAAAGGAGACAGATGTAATACTGCATCTCAAAATTTGGCCTTTAGGTATTCCATACCTTATTTATTCCTATCTCAGCACATCTTTACTCTGCTAATGCAGAGGTACTTCTTTTCTGCTAGAAATCCAAAAGAGTTTCAGTTTTTGCTCACAAATCTTTGTAGCTTTGTCTTACCAGATACTTGATTATTTACAACTCTCACTGACAGTTTTTACTGTCATGTTCTGACATGAAATTGATAGCATTCTCCATCATATGCTGAGATACAGAATGCTGCATGCAAGCTGGGCTGTTCATGAATCCTTCTTCTGACCCTATGTCTTCTCACATATGGAAGTCTACTTCTTGAGGAGTAGCAAAATAAAAGGAATGGAGGGGGAAATATAGAATGGCCAGTATAGACATGAGGAGCATGACAGTGTGTAGAAAATGGTGAAGAGTGCAAATAGGGTTTTGTGACAATTTATGAAAGGCACAGATTGGAGCTGTAAAAACTCTTACAAAATTTCTTGGGCCAACTAGTGGGAACAGAACTATATAGGAAGACATAATGTTTATCAAAGTAATAGACTGATTTAGGAGATGAAAGTGTTAATTTTGCTGCAGAGAAATAGCACTAACAGTCTGTGGTTGTACCATGGGGACAACCTAGGAAATATCATAATAGAAACCAATCGTAAGCAATTTCTGCCTGTGCAATATCAAAAGTAAATCTGTAATTTTATAGTGAAAAACTGTGCTTAAGAAAAAATTAATCTGTCATTTCAAAATCCATCAGCAGGTTATTGTAGCATGGACTGTATTTCATTTAGCAAGCAATAAACAGTAGTTCTGTATTCACGCATTGCTGGGTGACTGGTGAAATTGTATTTCATAGAGCTCTCGTATTTCTGTTCCCGAGAGTGACTTACCCCAAACTGCAGGGCTCTTTCCTGCCTTCCCTCTGTTGCTACATGGCAACTGACAGCACTGTTCTTCAGGTTCTGCTGAGGTGTCCTCTCTGAGCTGCCCAGGGATCTTCTCCAGCTTTTCAAGCTGAGCACTACTCTTGTCCTTAGTCAATGTCCTACTTAGCTGAGATACTGTCTCCTACCCCTTTGGGAGTTTCCCTGGTTTTCAGTCTAACACCTCTATCAACCACTTACCACAAGCATCATGTGGAGTCCATAATTTAATTTCTTTCTCATTATCTGTACAGTTAAAAATGTCACGCTCCGATTCTTTCAAGAAATTCACATTACTGCAGTCAACACTCAGCGTTTCTGAGATGTATCATTTTCTGCTAGTGCTTTGCAAAATTTTCCCTCGCCTTTTGTTTCTTGGTTTTACTGGAACATTTTACTCTGCTCATAAAGGATGTGGAGTCTCACAAATTGTAGCAGTTCATGCCTTGCTGCTTCTGATGTGTGTCCAGCTCAGTTCTAATTGTGGCATCACACAGTTTCCTCTCCTTGGCATCCTTTGGAGCAGCATAGACCTGGATCACAGTGGAGTTAAAAATCGGTGTTCCTGAACAAGTCATGATGGTAATTAAGTTGCCTGGTTTGTAGCCAAGTGGTGCTTTTCTGTCCCTATCACTTAGGATTGTGCCAGTTCCTCTTTTATGCTTTATTTTGTCATGTGAGAAAACGATCTCACTATCTGCTGTCTCTCACTTGCCTGGCCACCTGGCTTTTAAGAGGCCTTCTATGTCATGTCGCTACCTTTGTAATTCATTCATTAGCAAGAATATTTCACCAGGGTGCCAACACAGTCTTACATTCCAGGTTCTGTTAGAACTAAAGAGAGGAGGTGATTTTTACCTGTTAGACATGCTGATAATAAAATACTACATATAGTTCTGCCTTCCACACTTTAAAAAGGATGCAGGAGAATTTTACTGGATCAGAAAAGTTACAAAAAGTCATTTGAGGGCTGTAGGAGATATGTTCCTAGGAAATGTATAGGGAGCTGAAGGTGTTTAGCATATCAAAAGGAAGATCAAGAAGAGATATGATTATAGTGTATGAGTTCCTTCACTAGAAGAAAACATGAAACACTAAAGGGTTTTTCAACTGGTAAGGAAAGGCATAAAAAGAACCAAAGGCCAGATATATTCAAATTAAAAATAAATCTGAAATATATTTCTAAAATTTTGTGTCATTAACACACTGAACAGTTTCAGACAAGTGGTAGATACTCCTTGAACCTTCAAATCTTCCTCCATGAGAGCTGTACCCTGTTTTTGAGCAATTCATCTCTGATAACTTTAGCACATGAGCTTCATGCATTTTTGTGGTTTTTCTCCCTTCTGATCTCTCAAGACCTGAAAATCCGGCTACACATGGTGTCTGGCAGTGTTCACATGCAAAACTGATAGGTGGGATACATGCCCCTATGCCTCTTTCCGAAAAGCCAGCGAGACAGGGAAATTGTTCCAGTGCTCCTGCCCACCATTTGAAGTGCTGAAACAAGTGTTCACAGAAGGGGTCATACAGAATGGAAGATACAGAAAAGCTCAAACTGTCCTAAAATCTACAGTTATCTGCAATGTGATTAATAGTCATGCTTGGAAATCTCTCTGTGGAGTTAATGGAAATTTTTTGTCAATAATTATTCAGGCTGATCTCATTACAGGTGGAAAAAGTTTGTGTTTACCAGCTGCCTGTAAATAATAATTCCTTAAGAAACAGGATTGTACAAAGTTAGTATTTTCTCATGTTTTCAGTGTGACGGCTGCTAGTCATATGCAGCTTATGGCCTTTTCAAAATGGCTCTAGTTTTCCATGGTACTCAGTTTGAGAAAACGGGATAAAAATTTCTCATTCATTCTGCACCAGTTTCTCATAACATAGAAGTTTACCTTCATCCTCAAAGCATCCTTGTCCTCCATGGGGACATAGTTGTAGGAAACAAATGTCTTTTTAGAGACCATCTTAACTGATATAAAAGTCAGCATTGCTAAAGCTTTAACACTTGGAACTCTTGAATATAATTTCAGTAAAATATAAAGGCACAGTATCAGCTTGAGCTTTCCAAAGGTACTTACATTTGGAAAACAGGTATTTTCCAAATAAATACTTATTTTTTGAAGTCTTTTGTTAGCTTCAGTCGTTCTAAGGAAGTGTAGTACAAAAAGGAGTTTTGTGGTTTTTCTATTGGAGTCTGTCAAGGTTATTTTAGAATAGAGTTAGTATTTAGGTAATGCTTTAATAAAACCAGACTTCCTTCACTTTTTTTGGTCCAATACAAATATCTGGTGAGGACAGAGGAGAACAAATGAAAATTGTTTAATTTTTTCCTTTGTTTTAGGATAATTTCACATGAGATCAAATGAAGTTGATTTTTTTATCATGAAAAATCAATGACCAATGGGAAAAAAATGGCAATTTTTCATAGTGTCTGTACATTGAAAAGTCTTCCCATTTTACTGAAGTGCAAGTGCTATAAATATGCTTCCCTTGTGCTCCTTGAGCCTTGACACTTTCAGGTTAGGCACATGTAAGCTGCATCTCCTGCCAGGCCAGGGCAGAGCACCTGGCACAGGGTGAGAAATCTGCTTTCTCAGATTTGTGTGCATAAAGATGCTCTTAACCTGGACTTCTGTAAAGTGTAAAGGTGACAGTCCTTAATGGAATACCCCTATATTTTTATCAGATTTTCTGTGGGTCCTTGAGAGAATAATTTTCCTTTAAAATGGTTAAGGCTTTTACTGGAAAAAAATTTCCAGATCACTTCCTATCTTTGCATGATTTTGAGAAATAACAAGCTGATGAAGATGTTCATGAAGATTTATCAAGCAGGTGATAGATACATATTTCTCAGGTAATCTATTCTAGATATGGTGCTATTAGGAATATTTTATTGCTGTAGGAAAGGTGCACAGATAAAATCAAATTGTCAGGTGCTTCTTCTAGCGTAAGTAAAAAACCTGGACTACTCATATTGTTAAAGTGTTGTATTTTCAAGAATTGAAGAAATTGGATCTCATAGCCCTTGTAATTATACATTCATTGCTTTTTTTCTGATGGATATATGTGGGGTAGCTTTTGTTGCCTATTTTTGAGTGAAGGTGGATTATTTCTGCACTACTAGTTTAATAATGGATTTCTGATTCTTCCACTGATTTTAGGAGAGTTTAGACTGGTACTTTAAATGTTTATTGGTTGAAGACTCAATATTGTTGCTGAATCCTATTGTTGCTGAGTCCTGAACAGAGGGGTATCTTTTTTGAAATAAATTATTGAAGAGTATTAATACCAGTGGTATTTTAACCTACTATAGCTTTGAATGCTTGATTACAATATTTATTGTCTTAAGGAGGGCTTTAAATTCCTTACAGCATTCTAAATAAGAATTTGACTGTTTATGTACATGTACAAAGCTTGTATTGACTATCAGCCTGCACTGATAGCAACAGCTTTATTTTTCATATCTATTGCCCATTTAATTTCTTATTCCCTATCATCCAAAGACTTCAAAATAGAAGAGAAGCATTAAGCTCAGAGTGCTACATGAATTAGAAATTTTTTCATTGTAAGATAATTGAACCTTGTTACTGTATGAGCTTTGCACTGGGTAAGTGAACTGCATAAGAGGCAGTAAATGTCTTTATAGAAACAAAAGACAGTTTTCCTGTAGTAAATCTGATCTGCCTGTGATAGCACAATGCTCATTTTATGAGGATGCATTTATTCTCATAATTGGCTATTTCCTATCCTTAAATGGCTATATTTTCATGTCTGCCACCTTCTTCTCAGTTTATTGGCCCTGCAGTGACGACATTGTCTTCAAAATCAATTGACATTTTACAAAAAGAGTTTGCTAGATGTTTAGTTTAGTGAATTAGGGGCATATAGTACATGTGCTTGTCACATTAAATAATCAGTGTTGAAAGTAGAGTATACAGTGGCTAACCTATACATAAACTATACATAAATTCATTTTATTTCAGTATTATTGGTGTTTTTATTTAGAGCTTTCTATTTATTTAAAGAGTTGACAAACTCATTTTGGGATAAGTACTCTGAATAGTCCTTTTTCAGAGAAATTCCTGTGCAAAGCAAGCTGACATTACATTTGACACAGACATTGAATTTCTATACATGCTCAGAGTTGCAATCTACGAAAGTTGAAACTTGTGCATTGTACAAATTAAAGCATTAAAGTATCTAAGCTGTGGATAGACTAATCAACCCTAAGATATTATTTATTTGAAAGGTTATAGTCAGCTCTTGGGTAACAGAGATACTCTTTTACCTTCCTTGCTTTGACTTATATTTCTAAAGGTGTTGCAAAGCTGTTTCTGCTGTCTGGCACATGTGGAATCATTCTTCTTTAGTTTAGTGTATGGTACAGCCAGAGTTATTCAGAAGAGGATCAAGGAGGGCAAATTAATTTCAGCCATTCTGCACACACTCTGCACAGTTTTATATAGTCCCTGGTCATTACAGCCTGAAACATTTTATTATGTAGGGGGTTGTGCCGTGAGATTTTGCCCTGGTTGCCAGCATGAGGATTCTACCCACACACAGCTTACTGCATGAGAGCTGAGCCTTTCAGAAGGTGCATAAGTTGAGTTTCTCTATGCTCAGTCATCTTTATGCTGTCACAATTAAGCCCATGTAGAATTCTGTTTTGTAGGAAAGTGTTTTTCCTGTTAGGTGAAAACTGTTCATGTGAAAACTTATGTTTTGTATCTATACAAGAGGTGTAATTAAAAGTAAAATTTACATCTGAGCTGGATTTTTAAAAATTTTTCTTTGACTGTATTTGAGTAAGGAATATTAGCTAATCTTGTCTCTGTTGTTTTTGCATTCTTATTAATATTGATTTTTCACGTCGAAATTGTTTGTGTAGCTCTAAAAAAAGAGAAACAAGTGTCATGAGTTAAAGATGAAGAGAAATCAGGAGGTTTTTTCAGAAGCTGGGCGGGAGTTTCTGCTTACTTGGGTTTTTTGTCCATTTGAGTGCAAGCGAGCCAACATGCTCTTGTTTGAGGTGAGAAAAACCACATGCTGATGGAGGATGTGTGTTTCTAGGTGCCAGGTTGACCTGTCGACCCTGAGTAAAGAACAAACCCACAAGTTGGAGATGCCTCTAGAGGAGGGAGAGGGATACCTGGTGTTGCTGGTCACTCTCACAGCCTCAGCTGCAGTCACTATCTCTGACCTCTCCATCAATTCCCTGGAGGACCAGAAGGAGCGAGAGGAGATACTGAAGAGATATGTATGAAGTTCTCTTTCATCCTTTGTTAGAAAAATAGTTGCCTATATAAAAAAATAACTATAATGAGGGGGAAATCTAAATATATCTCTTCTATTCGAATCACACCTAGCCAATGGAAATCATTTAAACTAGTTATTAATATACAAATAAATACAGCCGGAACAGATTAACATCAAGAAGGCTACAAAGGCTGTTCATACAATAAGGTTATTTTTTACATGGTAATTGAACTGTTTGATAAGGTGTCACATAATGAAGGTAATTTGACTGCCTTGCAGGTAATTTTTTCCAAGCACAAAGTGACTAAGGGATCATTCAGCAACTTGACATTTTCTAGTGATTGTTTATGCCAAATAATTTGGGGTCCTAATGGTTTTCAGCTCTTTTTTGCATGATCTGTTAAAGGCCAAAAAAACTTTTTTTTTGTCTTCGTATTAGAGGCTGAAAGCACATCAAAATAAATGTTTCAAACAATGCTTCCATTTTAAAATATTCTGAAGCGATTATTTTAATTTCCCAGCATCCTCACATTACACAGAATCTTTGTAGTTTTATCAAAGCAACAGAGAGGGGAGCTCTTACTCCAGCATTTGCTAATACCTAAATCACTGAAAGTAACTGTCTCACTACACACGAAGAAAGAAAGAAAAGAAAAAATGCTATTTCCACTTGCAATTACAATGCTTTTATTGTACAATGCTGCCAGGTGTTTAGAAGGGCTTCTCTAGACACTCAGCCATTAAACCAAGCTCTGACTATCAAAGAGGCTGCTTAATTTATTTTTAAGATTTAAAAATATTCCTATTCCTTGACGGACATCCTTTCAATAAATGAATTTAATAAAGATGTACCTTATCAGGCTGTGCAGATAACACGAAATCCTAGTACTAATGCTGTACAATATTCTTCAAACAGATTAGCAGGATGTGTGCTTCAGCAAATTTATTCTGTCTATCTCCACTGTATCAGCTGTCTGCTAGTGCTTGTACAACTCATACACCAATAGTGTTATCATAAACACAATTTAATAGAGGTGACTTAGCGAGGCTAAATATAATATTCCAAAATGAACTGAAGGCTAAGGTATTGTCCATCCTCTCTGAAAAATAATTACAATTAAGAGAGTTATTCCACATTTTGGAGTCCACCAAGACAGTCCGTGGTTGTCAAAACAGATTCTATAAGTAGAATAATTTTTTTTGATGGATCTGTTTTTGAGGTGCCATAGTTCCTGCTACCAACAGCAACAATAACATATTTCTGTGGCTTATTCTGTGTGATGATATGGCAGACAAGTGATACTGATGGTTTTGATTATTTCAATAGCAGTATAGAAACATGTTACAACTGTACTGTTAATAATTTTCTCTAAATCCTCAATTTTTTGTCCCCAGTGTAAAGCATAATTATGTGGCATAAGATTGATCTGGTTTATTCCTGTTTCTTGCAAATACAAGGATATGTGTCTGTTCATATATTTACACTGGTGTATGCATTTGAAAACATTTAAATTTTATGAAGATATTCATATTGTAAAGGTATGAATTTCTCATTATAAGCTTTTGAAAATTGTGGCATTTACATCCTTATTTGATAAATTCTACTGTTTTTGTTAAAATTACCAGCAGCAGAAAGAAATTACCAGGATTAACTTAATTAATATTTTAGGTTTATTTTCACTGGTGTTCAGTTTTACTTTGGTATTCATATCTGCACTTCAGAACTAACACAAAGACAACATGTGTAATTAACAAAATGTGGAGTTCCCTGTTGAGTGGCTGTATTTTTGAGTTTATTTCTTCTTAAAAACATCTAGCTTCCATTTGAGAAATGTATTTTGCACCCTCTCTACAGCCAAAACCAGTTAATGATCTGACCTTGCCATCAGATCAAATAGCCTTAGAAAATGACTCTATTACTGTCACTTAACCATTTGTAGCTGAACATCAGAGCCTTACAAATTAAACAGGCATTACTGTTTGAACCATTATTTTACCACAATTGTCTGAAAAGATTAATTCCTTTTGGGGTGAGGAGGGGGGCACATTAATGGGTACAGACCAAGAGAGATTGTATGACCTTTTCAGAACTGGTGTGCTGAACTCATGGTCCCCCTTGTCACAGTTTAAAAACCAGAGGAGCTAGTTTAGAGAAGTTGTTAGCATTCCATTTTTATTATGACATTTTACAGTCATCCGATTTAATGTCCCTTGACCAGATTGTCCACTGTGAGACGATGGGCTTGAAATGTTATTTAGAGCATTGATAAAAGGTGAGCAGTTCTAAGATGACAGCGAGTCATAAGGCTGGTGGTGTGACATTAATTTTCTCCATAACAGAGATGGAATAAGACGTCATGGTGACAAGCTGTCAATCAGTACTAGCCCCTCAGTGTATCTCAATGCCATGGGATGGGGTATTGCTTCTCCCATAATAGAGCTGAACTGAGATGCTCTTCCTGACAGCTGCTGCAGCCATACAGAAAATATATTATACAGCCTTTCATTAAAAAAATAAAGAAGACTCATCTCCAGAGCATTTCAATCTTTTCCCATCTATTGAGGGCTGAAAAGATTCCCAGCAAATCACAGATTCCTCTGCCATGGAAATTCTAGGCTTCAGAAACTATGTGGATTTTTGATACCCTCAACAATAATCATAAATAAGAAGGCAGAATATCATCTGATAAATCATTACTTAAAGTTACATATTTAAAGTAATGTGTTAAAGTAATTTGCTTCTCCAACAGCATATGTTGTAGTATTGAATTCATTTTTATCAGTCTCCCCAGTCAGTATGTGCAGTAAATGAATCTAAGCCAGCTACTTTCTGGAAATAAAAGTTAAAAAAATCTGTGGGATTCTAACAAAGGTGGCAAAGTAAAATATAGCACTGGCACCCTTTTGAAGAGTGAACTAACCAAGATGAAATTTGGAAAAAGGGGTCTCCATGCCATCATAGAAAGTGGGTGCTGTCGCCTGTCTTGCTTTGTATTTGGTTTTTGCTTTGTTTTATTTCTACAGCTTAATGTTTGTTTTGGTTGCTGGGAAACTTGCGTAGAATGTGGAAACATTTTTGTAAGTCTTGTCGTGTTCATCATGCATATTACAGCAGAATCATCTCTGTTCTGGTACCAGTTCTGATAAGAAGCTTCCAAACGCTGATCATCATTGTAATAAATGAGGAGTACCAAGACCCTTTTGAATTATACCAGTGCTATCTGTAATACCGTCTCTGCTACCCTCAGCTTGTATGCACGTAAACAAGGGGTTGAGTGTGTGCTGATTAAAGTTGACCATTTTGAAGTCATATTTGTGATGACTATCTTAGAATTCTTAAAAATTTATTCACTGTTAGCCTGTTATAATATGATGCATGTATGTAACATATGGGCTACTACGCTTAATTGGATTTGTAAGTTCAGTGTAGCAAGGTCAAATCTTCATTTTAAACAGTAAATGGTCAGCTGGAGTTTGTGAAATTAGTATCAGCGTGATTTAAATGTTAGGATTGTCTTATTAATAGAAAGACATGGATTCATATTATATATCTGACTTCTTAATGGATAGATTTTCTGTGCAAAAGCATATTGTTTTTGCAAGCTGGCGTTTAATATTTTATTTAAGCAACATCTGTGATTTTTAGATTCAGTAATTTATTGTAGTGTAATTTATTCTCATTTTCCATTACAGTAAATTTTACTTTTGTAATAAATTAAGGAATTTTTATTTTTCCTGTTGCTTGCTTTTTGTGGAAATCTGGACGTTGCCATAGGCAGTGGAAAAAGTTTCACCACATTAAAATTTTAGAGAAAACTGTAGGCATTAAATACATTAGTCCAGATTTTAAAGTATTTCAAAATAAAGGTATGGGTATTTTTAAACAAAATTTGCAAAATCTACCAAAAAATGTGACCACATACATGGATTTGCAAATCTAATTTTAGTTTAGTCTTTTGGAGTTCCTCCCCTAGGTTTTCTAAGAAGTGAACAATAAAGCCAGGTTAGTTATTAATTGTTTCCAGATTCAAAGTTGTATTCAATGTTTTATCATTTAAAACTCTGCAAATTTTAAATAATACTAAAAGCTAGAGTTTGAGAATTATAGCAGGTTACACCTAATTAGTGCAATTCTCCCAGTTTGTTAGTTTTAGTTACTTGAAAAAGGAACAGCAGTGGAACATGGTTTTTATTAAGCTTTCTAAATCTGTGTTGGATGAATAAATGCAAGTGTTAGTGTAGTGAATTCTTTTTTCTTTGTCTTCTTTATACATGTAGATATTGAAGGAATTTGTGCTAAAAAATATAATGATTTATGGTAGGAGACTTCTGCCATGGAATTTGAAACACATTTAATTTTTTTCTTATACTTTCTGCATGTGATTATTATGAAAGTTATTTAGTAGTTGTTATCCTCTTTTGATTGCTTTTGCTGATATTATTCAGAAGCTTATATATAGGTGTATATGATATATGCAAGCTTGCACGTAATAGTCAACTACAGAAATCTGTATTGGCCCCAGGTCACTGCTCAAGATAATACTGGAGCCGTCAGAGAGAAAACATGAACACAGATCTTGAAAAATAAATCAGGGAGAAGAATTTGGGGGGTTTTTTGGTGTTAATTTCTTAATATGCTGCTATAATTTCAAAATTTGAAATACAGTTATTCCCACAGTATTAGGAGATTAATTCACTAGAATTTGTGCTACATTTAATCAATCATATTCTACTTTTTAATTTGTGATTTTTCTTTGATAAGTTAAAGTTGCAAAATACAGGAAAAAATCCAAACAGCTGCCTGTTCTTCAGCAAATAATATTTAAAAGTCTAAGTATGTAGACAGAATTACAGTAACATACATCTGGGCTAGGGAAGAGAGTGTTAATATTGCTTTTGGTTTGTCTCTTTTGCAATCCAGAATTATTTTTCTTTTTATTATTTTTTAGAGTCCAATGATGATGTTCCATAACATCAGCGACGTGGGATTTCTTCAGGTGAAAGTCATTAGGGCAGAAGCACTGATGGCAGCTGATGTCACAGGCAAGGATTCATTTAGTTTCTGTGACACTGAATACCATAGTAAGATTTGTTGAGTTTAGAACTGGGAAAAAAATATGCTTAAAACAAATGGTCATCTGCAAGTTATGTTCTGTTTGTGCAGAATGTTCTTTAATGAAAAAATCTAAGCATAAATGAAAGTTTTGTAAGCAAGGCAACAAGTCATTCTAATGCTAGCAGAGCCCTGTGTAGGTTATTTCTGATGAAGATGAAATACGCATTTTTCTCCATCAGACATCCTATAAAATTACATAGAAGGAACTTCTTTTATTTTAGTAGATGAAACTATACAAAATTATCAACATTAAATTCCAAGAGACAAGGCAAATAAAAGGTTCCAGACTTTGATACTACTTTAAAGTTGTTGTCAAAAGAACCACTTGATACCTGTCAGATATTTAGCAAGGCTGCTGTTGGTTTCAGACATTTCAACTGAATGCAGTTTGCTGTAGCTACTGCTTATCTTTTAAAGATAAGGGAAATAAGATTTTTTTTTTAATTTTCTATTTTATGTTCTAAGTTGAATGGTTAATTTGACATGTTGCTTTGCAAAATAAGGAAAAAGTATTTAAGCTATACTGACCATATTTCTCCAGAAGTATCCAAGTTATCTCCTCTAAATGCAATCATCTTCATACCACGTGAGTTGATTTGAGCAAAATGAACTGCATCTGTGTCAGAAAATAACCATCTCTGCTTTAAAATAATAATGAAAATTTTTAAAAATGGGAAGAGAGTAAAAGGAAACTAGAATAAATGTTCTGTTAAAGGAGCAGATAAATATTGAGCAACTTACTTGATTTTTAGTAGTTTTTTGATAATTAACATGACTACCAGTATTTCAGAAAAGGAAATAATGATAAAATTTCATTTTACTGCTGAAATTGATCATCCAGTTTGTGGCACACAAAAGAAGAAATTCTATTTTTGGTAAGGTTGTAGAAATGCTTCTAAAGATCCCTTCGTCTGGTTTGACCTTATAATCCAATGTTGTCTGAACAGAGAGAGAGATTAAGTTATTCAGGGGCAAATGGGATGATTCAGTCCCTGACCTCGTTCAGTCTTTGACTTTTTCAAATCAACATGTTATTTGTGCTGGTTGAACAATTTTTTTGGAAATACATTTGATTCAATTAAAGATGTATAGAGCTACCCAAAAATTTCGGACAGGAAGATGGGGAAGAACACTCAGTATCTTCCCTAGCTAGTAAGAAAAAGCAATTAATTATCAAATATAATACAGCAGATGTATTTTGTAGGATGGCTGTGCATTCCAGATGTATCAGAAATCTTGTCTATTCTGGACAGAAGTAATTTGAAAAGAGGACGAAGTGATTTTATTATCTGCTGTTGTACTTTATAGCCATTTTTAGTAACTTGTAGTTATGTACAGGTCATTCATTTGAAATAAAACTTTGAATAGTAATAGTGAGAAATAAAGCCAGTGTTTGATAATTGTCAATAAATCATGTTTGCAAAAATTCTCTGAATACTCGACCCACCCTAATTCAACTAAGTTATTAGTGTGGAGAGTGCTGTCATCAGTGGTGTTACACCACTAAGGATTGCTTCTATGAGTAAAAGCTAAGGACTAGTTTGTTCATCGCACTGTATTGTGTTTTCAGAGTTAATCTTTTGCCCCTGAGTCTGAAAAGTAGCTGAGACAACTGTATAATATCTGTGAGTTTTGCTCTGTTTCCTGTCTGCTAAACATATCCCATTTCATTTCCACGAATCTTCTCACGTGAAGTAATAAATCAAAATTTATTATTTTGAGCTGACTAGATTTTTTAAATCCTTAATATTCCATCATTAAACATAAGCACAGAGGGAAAAAGATTTCTGTAATCTTTTAAGTAGTCATCAGTCCTACTACCAGTGCAAGGATTTTTTTCCCCTTTCAAAATGTGAAATTTTTCCTTTGTACCATACATTGAGCAGCATTGTAATACTATACTAACTCTGTGTGAATAAAGAGCAGTTGAGACTCCTGTTGAATCAATGAGTAAAAAGCATAAATTACTTTTCAATGAAACCCTCAATTCTGCTCTTTTCCTCAGAAAGCTTATAGCCTCCCTCAACAGAATGCTACTACAGTAGGTCAATTTAGTTAAGCCCCTAATAAACTTTTGATAGCCAAGGGCAGTTATTTTTCTCCACTTTCAATAGCCTGATGTTGGACAGTGTGCTTCAAATCCTTAAGGTTAGTACAGATTTTTTTAAAAATGGAGTGATTAAGGATGGTGGTTTGGGTCTCAGCTTACAGTCCCCCTCATATGTACATTCAATGAATAATGTGCCAGGATGAGCTGAAATTCCAGTAAAGTTGTAGGCAGGGGAGCAAGTAAGCATTACCAGTTTTGAAATGCTATGCTGCTGGAACATGCCATAACTGGATCTTAAAAATACACCAGAAAAGTACAGTCAGACTTCTCACTCAACCCACCTCCCAGGAGAAACAAGAGAGGAAGTACCACTGAGGGGTTGAGAGTCTGCACACTGATGCTTGAAAGCTTAATTTGGTTTTTGGAAGAGCTGAAAACCAGGGTATTTTTCAGGAGCGGGGCCTTTGGGAAAATTATTTGGTCTCTGAGGTTGTTTCCCCCAGAAAAACAGTGTAGTTCCATGTTCAATAAACCATTTTAGGGATTCCACCAATGCAAAATTATGTTGTTGGAAACTGTGGTGACAGCTAATGCACCATTCCAGAAATTATGTATTATTTAGTATGAATTCTTTGAAAGTGTAATCTAATCTAATGCATAGGAAGATACTAAGAATGAAGTTTACTTTTTCCTGAGAAAAAACTTTCAATTGAATCTTCCACTGTATTTTAGCTATTCAGCGCATGGCTTTTTTCTCCCTAAATCCTGAGTTAGAGTCATATTCCTGTTTCCCTAAACCTTTTCTTGTGCGTGGTATCTCTGTCAGACTTTCTGAAGGATTTGGCTGCTTTAGAGCCCTGGCAGGATAGGTGCTGCACCTACAGTGGCATCCTTTGATACGAAGAGATTTTCTGGTGGTTCAGTAAAACCTTAAGTATAATGGACTCATCATAACAGTTGACTTCTGGCATTATCCTTATGGGTTTCACCTAACCCATATAAATTGGGTTAAAACCCATATAAATTACAAGCAGTAAAGCAAAAGGCCCTTCACTGTGACATAGTTTAGGTTTAGGCCATAGTCAGATTATTCTATTCCTTCTGCAGCATAGTCAGGTATAGGTGGGCGTTCGTACAAGCTGCTGGCTTTGCAAGGCAGTGTCTGCATCTCCTTTACTGGGGCAGGTGCATTGCTCCTTTTCCATGTGTCATGAAATAAAATTCAAAATATCTGCCTTATCATTGATAAAAAGTAAGCAGAGTGGGAAAAGATACGCCACAGGTTTGATCGATTTCAGCAAAAGTGCTGAGCTTTTAAGGAATAATAGTTAGCAACTCAGATTCATTAGCAGAGGAAAACTCAAGCTCCGTAAGATAGCCTGACTAGAAAATAGATTGTTTTGTAGTCTTTGGGCTTTAATTAAGATGTGTTCAATTCTAGCCCCCTGGCTCCTTTCTCCCCCTCCCCCCACCCTTCTTGCTGTGTCACAGACCAGCGATCAGACGCTTTCAGAGGGTCCAGCCCATGACTTTGACCTTCTGCGAGGTCTTGTGTTCCCTGGGGAACCATTCAGCTCATGAGGTCTGATTTCACACTTCCAGGATGCCTTGGCTCTCATAACAATGACAGGGAGACAAAGCCCTTTAGAGTGGGCCGCATGGGGACTTGTTTAAATTGGAAACTAGAGAGGAGTCAAGGAACAAGGTTACAGGCTACAGAATAGTGCTTTTAATAAAGAGCTCACAGCTCTGGTTCAGCTCAAAGAGGGCTATCTCTGTACAATTAATTGAGACATTTATCTGGAGCATCTTAGGCCTCCACTTTCTCACAGAATTATGTGATAAGTATCAGCTAAGAGGCAAATGAAATGTGCATGAAATGAATTTTTAACACTTTGATTACTGTGTCTTCAGTCTTCATTAGAAGTAAATTTATTTGTATTTCTGTCCTCATTATTAATCGTCTGTGTTTTTTCTGTGTGCTGTGATTTCAGAACCTTATATAGCAGAGAAATTTCTCTAAAGAGCTCAGTGATATTTAGGTTTGTTTTCAAAAGCTTTTCAGGCTTTTCCACCTTTAAAGAAGAGAAACTAAGCCTAGAAAATGAGTCAGATTTTTGTTTTCTTACTTTTTTTCCCCCCTAGTCTTATGTCTGGAATTCAGCCTCTCTTCTAAGAAAATTTCATGTTAAAATTTTGATTACAGTACTTGAAAGTAGGATGAAGACACCAAGATGGCTAGTTGTGCTGAATGTAAATGTCTTTTCTAAAATCTGTCCTCCTAAACTGTTCTAATATCACATGTGCAAAAATGGTCTTTGAAATGGTTCTTCAAATGCTAGGAAATGTCAGAGTGATGAACACAAACATTAAATTCACAAAGGTATGGAAGCCCATGCGTGTAAAATTGAAGGAATAAATTCAGAGGCCCTTTGGAAATATGGTTCCAAAAGTAATTTACTCAGTCAATTAGTGCAAACCGATTTCAATATTCACTTGAACTATCTCCACAAAGTACAAAAATCTAGTAGATGGGCAAAATTCTGTGGTAGATAAAATATTTCATCAGGTCCTATCATATAGGTTGCCTGAAGACTTTGGTCCGATTTCATGTACAGCAAAGGTACTGGGTTATAAGTACCAGTTCTAGCACAGTAATGGACAAAACAGGATTTATAAGATATTTTTGATAGATACTTTATTAAAAGATATTTTTTGTTAACAGTAGCATTTATAATTATACATACAATGAAAGGTATTTTTGAAAGATATTTTATTAAAAGATATTTTTTGTTAACCATAACATTTATAATTATACATACAATGAAAGGATGACCTGTGATTTTTTTTCTTAAGTATTCTGTGGAGATGAGTTTAACTTGATTATGGCACGTTTAATTTGACGAGGCACTGACTTGCCTCATGAGATACCTCAAGCATTCATGGTATCAGTGTGTTGCAACATATTTGCATCAGCACAGATAGAGTAGAATTATAATTCCCATTTTAAAGATAGAAAACTAAGAAAGGTTAACTGACTCAGCTAAGGCCAACAGAGCAAGTCCTTGTCAAAGGTGGCATTTCGCTTGGGTTCTGTACTTAATCCATTAGATAAGGCAGCTTCTCATGCTATTGAGCCATTCCTCCTCCTGGCCAAAGGTCAGACTGACTGTTCTGCTGCAAGCAGCTGGCTGGCAGGGAGCTTGGAACAACATTAGTGACATTAGTGTCTGCATGAGTGGCACTGCCCCCCAGAGTCATGAACTGGCTGTCTTGTCTTCTAAAAAAATAAAGGCCTTTTTTGCTGTGGGACTTAGATCTATAATGGATAGGCATGGCCAGTGGTAGGAGAGAATCATAATAGCCTATGAAATATTCAAACCATATTTTGGCTTTTATAGCTACATTAAAGTTGGTTGAACTTTGTAAAGTTGTGGTTTAAGAACTCGACTTTTAAATGGAGAAATAGAATTGAAATTCCTTACATTTTTTAACTGCCCAAAGTATTTTTAGTTTGGTAATGTAATGTCAATAATGCAAAAATTCATGTAATATTTAGTTTAGAATAAGGCCAGTGATTTATGAAAATTGGTTTATGGTCTAGCTAATGCTGAAATTGACTTTTTATCAGTTTTTGTAACTTAAAGGACTGTGAAATGGCAAAATTATGAAATTATTCCTTTCCCTGGAGTTATACTGAAGCAATGCATGTTTTCCATAGCCATGATAGAGGTATCTCTGAAGGACTAATGGGTATCTAACCTAATGCTATCTGCTGTCCCTTGTGAGTTAATACTTCAGAAGTGCAATAAGATTTTCAGAGGACAGGGACATCTGCTATGTGCACTCTTGCTTGCATATACCCTGAAGAGCAATTATATCAATGGTAACTCCTAGGAAGAGCCCGTGCCAGCCTTAATTAGGAGAATAAGAGCCTTTCTACAGTGACTGATGGTCTTCATGATCTTTACATTTTCATTCCTACAGGCTGGAATTTCAGTGATTGACAATAGAGAAGCATGATGTTTATTACTGTATTCAAGTGTTTTCTTCCTTTTTAAAACAGACAATTATCCTACTGCATAAAATATAGATGCTTCCATACTTTTGTTTACTAAAGTCCCCGGTTTTACAGTATTAACTGGATAATAAGCAGATGACATGCAGTTTTCTGGAGACAAATGCATGTACTTAATACAGTTTTATGATTAAAAATATCACCGTTGAACTTGTACAAAACACAGCAAGCAAGTTGTTAAAATTTAAGATCTTACAGATTTTCATCAAAGAAGAGTCTGCTTTGTATACAAGTGGAGCTAGGAAGTGAGCACAAATTGCAGTTATATTCAACTGAAGTCTCTGAAAGAACTGCTATGTTCCAAAATTAATTTTTGCTGGAAAACAGTTTGCTAAGAATCAAAAATTTATACTGGATGATTTTCACCTTGGGGACCTATATAAATTGTCCAGAAATATAAATTATATCATATTGTAGTTTGACAGCTCTAACACTCAGGTTAAATTCATAATTAGGCAAATAAAAATTCCTTGCATCTGAATTGGTCACAGGTCTTTACCATCTCTTGTGAAAAACTAGTACTTTTGTAGTTGAATATGAGATGACACCCAAAGGTTTGTTGTTCTAGCTGCCCTCTAGATTGGACAGTTCAGCTCAGGTGCAGCCTGGAAGATGGGCTGCAGTGGTGTGTGAGACCAGCTCACCAGCCTAGGGCCATTGTGCTACAGGGGTTCACAAGTCACCTGATATGTTTGGTGCTTGCTTATGAGTACTAACATAGAGAGCCAGATTAAAGTCCTGTCGTGTTTGAACTGATGGAAAGGGCCTTTCCCAAACTTTTCCACTAAAAAACACACAGGTAATGTAATGCTGTGGCTACTTCAGAAGAAGATCCAGAAGCTGAAATTGTGTGGAACTTGTGGCTTTGTTGTTTTGATTTTCTGAGTATTTTGAGAATCAGTTAAAGGTTGCTTCTATCAATCACTGTTTAGGTCTCTTTTCCATCATGAAAAAGTTCATTTTGTAATTTCTTGCAGGAGAAAAATGTTTTGATGACCAACCTAAACAGATAATGAATCTGAGCTGCCAGCTGACTTTGATTTGTTTGTGAAGGACTTCCTGGGCTCTGAGGGACTTTGATTTTGAAGAAAACAACAAGTAACAAATCTCTAGTTCCTCATTGCTACCTCTTTTGGAGAGCTGGGGCTGATTTCAGGTTATGGGTGTACAGTTCATCCAGGAACATACAGTAGTTCTGAGAAATAAGGTGACAAGTAAAAGACTAATTTAAATTAATATGTACATGATGTGCAATGTGAAGGACACAGTGCTGGCTGAAGTAAAATACTCTTCTTAGATGTTAGTAAGGGAATCTCAGTTTGTGCTCTGGTCTTGCACTGTCTAAAGACATAGGACAGCATAAACAAGGATATCTGTCAAACTAGATGCAACATGTGGCCTAAAATTCAAAAGCTTCAAAGATAAAAAATAAAGAAAGAATTCAAAGTTTCAAAGGATAAATAGCTATTTAGGGTTTTTTTCAGTGGTGGCATACATTGCAAAGTTCATTCTCAGATAGACTAGTTCTGTAATGGGTAAAGGGGGAAATGGATGAGGGAGATCTGTCAAAAGAGAAGTTGCTTTTCCTTCCAGTTATGCATGTGATGAAAATTAGCAGTTTGTTTCTATAATTCCAGGAGCCCTTAGGAATATACAAGTAGAAACCAAAATGAATGAGACATTACAGCAAGACAATGGATAAATGAATAATTTTGTATTGAGGTTTTCTGAAAGTTTGATTTCAGTAAATTGAAAGGTGTACTTTGTTTTTTCACTACCTACTTTTGTAATGAATTCCTGCAATCAGTGGTAAGGTGTCATAGCAGTTTGCCCCATTGTGGTCTTGGGATACTCAAAAATTTCAGTGTTCGTGTTGGTGCTGCTGGGAGCATGCTTTTAATATCTGCCTTAGGCAGGTGGCAGTCATCTTATTCTTGTACAGCACTGACCACATGCTTAGGAATGTATTGAGAAGTTTGTTGTGGATGTCTGCCTGATCAATTTGTCTCTACAGTCACTGAAACAATAGCTGGAGGCCTACAAAAAGCAAGGAGCAGGGATTTTTAGTTTTAAGGTCCTCAGTAGATACTGAGGTAGAATTTCTTGATGTATGAAAGGTTATATACAGTTATATATAACAGTTGTGGTTTAGTTTGTAGTGAAAAACGTTGTCAGGACAATATAATATGGAATGATATAACTGAGCATAGGCAGCTCAAGACTAACTAGAGGTTTTTAAGTGTACTTTTAGAAAGGATAGAGGGAGAGCACATGCTCTTCAGAACATGTGTGGTTCTTTTCTAAAAAAAAATGAGGAAAACCATTTCTGTATCCCTTGTTTGAAAAAGCTAGTCACATTAACTGACAGTTTTCTGAGGCTGCTGCTGCCTTTGTTAGAGTGTGTTGTGCTTAAGGTACTGGTTTTTAATAATATAGTGTTATTAGATCTTTTGGGTCCTCATAGAGACCAAGGAGACCTAAGGACACTCTGTACTCTTTTTGTGCTATCTTTAGGCTTTCATTGGGAACAATACCATTATTTTGAATAATCTTGAAATGCAGCAGATTACCAAGACAGTCAGTGAGAATTGAGATTGCAGTTACTCTTTCTAATAATGAAAACTTGAAAGATGACAGATACAAGTTTCACCAAGTCTTCGTGCATTGTTCTGTCTTTGTCTTTTACATTCACTTAATTGGGTTAGTATCTTAATGATGTTTGCACATACCTTATGCTAAGCATGTCAGCAATGAGTGGTGCTTTTCAGAGGCCCGGCTTGTTTGTGAGTGCTTCAGCACATGGAGGAAATGCCCATAGGCAATGGTGAAGGTGTATATGGGAACTTTTTAACCAAATAATTGTGATAAAACCAACATTCCTTAGCAGAGGTGTTCAAAACTGGGAAATGTCTCTTTATCAGCCATGGTATTTGAACCTTCCCTTGAACCACGTCACGATATTGCCTCTATTCAAATTTGTTCTTGTAGTATTTTCAAATGATAGGTGGGAGCAAGTGTGAAATGTTGACTGTAAGTGAGGGGTTTTTTTCATTTCTGAAAACCATTTGTCTTTGGTTTGGCTGAGGAGTTCTGTAATTAATGTTACATATTATTGATTGATATCCATGTAAATCTGTAAGAATAGTCAGTGAAAAAGTCCATGCCAAGATGCACAGAAAACAAGTAAATGTAGTAAATACCCTCTCCTTGTTTATACAAGATGCCCTGTATATGCTGCAATGTAATTTACTATGTCTGTGTATATTTAATAGGCTCAACTCACATTGTACCATCATATGCAAATATGATTGATAGTACTTTAAAAAATGAGATATAGTAGTCCACCTGCTGTGCCAGTGCTGCCCTGTTATTTTGATTATCTTCTGGGTGTTTCTTTTTCAAATACTGAAAGCTAAAGAACTCAAATAATATAAATGGTTTAGATTTCCTATCACCTTGTAGCCTTGTGAAGTAGAACCTTGAGATGTTTGGTACATCCATTTCTGCTGACTAATGAATTGTATATTTTTTCAAGATAATGGGAAACATTTAGGAGTATATGATTTTCTAGAGAAGGTAAACATCAATTAACTGTAATTCACAATGTCTTTAAAACAATTATTCTTTATCATTAAAGTTAATAATATGCACATCAACCCTTGGTGTAGTCAAAATCAATGCTGTAGTTTGGGAGATGTCGTCCCTGGACAGCTTTGTCTAAGCATTGATTTCATTGTCATTTGTATAAGGTACGAAACAAATTACGTGCTTTCCTAATATCATTATTGTAGCCCCACTAATGGAATCTAACTACTGTAGCTACTCAGTTTATAGTTTCTAATAATGCATGAAAAAAATAATACAGAGTTATTGAAGAAGTTGAGAAAAACAATTGCTTAGTATGCTAGATTTAATTGTGGAAGGCCAATGCCAACATTCAATATATTTTGAATGGTTTACTGCCCAATGAAAGTCTGGAGAGAAGAGTACCATGAGGTATTACAGAACTCAATTTTTCGTTTACATCAGACAAAGTTCCCCTGGGTCCAGGAAGCTGTAATTTGTTGTTCAGCTTTCTACTTACATGAAAATAATGTATACACTTGTACTCTGCCAAAGGCAAAGGTTACTTCCATCAGCTGCTGTAGAAAATAAAAATGTAAAAGCAGGATAGCATACCTCTGTTTTGGAAAGTATTTATAGCAGTTGCCATTACTGACACAATTTGAAATATGTGTTAAATAATTTAGTCCACAATGTGATTTCTTCCCTTTATTGCCTCTTCATTGAAACAGCTCTTCCCACCATGCCCCTCATGTTTTCATTAGTGTTTTTTCCATCATAGCTGTTCCTTACGTCTACCTTAAGGGGTACCTCCTTAACCTTCTAGAAAAATTCAGGATTGCCCTGAAATGCTGAAGATACCAATCCTGCCACCTTTTTTTTACCTCTCACTTTGGAACAGTCTTTTTTCGGACTGCCGAGCTGTTCTTAAGCATCAGATTCAGGTGTCTACTTTTCTTCTTATCCTTTTGTCCTACTTTGGCCAAGGATGTGCAAGGGCAGAGCCTGGAGCCATGTGGGCCTGTCTAGGCTGTTATTCTTTACACTCTAATTATTGCTGGTGTGTGGAAGTCGGGGAGTCTCATCAAGATGAAGATGTCATGGCTCCTGGTGGAGGAAAGCAGGGGCAGTGCAGAGGCTCAGCAGCCATTTTCTCCCTTTATGGAGAGTGTGTGGCCAGTGGAGTGGTGGTGCTGGTCCTAACTGGAGGATTTATCTAACACTGTGGATTTTTTCTTTGTCTTGGTGTTGGGAAGAAAATGTGCAGGTGTGAAAGGTTTGTGTGCCATTATCTTTCCTTGTCTCAGGCTTGTGGGAAAAAACCCGGTGGAGGGAGTGGTGGGGTGGCACCATCTGTGGAGTCAGTGTTTCGCGTGTAATCACCCTCTCTTGTACACTGCTACTGTTTGCTTTCTTATCTCATTGCTGTTTCCAGTAAGTTGTTACCTCAACACTTAATTTCTGCCATTAGTTTTTCTCACCTGAAAGAGGGGTTGGGGAAGAGGGGAAGCAGCTTAATTTCCTGGTGGGCTTAAACCACAATACCTTTCCAAAATCAAACCTTAAAAGAGGTAGTGTCAGTTTTATGTTCTACCTCTAAACTTGAAGTTGTGGTATTTTTTCTTGCACTTTCCTTAGTATCTAAGCACTGCTTGCCTGAAGTCTTTTGCTATAAGCTTCCTATTTTGTATTTAAGGACACACGCACTTGCTTTCCCTATTACTTTTCTTTAAAGGAAAAAAAAAATAGACCTCCATATCCATTTCCATTATCCTGCTTGCACACAATTATCTACATATTGCATTTTCAAAGCAGCAACTTCATACTTTCTCCTTTGGTGGTTTTCATGCTGGGGGACCTCTTTGTAAATATATCCAAAACTACTTTTTTGTGCTTTAATGTATAATAAAATATGAACTGTGTTTGCCTTTCTGCTGTGCTGAGACTACAGCCTGTCACTCCAGCCCATACCATCTCATTCTTTAATTGTACTTCCTCACTTTGTCTTGTATTAGGCTTTTATATTAGACTGTCTTTAAGATTCTTTGATTTTGGATAGAGGATTTGTACAGTGTGAAACATAATACAGCATAATAGTCTATGGATAATTTTCGTAGGTGCTATGTTGTAACAAATAATACAGAATAATACATTTCCTTCATATCAAAATATTCCCATTATGTTGTCTTTAAAGTCAATGGAGAATTGGTACCATTGAAGTAAAGTTCTCTTAGCTATCTCACAAGGGTGCTTGGCAGCTTTTAGGAACATGCTGTGTTTCATCAGAAGAGTTTGTATGGTGATTTTTTTCCCCCTCCCCCTCCTTTTCTTTTAAAGGCAAAAGAATTGTTCTTTTAGCAAAGAATGTTAATAGATTATGGAGATGAGTAGTGTGCTATGAATATCTTGAATATAGTGTAGATCATTACAGTGAGACTCAGAAAATGAGAAACAACTCCCCAAACTTATTTTTATTTAAAGCTTGATCATGTGTTTTCTTAGTTCATAAAATTTGTTCCAAATTTTCTCTTATAGGTAAAAGTGACCCATTTTGTGTAGTTGAATTGAACAATGACAGACTGCTGACACATACGGTCTACAGGAATCTCAATCCAGAATGGAACAAAATCTTCACATTGTAGGTGTTTGGATTTAGATGGAGGGAATGGATGGGTGGGTTTTGGGCAGTTTTTTGGAGGTGAGGGTGTTGGCGAGGAAACAAAAATACAGTAAAAAGCATTAGATTACTACATAAAGTTAGAAATTCTACATGCGTGTGTATTTCTATGAATTATGATGAAATACTTTCCACTTTTCTTTCCGTTTACCAGCTGCACTCCTCATAATACCATCTAGTATCATACTAGTACAATCCAGCTGTTGGGTAAAATGCAGTCTAAAACAATTTATTGTTTTAGAAAGTGATGTGATTGGTTTTTTTATCCTTCTGTTATTTTGAAGACAGTTAGAGGCTTTGAAAAAATAGAAAAAAGGTCTTCCACAGACAAAATGTCCCTGTTGTTTGCCTTGCTCAGTTGCCTTTTTTCCTCCCTTCTCTCTATCTTTTTTTTCCTCCCCTCTCTCTATCGGACTGTGATGTGACACCAATGAGTAGAAAAAACTCATCATTGCAGGTCTTACTGCTGCCGAAATCAGTACCAATCCTCTACAAAAAACAGTAGAAGCTTTAGTTTTAGCTTTGTGTACACTTGCTCAATTTGTCGTACATGAAAATGCTATATTTTTGCCCTTAATCTCAAAACTCAGTGTGATTTTAATTTTAGTTTTCCCCTCTATATTTTTGATTCGTATATTTAGCATCCACAGGTTTTCTTGACCTGCAGTGAGCTCTCAGAAATGAATTCAGAACAAAAGAAAAAAGTCTCACAGTAGTTGTACTTTTGAACAGCTTCTTACAGTAGTTCTCATTTCTGTATCTGCCAAACCATGCTAAATTGTTCATTGGTATATTTTTAATTATTTACCAATACAGTCAATAACTAATCATCCTGTACTTCTCAACAGTGTTCTCTGTGCGAGAAATTGCCTGGATTTGTAGAGGACAAAGGACTAACCAGAATCGAATAGAAAACTTCTAAAGGCTTTCAAGGCCTTCTGTCTATGTACATTTGCATTTTTCGTAAGATTTCTTAATTAATTTTTGGGCTAGCAATGCCTCATCCGGAGGAATATATTTTACTGAAGTTGAGCTGCTTTGCGTGCATTTTCTGGAACAGCCATTCAATCAAACATGGATTCTCTCAAATAATTTTTTTTATTCAAGTAGGGAATGTGAATTTTTTCACCCAAAAGTTTAAATCGTACAGTGACATTTCTTGTGCACGGCAGCGGAGTGTTTAATAGCTTGCAGTCCTTTTTCCTCAGTTGTACCTGGGAGATGCATTGTTCCATATTGTCTGTTCTTTATTTGCTGGAATTTGTTGTATGTAATTAAATGAGGATTTCAGAAACAACGAACTTGTTCTTAGTGCAAGGATATGCTCTTGTAACTTGCAGTTGTTTCCATTTACAAGGGTAGGGGTGTTTAAGAGTAGCTTTTAAAAGCTCTCAGTCCTTCTGCTGGTGGCTGTAAATCTCCCAGTGCGGCTCCGTGCAGGTCATGCAGTGCAAACCCCAGGTAGGATATTTAAGGCAACATCCCTCAGAAAACTGCTGGAAAAGCCTTGCAGAGGGAGAGAAAGAGTGATAACTGCAGCCCTTAGAAAGTATTTGGGTTATAAAAAGCCTTATACAGAGAGAGAGAGAGAGAGAGAGAGAGAGAATCATTGCAGCCCTTAGGAAGCATTTTGGTTATATGCAGAAATGTCTCATTTACTTGAGCTCAGTTCTCCTCCATGGGCTGGAAAAATAGATGGATATCTAACCATGCTAACCTTTTACAGTTTTGTCCTTGGTGCCCGGTGGAGTGACTTCTTTCTTCTGTGTGTACTTCTCCCTTTGTAGCAATATAAAGGACATCCACTCAGTGCTTGAAGTGACAGTTTACGACGAGGACCGCGATCGAAGTGCTGACTTTCTAGGCAAAGTTGCTATACCATTGCTGTCTGTAAGCTTCATTCACCTGACATACTGCTCTGAATTTTTCCCACTTAAGGGGGGAAAGAGAAAAAAAAATAAAAATGAAAAATTTGCAGCCCTGAGTCTGTCATTTCTCAACCAAGGTCTGTAATAACACTAAAATTTTAACATACTCTATTCACGGCCATGTTGAATCCCATGATAGTTAATTTTTCCTGACAGACTCGGTCCTGGTAATGAACAGGTACTTGTCAGACTTGCCACAGTTGTTTTGGGTTCTCTGTCAGTTTCAGCAGCTGGGGGTCAGGGGTCACCGGGGGGGTGTATTCAGCGGAGACCGCAAGACAGACGGCTGTCATGTCCTTTTCCTGCAGATTCAAAATGGTGAACAGAAAGCCTACGTCTTGAAAAACAAGCAGCTGACAGGGCCAACAAAGGGGGTCATCTATCTTGAAATAGATGTGATTTTTAATGCTGTAAGTCTTAACTTTGGGGGTTTTTGTACTGCTAAAGAGTTCAGTTTCATGAAAGCTTTTGTTCCTGATTTGTAGAGAATTTCTGTCATTCCTCATTTTCTCTAAGCCTTGATTTATACTACAAAATACTCTTCTGCCACTGCTTGGCACACCCACTCTTTTTGTTGCTGCTGCTGCTGCTATTGCTGCTAATGTACAGAGCAGCAACTCTTGTCTCTGTGTATGCTTGTGTGTCCCGAGCTTGGTAGCCATGACTTTGAAACTTGGTAAATTTTGTGAATTGAAGCCTGTGTTATTAGTGAGGAAAAAGTAAACTTGAAATACTGACACGCATTTTAATGCATAGGTGAAGGCCAGCATACGAACCTTAATGCCCAAAGAACCGAAGTACATTGAAGAGGAAGACAGACTGTCTAAACAGGTAAAGAGTAAGGAAACACTAATCCGTTCTAAAATCCTTACTATCAAGTGTGCACATTCAAATATCTGGTATCATACTGCTGAGAGTAAAGAATAACATTTTCATTACATGTTTACAAAAGAATATGATCGGTTGAGAAGTCAGAAACAAAATACATGGGTTTAATGTGTCTCCTCTATAAATCGCTGCCTAATTTCCATGAAATACATGAATAAGAACACAGTTGGATTTCACACATATCAGATTATTGCACAGGTGCATGTAAAATAAGTCTTGCATAAATTTTTGCTGTTACCTTTGACCCAAAAGTTCTCCATTTGTTGCAAGGTAAAGAGCCAGCATTCTTTTAGCCAAATTTCAAAGAGGTTACTTGAGTAAGATTTGAATCAAAGGTGAAAGCAGACTAAAACACTTTGGAATCCCAGGAACAGGAAATGTCTTGATTCTTTTTTCTCTGGGTATTTTGTGCTACACACAGTTTTCATGCTTTGGTAAAAAATTACTTAAGCATACATATTTTTCTACACTCAAACTACTTTGGACTCAGTTTTTCATGTTCCACAAATCTTGTATCTCACATGTAGAGAATTGGTTGGACTATGGGAAGATTTATGTTGTTTTTGGTGAAAAGTCAAAGGTCTCTGAGCTGTTTTCTTTGTTCCTGAAAGCTTGTAGACTTGAGTGTGGTTTAAATTACCCAGTGGATGAATTTTATATCAGCTATTATATAGTTAATATAAAAAACATTTCAGGAGACAAAATATTTCTTTATTTGCAATTCTGAGTAATGCAGCTTTAGTAACTGCATTTGCACTACTGCTCCAGCAATGAGGCAACAAAGCCTTTTACTCAAGATTCATTTTTCTTCCCACTTTCATAAGTGAAAATGGTATTTGTGACTTTTGTAGATGGCAGGAGGAGTGACCATTTTCTATGTGACTCAGTACACAAATCATTTACTGGCATGTTCACTTTTTGTGGTGATGTGTGTTCTCATTTTAGAGGATTTAAGTACATTTTCGTGAATCAAAACCTAGAGTTGTTATGTCTTACAAATATGTAATTTGAAAGTATGCAGATTACTATGGTAAATACTTAAACCAATGCTTTCAAAATACATGACAGCAGAAAAATTTATTAAAAATGTTAATTGGTGCAGATATCTTAATAATATTAGAGCAGTAGCGTTGCATGGTTTCAGGTTAGTGTCTCCTGAAGCATCTTTTTATTTAAAAAGGCCAGCATTTGTTAATAAAAGCTTAATGAAACTGAAATCTAATTAACAAAATAATTTGTGCAATTTTGCAAGTGACTTTTTAATGTTGAACAATTTTTGTACCACCTAGAATTAAATTCAACAAATAACAATTGACACAATTACCAAATTCTCTCTCTTCCATGTCTCAGATTTTAGACTAACTTGCTCAATTTATGAGCTAGAGTGCTTAATATTTTCTCAGCCTTCTCTCAAATTGAGAATGACAGTGTTGTTAGCATGAGCCTCTTCTGAAACTTTTTGAGGTTTTGAAATATTTTCAATTTTTCATCTTTTTAACAGCTACTGTTAAGGAACTTCATCCGGATGAAGCATTGTATCATGGCTCTCGTTACTGCTGCCTGCTATATTAGCAGTTGTTTTGACTGGGATTCTCCACCAAGAAGTCTCGCTGCTTTTTTGGTATGATCTTCTTTATACTGTTTTAAATCAGCCCATTGTGTTTGTGTTCTAGACTGAGAGACAATACTGTGTAGATTGGGGTGGGTTTTTTTTAAATTTACTTAAAAGTTGGCGTTATGATGATACCATGAGTCATGTTTATTCAGTTTTTTAAAAAAGTAATTAAGTTTAAAATGTCATACAAACAGGATAGGGTGGGGTTTTTTTAATTTATAATTGTATATTTATAGTAAAAAAAAAAGTAATTGATTATATAAGTTACAAGCAGGTAATCCAAATCAAAATAAAACAAAATAGAATTATCCAGTGAACTACAGATAATATATTCTAAGGTTCTCACAAATTACTTCTATTAAGTTTTGTTTGGTCTCCTTGCATACTGAATAATGACTCTTAGAGTACTTTTGATTACTATTTATTCAAGGGTGGTGTTCCTAGATTAAAAAAAATCCACCAAAATAGAACACTGTCAAGTATAAAATGATAAATGCAAATAAACTAGTACCTTTTAGGCAGCAAGCTCTGGTCATAGTTTTTAGTAAATGGTTTTAAGTGAGTTTGTTTTTAGTTACTTAAACAAAATTGCTGTTTCTTCATGAACATGATCTTCATTAGTATTAACCTTTATTTTTCTGTTAAATTTTAAAAATTCCAAGTACAGTTGTAGATTGCATTGTATTACCCAGATAAATACCTCTTTATTTTTAAAATCATAAGAGCTACAAACAAGACCATAATTTTTTTATTAGAGAGTAGAAATGTATGCATGGACATACTTTCTGGGATTTCCAAGTTTTTAAAATTGGCTGAAATACTGCAATTAGGAGCCTCTCCTCCATGATTATGAACAGGGAAGAGTTTTAGCATGACTTTGAATAATTAGAGACATCATCTGATGACAGTACTTTTTACTTGGGTGCTTGAAGGTCAGGTGCCTCAAATTTGGAGTAATCAAACCAGGCATTGGAGCACTAAACCAGGCTGTGCATTAAAATGGGGTAGTTAGGTGTATCACTAAGTCATGCTGTTTTGCAGAAAGTTTCTTCTAGCTGCGCTGCATTAGTATTGTGCAGCTTGTTAAATCCCCTTGTGCCTGTCAAGGATGGCAGCATGCTGTTGGTCCTTGGTTACCTTCTTAGCTGGGACTACAGGAGATACATGTGCTATTCAAAGAGCCAGGGGGTTATACTCCTACTGATGTCTGTAGTAATGGCAAAAGTGTTGTTCAAAGATTAAATATGCTTGCTACTCTTTGCTGTAGAAAGGTGATCTATCATTTCAGCTGAAAGTTACCAACACTTCATGGGAAAATGCAGGTTTCAACATAAAATTCAAAATGTTCATATTGCTCTTAATGCTTCAGTTAGTAAGTATTCATCACTGTAAGTCAGATTTTAATATGGATGTGGAGGACTGAGGTGTTGCCAATGTAAGAAAGAAAAGACATCCTGTTCTTTGGGCAATTTTTTTTCCCCTTGGCACACTGCTGTGGCCAAGGAAGAAGTGGTAATCGTTTCTGGACATATTAAAAAAAAATCAGTGTCATAATAAGTAGTAGTAGCAGTATGCAAAACAGAATATGAGTAGGGAGGTCAATAATCAGTATATGTTGTTATCATAGTTACAGTGTATTGCAGTAGAAATGTGTTTGTGATTGTATTTTTATAGATCTATTCATATTTTTTCATACCTATCTATATAGAGAGACATATATTGCAGTATTTGTTTTGCTATGTAGGTGTTGCAGTAGATTTTTATGTTTATATCAGTGCTGTGGTTGTACAGATGTATTCCTGTTCTGCATCCAAAATGCATCCTGTGCATTTTGTAGAGGACAAAAAGCACAGGATGACCTGATGTTATTTTCTCCAGGGATCAAGACATTCCTCTGTCAGGCAAAGAAGTTTTTGCTGGCCAAATCAAATATATGTGAATTTTTATCATGAATACAAGCTTTGGGTTTAGTTGGATGGTTTCTGGACTTACCTAAGATGTTGAAAATCTCGAGAGTGATCCACTTCCTTGTGTTATGGTGAATTATACTTACACTATGGTTACAACTGAATTTAATAGAGTGTATAAAATAAATGTATGTATATAATTCATTTTTCTCTTCACTATTTTACAAATTCTATCTTCTCTTGAAGTTGTGTCCTAGAGACTAGAAAATGTCACAGTGAAATGTCAGTTCCAGAAAGGAAAGAGAGGAGAAGCAGACTGTTCTGGAGATTTTCAGCTCTTTAGGCAGACTAATAACATACGAGAAGTAAAGTTTTAAACTAACCATTTCTTCTATCCTGTTGGATTTGAATATATACTGTGATGGGTACATCCTGATACAGAGTTACAGCCATTTCAACTAAGTTACATATATAAGGGTTGATTTTTTCTATCTCTGGATGCCGCATTTCCTTGGCATTACAATTATGGATACTTTTTTACAGTGTGGCTTTTCTTTCTGATGTCAATGTGCAGGATCACAGATGAAGAAATTCTGGCAGAATAGCTCAGTTTTCAAAAATATAATTATTAAGATAGATTAGAAAAGGAGAACTACTCTTAGAAACCTACAGAAAATCTTGATTAATATGTTAACTATAAAAAGTTACAGTTACCTGCTTTATATGCCTTCTGCACTCTTCACTGCAGTTCTTTTTAAAGTCATTCTCCTTGGAGAATCACACTGTTAGTCACCAAGGCTAACAGTGTCCACTGAAAGAGTTTGCTGATTATTTTTACTCCTGAGCTTAGCTCTTTCAAACTTTTACATTATTTGGGACATTTTAGGTATGGAAATGCTGCATGGAAGTTTTAGGGTGATTCTTTCTGAAATCTATCTGAATGCATCAGCTCAATGACCAGTGTTGCCTGTGCTCTTCACAGAGATACAGAAACATCAAATCAAGTTTTGAATGTTCTCGATTATGCATTTCCTCAACTAAACAATATTTTACCTGTTTCTGTTAAGCTTCATATGCTCATCATCTTCACTGGCGATTTTGTCTGAATAACGGAAAGTTTTCACTCCATTTCTTTTTTCTATGCTTCGGTAATTTACAGCAGAAGAAAACTCCTACCTATACATACATACATACATACATACATACATACATACATACATATATAAAATTTTCATGCTCATATAACTGTGATGTATTAACAGCTGTTCTTTTTCAGATACTTAAAGGTATTAACTAATAGCTTGCAAGGTATCAATAGGTTGATCTGGCTAGCATATGACCTTGCCTTAGAGCAAGTAGAAAATTCTCTATTATCTCCTGCTTTTTTGTATGAATTTCTTGTTAAATAAAGGAAGTGCATAGCAACAATATTAAGTTAATATTTCAGTTCCACAACAGCTTTATTATACCACATGTCTAGAGGTTGATCAAGAATGTGTTATGTACTTATGTTTATGCTTATTAGGACATAATACAGTGGGAAAAACCAGAATATGTAGAGAGTGTTTGCCATAAAATCACATATTTTTCTCTGTTTAAAACAAACCTTTGCAGTATTTAGCAGGGTTTTTTAAATTATTATTGATTGGTAATTAATATGGTACACTTCAGGAGGAAGAATTTTAATAGAATATGCAAAAGTGGATGTTTTTTCTTCAGATTAATCCACTGTGGGCACTGAGATGTCTGCTGAGTTTTGCCTAATTTCCATCAGGTTCTTGACCAGACATTTGTGTTCTTATAGATGTCAGTGAGTGCAACGTGAGGGGAAAAGGTGTGTATTCTTTTTATCCAAAACTAGCATTTATCTCTGTAATGAGCCAAAAAATAATTGGACAATGGGGCTATCACTAAAAGGACACACTACGTGTGAGTCAGTGAATTATTTTATGGGACAACATTTAATCTTGAAATGTGATTGTAGATAATTTGTGCTACCATCTGTCCGTTTGGAATTCTTTTAACCATTTCAGTCATTATACAGTAAGTACGGCGTGTTTAACATTAACATTTGATACACATTTAATTTCTGTACTGCTCTGTGGTCCTTAGGGAGCTTTGCTCTAGTGCTACATGAGAGAGACAAAGTATTGATCAGTTAACATTTCAGCTATGTATGTTGCAAAATTAATGAAAATGCCAGACAAAAATGTCAGAGTGCACGAAAAGGTAAAATTTAAATTTGGTAGTTTAATGAAAAGTTTAAGATGCACATTATCAAAAATATCTCCTTGCCTTTAAGGTACTTTTCATAACTGAGTAACTAAAGAGAACCACATATTTTACTTAGAGGAACACTAAACATGAAATATGAGGGAATATATGTTCTTCAAAGTGTTTGGTATCCCAGAACGGCCTTGGTAAGGTGTTTAATTGCCTGCTTGAACATTTAACTGTTACTCATAAAATAAACTTACTTCATTTCTCACTTGGAAGAAGAGTGCCTCACCTGATGAACACACACATTAGTCTCAAATAAAAGCTTCTCATGAACACATTCTCCTGTTCCTGTTATTCTTTTCATTCATTCTATATGCGTACATGCATACACAAAGAAAATACTTTTCATTCTTTCTCAGCCTCTCAAATATTGATAAAATGACTCTCCCTGAATCCAAGTCATTTGTCAGGCCTAACTCACCTTCACTTTGTCTTCTAACATTACAGAATTCATGTGTGAAAATGACATAATAGTGTCCCTAGCTTTTGATTAAGTGTTAGTTCTCTTGCACATATGCCATTTAGTTCTGGAGGTGTCACATTAATTAATTGAAAAGGAAACAGGATTTAAAAGAAGTAGCTCCTAGAAGGAAGTGAGACAGCATAGCAATTTTGTCAATTTACTGAGCTTTTCCCTAATAAAAAGGGAAACAATCACTACTCTGTATTTTGGAAACTATGTTCACTCAAAGATGAAAGAGGAAGATTATGTTTCCAGAGAGACTTGATATGATACCACCAGGGGTTGGAATGCATTTGTTGGGATTATTACATAGTTTCCTCTTTTTTTTTACACTGTAGTTGTAAGAGAGTCAGAATTTTCACAAATATTAAAAAACTTGTAGATGTTCCCATCGTGGATAACATGACTGAGGATTCAACCTTCAAAAAAAATTAACCTTTTGTTAAACCTGTGTGAAATGTATCATCAAATTATCTTTGCCACCTCTCCTCTAGAATTTGAAATTTGAATAAGTGCTGGTAAGGTAGTTGCCAAAGCTTTTTTAATCTATCAAAAAAAGCCTTACCAAAAATTGTTGTTGCTGTCAAAACTGCCTATTCTCAAAAGAGAGATTTGCAGAGGTAACATGATATTGCAATGGCAAGGCCAGGAACAAGATTAATTTCTGATGCATGTTACACACGTGTATAAGAGTCCTTCAGCTTCTTGTCATCTGTATGCTCACCAGCAGGTTAGAAAAACAAGTGGACCAGACTGCTGTGGGGTTTGGTAGCTTTTGTTTTATTTTTCTGAGGCAAAGCAGACAAAAAAAAAAAAAAAAAAAAGTGGTCTAAGTTCTGTTTCCTCTTTCCTAATTTTCTATATATAAGCAGAACCAATGTTGGACCTCTTCAGAATTACATTGGAATTTGAGCTTTTTACAATACTCAGCTGTACTTTGTGCCAGTTTTTAGAAGGTGGAATAGAAAAGAAAAATACAGCAGAACCTGGTATATAGGACCAAAGAGATCCATTAGCTGTTGATACTGAAAGAACATACCAGCACCAGCTATAATTAAAAAGACGCCTCTTAACTATAACAAATAAGGAATGACTCTGGTGTCATCAGTCCACATCTTTTGTTTCACAAATTGTGTGTTTGCAAATCTGATACAAAGAAAGACTGGGGAATATTTATATATGTGAAAGCCTCTTTTAGTGCTTTTTTAATTAAAAGTCACTTTCATTTGACTGTCTTCACAAAATGAATGCCTACTTACTAAACAAGTTTAACAGTGAGATTTACTGCCCAAGCACAGCCCTGAGCCATTTTCAGTAATGTAGAGCATTCTGTGTGCTGTCCAGCTGCTGTCCCAGAAGAGTATGTGTCTTTCTTAGGTTCTCTGTCATTTCTGCCATCACCATCCGGGTGACTGGGGTGCCCACCCCCGAGGGTGTCTAAAATGGCACTAGCTCTACCTTCAAGCACTTTAATTGCTCCCTTAGGAGCAATTGTTTGTTCTACCTGCATATATATTTTAGTACCTAACTAGATGCTGTTCTGAGTTTCTTCATAATCTTAAGGTGTTAATTCTCAAAAACACCTATGATGTGTGGGAAATTACTTTCCTTATTTTGTGATTTATCAAACTGGAATAGACAGCAGCATAAAGCATTGGTATCCCAAGTCTTAGACTTTTCCTTCAATACTATACCACTAGTCCCATGTATTTTCCTTAGAAAACTGACAGTATTCTGAAAGTATTTAACTACCAAATGTTTTCGAATGGTGTTATAGCTTGATACACCAAAAAGTTTGATGGATGAAAATGTGGTTGATGAAAAATTTTGGAAGTTGACAAAAAACATTATTTACTCTCCTGTATTTAGGATGACCTAAAAAGTTCTAAAAGCAAGCTTAGATTTCCTGCTAAGACAGTGATGTGACTAGAAATCTGGGCATCCAGTTTATGTTAGTTGCAGTCTTACTCTGCAGTATGTTTCTGATAACCCAGGGTATGTACAAGGTAGTCCCCCAGAGAGGATTTGCATTGCATCACCAACTCTTACTTGCACTTTCCTCTTCAGTGCATAAAACTGTACTGAAGGAAAAACTTTGCACTTGAAGGAATTCACATATCATTGATACTGAATTTTGCTAATTGCTAAGTAGCTTGGGTGTTCTAAGGTAGTTGTGTACCCTCTCATACTCAGGTTCCCTGAGGTGCTGTTTCACAGTTATCACAGGAGATCTTTGCCATTTAAACTTCTATGACTTATGCACTGCACATGACTGAGTTATAAGGTATCTTACTTTTTTCCACATCTTTTAATGATGAGAATCAACACATTGTAAAGTCATGTTACAAAGAGTGTTTTACTTCCTTTTTATTTTAGTAGGAATAGGTATTATAAGGCTTACTTTGAAGTGAAAGAACTGTAGGACACACTGATTTCACTGGACCATTCAGTAGTTAAAATAATGTAATGTAATGGTTTTGCTAGAAGCTGCAGTGTAGTAACAAAAGAAGCAGATATGTTGTGTTTTGGTAAGAAAAGCCCAAGTAAGGTAAAACAGACAGAAAAGTAATTGTTTCAAATCTTTTGAAAATTTAGTGTGCAAAAGGCTTAGAAAGGACAGGAATTAAATTCAGAACTTAAGCTACTGGTTTCTTCCTATTGCTTCTTAAGGTATCTTCAGTGTACTTATCCCTGTAGAGCAGTTGTTTCTTTAGTAGGTATGTAGCTGGTAGGTGATGACATAAGTGTCTCTGTGGAAGAGTGAAGAAGAAAACCAGTTCTTTTCAATATGCTGAATTTTACTGGAGTGAAAACACTTTAAACGATTTTGTAACATTTCAAATATGCATAAGAAATATATTTTTATTGCTCATCTTGTTTAACTCACAATGTTATAATTTCAGTTTTGGTAACTGAATGAGAAACCTAGGCTGTAAACATAAAAAAGCCTTAGAGCATATTTTGTGCCTACTAGTGCCACATATGCTATATGACTAACAGTAATTTCTTTTATTGATGATGTAAATAAGGCCTCTAAAGAAAAAACTACCTTAAGTAATCATTGCAAAATTTACATGTGACGTTTGGTCCCTTTTTCCTAAAAAGAGAGTGTCTGCCACACATAGCTTTATCCTACAATTTTGGCAAAAGAGAGATGCTGCATTATTCCCACCATAAATGTATGGTTTGGACCTTGAAAGGTTTTAAAAGCTTGTTTTATTCTTGGAAGTCCCTGGTGGGTTGTGATGCTGTTTGTGATGATAATGTGAGGAGGTCCACATGTGAGGAGGTCTTCCAATGCAAAAAAGTTTTGTTTCCAGTGGAACTTCACTGAGATTTATGTAGGAAAGCACTGGTCTTTCACAATTGTTTTTTGTCATTTCCTTGTGACATTTCCTTGTGACAGAGTGTGAAAAAGCTATAGCGCTAGAAGTTGTCCCTTGCTTGGGATAACGAGTCTGTGTTCTGAGCAGATGGTCTTAATGTCAAGGGGACAAACCTCTGAAGTGCACTGTTGCAGAAAAACACTTCAGAAGTTTACAAAGGGTGGATATTTTTACTTTTCTTCTAAATTATGTATGAGTAATACAGCAGTTTATTAGCATAAATTTTATGGTATAGTTTCAGTCAAGGTTAATGAAGTTTCCACTTGGGTTGTTTTCCTTCTCTGAAAAATTAGAGTTAAATAATTTTTTTCTGAAAAGCGATGCTTTCCTGAAGTACTTTTCTATGTGCTTTCCCCCCATCCCTCCCAAGGCAGCACCTGAAGATCTTGGTGACAGGGATGAATCATGCAAATTGCTATCCAAACAGAATGTTTTCTTAAATTTCTCAGTTAAAGGCCAAATTTGTGGTTGCCATTTTGTGAAGAAAATGCTCTTGTAGCTTTAGCCACATCACTAGTAAAGCCTGCATGTTTGCAATGGCCTATCTCACCCAGTAACTGGCAATATAACCCAGTCATGGCAATATAAAGAGGAGCAAAAACTACCTCAAAGATCATTTTAGTTAAGTGTCAAAGCAAGAAACAATGTTGTCTAGGTAGTTTTTTAATATGCTAAACACTTAACAGTGTGGACAGAATGTTAGATTTTTACCAAGTGTCACACTTACATGATTTAACTTCTGTAGGAAAGAAGAATTTCAGTTGACCTTGAAGTAAAAAGCCTGTAAATGTCATAACCACTTGTTTGATGAAAGCAGCATTTTTATTTACTTTTGGAAAGAGAAAATGAAAAAGGGGTTTATACATGGAATTTGTTTAATACTTTGCATAAAAAAGGTGACATAATGTAAAAATTATTGTTTCTTTTGGGTTCAGTGGTAGGTTGTATTTATTCCAGGGTAAGTATTAGCACTTACTAGTAGAAATAACTAATGGTGTGACTCCAGTTGTTACTGAGGAGAAAAAAAAGCTGTCAGCCAAATGGCTGCAGCTGATACTGAATAGACTTAAAACTGTATGGCAGATCTGTGAGTTCAAACGTTTCCATGGATAACATCTACACTATTAGTGCAACTCCAAAGTTACAAGAAGTCAACTGCTTTCCAGGGATACAAGTACTCTATGGAGAACCCACTGATTTTCAAAAATAAAAAAAAAATTGACATAATTTACTTTTATTTATTTGGGATTGACCACTACTCTCACAGCTGTTATTAGCACAACAGAGTTATCTGTTAAAACTGGTATTATGTAATTGGAACTTTTGGTATTTCCTTACATTTCTCCTCAGTTCTTAAGCACATGGTATCTGTTTAGCTATTCTTGTTCTATTTCATTCTGGTGCACATTTACAAGGCAGAGAAAAAAAATCTCTTCCTTATCTTAGACCAAAACGCACAGGTGCATGCATTTGAGTCTTTATTTTCCAGCGATGAATTGTTCATTTTCCTGGAAAAGTGTGCTTTTTAAAATTAAAACCAGCTAATTCCTGTGAAAATGGGTAATCAATACTGTAAGGGACACCAATGATGTTTATTAAGGCATGCTTTTCTTAAAAAAGAAAGAGTGAGTAATTTTTGCTTGGTGTACAGTATTCTTTTTCTCTTTTCTCTTGAAGAAATAATACCAGCAGATAATGTATTCTTTTAAAATGAGCTAAATTTAAAAGTAGGTTTTTTTTAGTATTTGCCACCATATTAATTATTACTTGCTTAAAGCACCATTAGCAGAGGGATCCCGAGTTAATAAACACATCATAGTATTAGTATATAAAACACAATATACTTTTCCCAAGACAATGATTACAAGCATAAGACCACTTTAACAGCATTTAATGCTTATTCCTTAAATGTGCTTGATTTTCATCTCTTGGAAATAGTATCAAAATATTGCAGCAAGTAAACATGGAAATGTATTGGAGCGATTTATTTTACAGGAGAGGTACCTAATGCCTTGTTTGAGCTTTGTTTCTGTATTATATCACTCTTCATGGCACTGCAGCTTCACATCAGCCAGAATAGGGATTTTAGTACTGAATATTAAGCTTCTTTAACATAACTCCAGTGAAACACATTAAAAAAAAGTTATTTCTTCATCACAGTCTATTAGTTGGAACATTTGGAAAATAACTTTAGTGTGCTGGTAGGTCTTTATAATGTAGTATTTTCACATTCAAGAATCGCTTTGGATGAGATTTATGGAGTTTTAACCTTTTGAGACATTTCTGCTTTGCTCCAAGGGTGCTTCAGGGTTTTATGAGCTACTTTGATTTTATCAGTATGAGCAAGATACATCTCTATAAATTACTACTGATTCACTGGGGCGTATTTCTTTGCATCAGAGTTGAGAGCTCCGTCAGCACCATCCAATGCACAGTAGGCCAGTCTGGAGTTACCTACCACAGTCTGGACTGCCCACCCAGGTCAGGCACCCTTCTGCCTCTCCACTGGAGCACCTGCACACCTGCAAACTGAGCCATGCCCCATTCAGCCCCTCAAGAACAGCTCTATTGTTGCATTTTCTGAGGGAAAATTATTCCAGTTCTACTTGTGAATTAAAAGCAGGGCTGTTGTTACTCAAGGGATGTTAGGCCTCACTGCTTTTTTGAGAAAACAAATTTGCTGTAACTTTATCTGTAATTTAGTACCACTTGGGCACAAATAGAGGCTACATTGTATAGAATGCGAGGCAGAAAGTAAGGGTTTGTTAAAGCCATAAAATGGTTCGGTAACCATTGTATATCTAAAAGCAGCCACATCAAAGCCATAAAAAAAAAAAAAAAAAGAAAAAGAAAAAAAAAAACCAAACAAAAAAAACCAAAAAAAAAACCACCACAAAAACCAACCAAACAAAAAACCCCAAAACACCAAAAAAGCAACATCCCACAGAATAGACAAGAATAAAAAAAAAATCCACCCCAAACCAAACAAAAACCCAAACAAAACCACAAAAAAACCACAACCCCCCACAAAACAAACAAACAAAACACACACACACACAAAACCCCAGAACCAACAATCAAACCTCAAGAAAATATATTGATTTTATAGCTTCACCATTAACCATGTATTTTGAACCTACTTCAAACATACTGTTAAAGAAGTAAAGCTTTCTGTATGTGTGGAGAATATAGCAAAATTTCCCAGAAGTTAAGGTTCATTTGCCTTGACCAACACTGTACTCAGAAAATAGTCATGGTAAAGGCTACTCAGCTCTTTTTCTCAAATTTTTGGTTTGGTTTAGTTTTGCTTTCTTACAGTAAATGTAGCAGACCTATGCTGTTCTCAAGTGCCACTTTCTTGAAGAATATGATGTCAAAATGCTTAAATACACTTTTCCTTTTGTTGGTCAATTCTTGAATGTCAGAATTTCATAGGAAGAAAAAATAATGCTTAAAACCTCAGTCCTGTATGCAGAGCCATTGCAAATGGTGCTGTGGAGGCCAATCCAAATCAGTCAAGTATTTTATTCCATCAAAGTTAATTTTTACAAGCGTGTGCCTTACATCCTGATTAGGCAGCAAATGTGCTAACTCTCTGGTTTTTGGGGGGTTTTTTTTTTTTTTTTTTTTCATTTTCTTTCATTTACCTTTTTTTTTTTTTTAATTGTTAATATAAAAAAACCCCTCAGTTCGGTTTGTAGAAGTTTGATCTTGCTGATTAACAAAGTTAAAGTTAAGAACTTAATGTGGTTTCTAATCATCTGGCAGCTGTCATTAGTGAGTGACAATGCAGCTAATCCCCCCTTCCTCCCCCCTCTAAACACACAAGCCTGCTCCTCCTTTCTCCCCAAAGCAGCAGCAGCCACCTCTGGGCACACTCTCGGCTGAAGCTGGGAGCAGGGAGTATGTATCTGACCTGGGATCTGAACCTGGGAAACTCTGGTTAGTATGCTTCATTGTCTCCGGATCACTGCGCTCACCCTTCTGCTCCTTTAATTACGATGTGTAATATGTCTGATTTGAATCAAATTATTTTAATTAAATCATTCCACTGTTTCTCACAGTGCAAGACAGTTAAGAGCTGTAGCTGGTGGTGTTATAAATCAGATGTTCCCCCCTCGATTGGGCCAAAGTTAGTAAGCCAAAGCTGAGTGTGGATTCTGGCATAGATAGAGCAAAAAGTGTACATGAAAAGCAAGTCAGCACTTAAACTGGAACTGAGAGATCCAGCAGTTAATTTTATAAGTATCAGAGGCATTCCTGCCGGTATTTTTCTCTCAGCATTGTGCCACAAGCAATGGGTTCACTGTTTGCAGGGAAGGCAAAAGGCTGAGAAGGGGGTTTGTGGTTTCTGGATGAAAATAAAGTTCATCTTGGTTTATCTCTGATTTGAGCAGTCCTGTCATTTTGCCAGTCAGAGAGTGTAACGAATGCTCGGCTGCCTCACCAGACAGAGTTTTTCATAGATAACTCCTCAACAGCTGATGACACTGCACTGTGGTACTCTGATGCTTGTAATTTTTTTTTTTTTTTTTTATTTTCTGCAGACATCCTTTCTTTCTCACATTCTTTCTATTAAAAATCAAAAAATTCATCTCCCCCAAGATGCAGTGAAGAAAGTAAACCCAAAACCCTGAAGAATTTTTAATGCAGGAGGAGTGTTTTAAAACAGGGGATGCCTGTGCTCTAAAATGTGATTACTGATTAATTACATTCTGTTGCCTACCTAGCAATGACAAATGCAGTAGTTCTCTGGGACTACTTTAAGATATGGCTGGTAGAACCAGCAGCCCTGATACCTCTGAAGTACAGGACTCTCTGCTTGCTCTGTGATTTGTCTCATTTCTGCTGGCTTTTCATTTATGGAACTGATAGTCAAATATAAAATATATATTGGTTAAAAAAATTACAGATTATTTCTGGGTCACTTTCAGTGTTGACCTGTATGATAGGCTGCATTTTTTTAATTTAATGCAGTTTGGAAACCATTTTAAGTTTCCCAACATGAAAAAAAGAAGTGATACTGGATTTGCAAACAAAAGGTTTCTTGGTTTATGACAAGTAATATCCATCTTTTTGCATTAGTGTAGCATTCTACCCCAGATAATTTTTCGTAATTGGTAACTTGTGAGTCATATATGTTATCTATTCTTTTATGGGTTCCTAAATAGTGAATGATGTCAAAGGTCATCAAGCATTCATAAAGGAAATTTTTTTATTATTATTTTTTCAGTTTTGATCAGTGTTCTGAAGAACTCTGTGAACATTTGAGGGAAAAATATAAAGAAAAAAATAATAGCCATTTTCCTGGAAGGAACTTCTTGGAAATTCTGTTACAGCAATTCAAAGAATAAGTTAATTCTGGGACATACATGAAGTACTACAGCAGAATGAAAATGTTTAGTTAAGTCAGTTATGATTTATCTATTCATGGTTAGGTTTTAAAAGTTGGAAATGCTTGTATTGTATATATGTGCAGCAAAATGAGGAGTATTTGCACGTGACTGAATAATTTAGAAGTCTTCCCTTTTAGAAATATTTTTGCAGTAATCCCCAAGCCATTGTATTCCTTTCATCATGAAACTAGGAGTGTTTATAGACATCTGCATCCCTACTCTTTGTAAGAATTTAATATTGGCTGCAGGTTAAGAAAATCTAACAAGGGAGAAAAAATATCTTCGCATCTAAAATAATAGATGGCATCAAAATGGCGTTACATTTTGATGCATTAGTTTGTCACAGGCAAGTTATTAATAGAAGGATTTGGGCATATCATTTAAAATTTAGTTATCATAATGAGAAATCTAGTAGGAACTTTTCTCTTTACTGCTATTTCTCCAGCTACCCATAAACATTACCACTAACTGCTCACGGACTTTCTGATTAAAAGTTAGGAGAACAGAATAATATATTAATAAATTCAATTACCGGCAAAGACAACTTGAACTAATTTACAGACAACTATGTAGGAGGCATTAAGTATTTTAAAATGAGTTAAGTATTAATTTCAAAGTAAAGTTGTTATGAACATGCTGGCACAGCTTGTGTGGTTCTCTCTTCAACAGTCATTTAAATGTACTCTGAAGAGTTTAATTATAATGAGATATTTCCATTAAAAATTATTCAGGACTATCTTAATAAATAAAATAGAACTGAGATCATTTAATTATGATGTAATTATATTATATGTAAAATAATGTATATTTAGAATTACAATAATGTAAACTTTTTTTAAACTCAGTTTCTAAAATTAAGAACAGGAATAGCTGATAGGTTTTGATCACCATTCTTGAAATTTCATCTGAAAACCATGAATAATTTGGTATTTTGCATAATAATTTGAATCTAAAATCAGTAACAGTATGAATAGTACTTTGTCTTTAAGAAAGGTTTTAGTAGCTTAAGAATAAAGCCAAAGATATATATTGTTGCTGAACACTGTGTCATTCTATGGCATACATCAGTACCATTGGTTCTTCTTTGAGTTTATTTTTAATTTTTTTTAAACTTATGTTGTGGTTTATTTCTTTGGAATAGTGTTTTTAGCCAAGCTGGAATTAGCTACTAATATATCCTAATTATTTCAGAAAAGTACTTTAATCTGATTATCTGAGACAGTAAACTAAGGCACTTTTTCAGCTCATCAGACAATTGACTCTGAATGTCACAATTATTTGATACAAATAAAAATTTATGTGGACATTTACTCCCTAAAAGGAATTCAGAATTTGGACAAATGGACAGAAAAGAAAATCTAATTTTAAAATTAGATTCCTGCTTTCATAGCATAAAATTTATGTAATTGTACTTGTGACAGGGTGCTGTCTTTTAGTCACTATAGATATGAAAAATATAGCCTTTAAATACAGAAGTGCTGAATTATATATTTGAAAGGAAAAATATTCTTAATTATTACTCTATTATATAATACAAAATGCATTTGATAATATTTATCTTTTTATTTTCTATTTTTATACTGCTTTTGAAACCATTCCCCCCTCAAAAATGGAAAAGCAAAAGGGATGTCAGAATTTTTTTTGAAAGGCAGAATGTATTAGTTTTCACTTGCACTGCTTGCCTTAGTCTTAGCTGAAGGTAAATGCAGGAGAGCACTGCTGCTACTGCTGTTATCATTATGTGTTGATGTATACTGCAGTGGCACGTACAGGGTGGTGGGGACACCTTTGTCCCAAAAAGTTAACAAACAGAGCCTGTGCTTTTAAATTCATTAAGTTCATTCAAATCAGTAGGTATATCCCCAATAGTAAATCTACACATACCCATAAGTACTTGCCATATCTGATGTGAATGGGTACAAGTGTGTAAAAGATGCAGAGGAACAGAAAGCATGCTGTTAGATAAAAGTGCTTTCCCAAGCATTTTTTATTATCTCAAAATACTTGTAATGCTGTTGTTTTTAGGCAAATGATTCTCATTACAGTTCCACTGTACTGAATGAAACATTGTTTATACAAGAGGTATAGAATAGATATATATTCAATAGCTTACAAATACTTCCTGTAGGGTATTTAACTGTATTTGTAAAAAAAATTTGATCTTCAGATGTGATCTTTTGATAGTTGTGGCCAAGTTTATTTGTGAGTAAAAATATGCTTGAAATAAGTGTATCAGAAGAATGTGCAACTTATTTAATGTATTAAAAAAAGAAAGCTACTCCCTTTTTTATGGGACTGTAACTGATTTAAATAAAGAAACCCAGAAAAATACAGACACCATTATACTATTTAGAATTAAATTGGGTTAACTGAAAATCTTTGATATTAGGATTTTTAAAAGTTTGGTAAAACGTGTTCTTTAGTCTGAAATTAAGAGGTATTTCGTTTAGTGGTAATGTTAATTCTGTTCTATTTCTTCATAAAATGGGATCCTTTTTCCTGAGCTTCCCTGCATGTCATTCTCTGCTCAAGCCTGTAGGTAGCACCTTTGCATCACACAAAAGTCATCTTGAGAGACAATTACTATTTAGGTGGGGAAGTCTTTACTTGCAGACCTCTAAATGTAGCTAGTAGTATTTGCATAATTTCCAGACTTTGATGAGAATATGTGATCTTAAAACAGCAGATCACTCTCATGAGTTACCTCAGAGGTACAACATCCTCTCTTAACTATTTGTTTTAATTTACTGTTCATTAGGTATTAATAAATGAGCATAATTCTGCATTTCTATTTCACATTTTCCTCTCTTTTCTGCAAATTATATGACACTAGTGGTCCTTTTTATCTGCTGAGTAAGATAAACTTTGTGAATTAACCAAAGTCTGTTCATCCTTCTCCCTTTGGGCTTGATCCATCACTTGTAACAGTAAGCAACTAACCTTAGAGGTGCTGGCTACTGACTTGATGGTCAGGGAGTTTTACCAAAACCACTGCAATGCAGGATCAGGCTATCCCACAAGGATGCCAACCTTACTGTCAGTGCTGGGGAGGTGACTCGTTACCAATGCTGCTATTGCTTGCTTCTTCAACTTCAATATGAAGTATCAAAAAAAATGTAACATAGGCATTATTTTCATATATGAGCCAGTTCTGGAAAAAAATCTTTGGAGTTTTAACGTATTTCTCTTTTTTTTTCCCTCAAGCATATACTTCATAATATATTCTGCGTCAATTTCTAGAACCCTGTGATAGGCTATGATCTCTTAAAGTGACAGTTTGTTTTCCTTTGGAGTTGCTCTTACATCACATGATGCAGAATGTCTCTAGGTTTATTATTTTTCTCCTTAGAGGTCGTAACAAAGAAGGTCTGGTTATCTATCACCCTTACCCATGATCACAAGTGTGCTAAAAAGAACTACTGGCATTTATTTGATTTTACTAAGATTGTGCTTCATTTTAGCGAGAGTCGGTAAATAGGGTTTAAAAGAAAAAAATCACACAAAACTCTTATTAAGGTACAACTTAATGATTTTGTCTGTGTGCTAGACTGGGATGTTTGAGAAGGGAAGACTGAATGTCTGAGAGAGCATCCCATGAGTAAGATGATTTTTAATTGTCTGAATTGTCTGAATGCTTGGTTGTGTATTAGAAGGAGTGTAATGCAGGTGGGAGGGAACTAACCTTTGACACACTGTAGCGGCAGAAAAACATCAGGACTATCAGCATGGGAGTTTCCAGCCTTTCCCTTTCTCACTAGAATAGAAGGCATTTTTGTTGTGGATGAGAGAAGCACAGATTGAATTCCTACATGCACTGAGCCACTCTTTGTCTGGGTTGGGTTTTGTTTTGTAAAATGCAAACCTTTTTATCTTTCAAATTGTAACAGGAATCCAAGCTAACATTTTTTTAAAAAATCAAAAAAACTGAGAGGAAAGTATGTTTTATTGGTTGTTTTGCCTGAGCAAATTCTGCATGGTTAACAAGGAAAGCTGACTTGTTTCTGAAGGCCCTGCTTCAATTTGTCGTGTCAGTGGCCAAGTTAGAAAGGCACTTGCTGTTCACAGCAAATGCTCATATTGTCACTCATAAGGCAATGGAGTAATTTCCCAGCTTGGGGCACCCAAAGGCAGGACTACATCAAGACTGACTGTTGTCAAAGCAGAGCATACACTTTATGGACAGAAGGAAAAACATTACCATGAGGAAAAGAGGCTACCCCATCTAATACACATTTGAAAAAATCCTTGTTTAGTAATAGTTTATTTTTTTACTTTCCTATTGCATCCTCACAGCAATATACATCTCTATGTCAGGTATTTCATATGCAGATCATATGCAACTATATATCTGTGTAGCAAGGAAAAATTAAAGGTGTACACAGGCATGGCTGGTAGGGATTTTTTCCTGTGCACTACCTCCTCTTTTTCTTTTCTCACTGTGTGGAAGAATAAGGCTACATTTATTTCTCACCTAAGCATGATATAAAACTGTTTACCTTCTTTTCTGGAAGATGAGATGCAGGTTTTCTTTTTTAACTTTTTCATAGTTAGATAACAGAAGATCGAAGTCTGTTGGGTTCTGTGACAGAAAGATTAAAGGGAAATACACATATATTCCTCTACAGTAGATTCTCCTAAACTTTAAATAAAATCTCAAGGTTATAGACAATTACCTTATGATAAACTTATGCTAAAACTGCAATTTTGCTGTTTTCTATTCTATCTTTTTGTGTTTTTAGGTGAACTGATTAGTCTTCAATAATTATTCAGAAGATAAATACTATGTAGGTGTCATTGAGCATGTGGTATGGCAGTGCAAAACCTGCATTTCACAGATATCAATATCTTAGGAATAGTATCTTAAGAAAAATAGGCAATTTCAATGTTTGGAGTAATTTAAAATTTACCTGGTAAATTTTAAAAAAAAACATTTTAAAATGTTCTGTTACATGATGACATTCTACCAATTAGATCCATACTCTTTTTCAGTAAAGGGCACTCAGTACATGTGAATGTATTTACCTGAAATATTCCTTCTCTTGGGGATGAATATCTTCTATTATCAGGAAAGTCCACTGAGCAAAGAACATTCACTTTGTCACTGTCAAGACAGAACATCAAATTTTCAAAGGAAAAAATGGGAATGCAATAATGAGTTTTCATTTTGATCCTTCTTTTAATGTTTGGGGTTTTTGTTTGTGTTTTGTTTGCTTGTTGGTTTTGTGGGTTTTGTTTGTTTGTTGGGGGGGGTGTTGGGGGTTTTTTTTGAGTTCTGACATGAATAAACATTATTAATGTACTGGTTTAGGGGATTACCAGTATTACTTTGTTCTATGATGTGAAAAACCCACAGCTGAATTCTGTTCACATAAGGCTATTTTTATATCAGGATTTTGCCTGTGTTGGAATTTACATTCACTTGAATCCTTTTAAATCAAATTTTAGGTATTTTGTTGCTGAGGCTCATTTGCTGGGGCAGACTGACAGTAGGGGAGAAAAAAATTAAGATGGGGGTTTGCATTTCCTGCTGTTGCTGTTGCTTGAAGTAGTGTCATGAGATAAAGATTCAAGAGAAGACAACTGAAGAGGTTTACAGCCAGTTCTTTGTCACCTGAAAATTGTTAATTTTGGTGTGATGGTTTTAGAGTGGGATGTAAACACTGCTCTGGTTTTTGCTTTCTGTTGTGTGTATATATATGGGCGGGGGGGGGAGGAACGGAGAGAGAGAGAGAGATAGCTATTCATAGATACATATAGATAGCTGGATCCTATCTGGTTAGTTTCGTTTTCATAAACAAAGGGTTTCTTTAACCCATCTGTATTGAGAAGTCTATTAAGCAAGAGCCTCTACTGTAAAATATTCACCTATTTGAAAAACAGCACACAGATTGGCTTGGAAACAACACAGATCTTGCAGGGTACCACAAGTTCTTATGTGAAAGAACTTATACCATTAGGTCTTGGTTTAAAAGACAAATGTCTACCAAGGAAGGTGGAAACTTTCCTGGAATGGAAAGACCCCTCCCTTCGAATTACTATAACTTTGAAAATCACTTCCAAGCAAAAAGGTAAGAAAAGAAATAACAGTTCCTTACTAGAAAAAAAACCAGACCTGGAATAGAACAGCAGAACAAACAAGAACACAGTGACAGACGCTTCGCAGGCGCTGAGGGCGCTTTTCCTGCGCTGGTGTGGCTATGGCCGCGGCTGGCAGGGCATGCTGGTGGCTCAGGCGGGCCGAGATGCTGCCGAGATGCTGCGATCACTCAGCCGTGCCCGGCACGGGGCGCTCCGGGGCCAGCGCGGAACCTCCTCGGGGGCGCCCGACGGCGTCCTCTGACAGGAAGGAGGAGGGGGAGTGATTCCACTCACGCAGGCACCGACCTGTCTTTGGCACTGCCAAGTAGCAGCAGAGAGAACCAGGGAAAGCAGGCGGATTCGTTCGGAGTGCTGAATTGCAGCGTAGCAAAGTCCCGAAGCCGAATACACGAAACTTCCGTAGTGACCACTCTGCTCAATGCCCAGGCGGCAGGAAGGAAGAAAGCCCTAACCCCCAGCCAAATCTAGGGTCACGACTCCCAATACCTCTCGCGGCATTGTGCTGCAGTTCCTCCCCACCACCACCCCGCCCCCCCAAACAAACAAACCCCCCCCCCCCCAAAAAAAAAAAAACAAAAAACAAACAAAAAAACCAAAACAAAACAAAACAAAAACAAACAAACAAACAAAAAAAAACCACCAGCCCACCGGGAGAGCGTACTACTCCTCCGCCAAAATTGCCAGACCCCAAAACGACTCCAGAGGGTTACCTTGACGGGTTTGTGACAGTGTGATGTAAGCAACCTGCTAGACCTCTCCATACCTGCACTTACTCCGCCACTCACCATGCCACAGAGGCTTTACCCTTTTGGGCCTGTTTACTGGGGTGACGGCTGCTGGCTCTGTGCCCTTCTGGTTTGTCCGGAGCCGGAATGGCCATGACATCTGTTATTTGCACTGCTGCGTTACCCACACACCTTTCCCTCTGACTGCAGGTGGTGCTGTTGGGGAGTGTCCCTAGCCCCTGCAGCAGGTTTCTGGGCAGCATCCCTTCTCTCTGGGGCAGATTTTGGGGCTACCCAAGGCAACTTCACTCTCTAGATGCTAAATGGACCATATTCAATAAACTTAGCAAAGACATCAGCAAGAAATATGGTATCTTTAGTATCTGGAGGGAATTTAAAGCCTTCAAAAGCCGTTGTGGTAGGCTTGAAAAAGTGGGTGAATGATTGGGAGAAAACATCCCCCCCGCATCCGTCCCCCAAATTAGGTGCCATTATTAGTGAACCCTCAAGGACAGGATCTTAGGCTGTGGTAGTTAGATAGCCACATGCACACAGTCCAAAGGAGGTTTACAAGCATTGAATTACCCAACTGACCCATTCTATAAACTTGGTAACAGTCACAATGGCATTAGTTTTAGGGCCCATGTTTAGATAGTGATCCGCAAATGGAAAAAACATAAACAAGATCATCTGCCAACTAAACTGGGAGTAAGCTGGACCATGGTAATGCCTAATGAGGCTTCTGTAACCAACATATAAATGGGTTACCCAAGAACTATTTTGGGTATCCTCTTTTCACCGTTTTCTCTCAAGCCACACATTAAGTGCCAATTAATGTCTTGGTTTTAAAGGCAAATGTCGACCAAGGAACCTTCCTGGAATGGAAAGAGGATCTTTCCGTCCGAATTCTTGTGACTTCGGAAATTACGGGGCTTTCAAGGGGGAAAAAAAAAAAACCGTAGAAAACAAGACTAACAGTTCTTTACTAGAATATGTTTGTATAAGGGGACGGAACAAAGGGCAGAACAAAAGCAGACAGCTCTCACCTCTCCCGCCCTTTTCCCACCTCTCCCGCCCTTCCCCCCGTCGGCGTGGGGACGCCCGCGGCCGCCGGCAGGGGGCGCTCCGACGCCGGCCCCGGGCTGATGGCGCCTCGGACAGGCCGAGGGGGGGAGGGAAAATGGCCCCTTCGGCAGACTCACGGGCAGTGTTCCTTCTCGGCACCAGCGCCGGCAGCAGCCAGAGCTGGGGAAGGCTGGCAGGTGCCATCGTAGTGCCGAGTTACAGCGCAGTTACAGCCCCGGCCAAGCGCACACGCTGTGCAAGACAGGCGGCCCATCTCCCAGTTCCCCAGCGGGAGGGAGAAGGCAGGAGGGAAGGAAGGACTCGCCCCCAGCGAGGTCTTAGGCAGAGGAGGTAACTTTTCAGGCGGTGTGAGCAACCCGTGAAACTGTGAGGGGAAAGAGGGATGCCGCCTCCCCCCACTGCCTCCACGCACAGGGTCACTCCTTGCGAGTCTCAAACCTTCAGTAACAATTTTCGGGCCTGGGTGATCTGGGATATCTTATCGCCCCCAAGACACGTGTATGTTGAAGGACACACTTTTTACTTAAGGAGGGTTGGCAGTAATTAGATTTTTTTTTTAAGTAGATCTAATTTTTTTATTATTATTCTTGTTCAGTAAGTAGTCTTGTGCCCCTCTGCCTTTACCAAAAATGCACAGGGTACACTCACATTTGCTGGGGTCGCAAGCCTGAAGTCAATGCCAGGCTCCTTGTCAGTGTCAGATCCTGAGTGCAGTGTTGCTGAACCAAACACAGGTGTCTGGAGACTGGCTGTCACTGGCTCAAGCTGCAGCCCTGCTTCTGTAACCATTCTTTTTTGAGCAAGGCAAAGTGCAGAAGTCAACACCAGCTCATCACATTCCAAAAGTGCTACAGATATTACCTCAGTTTTCTTTGGATACTTCTGTGACCCTTTCTCAATATTCTTGGTTTGCAGCCTTGCTTAAACCTTTTGTGGGTGTGTGAGCAATCTTTTGCTGTTTTTTTTCCCCAATCATATCTATTTTATTATTCTTCAGCAGCATCAGTGAACTGTCCATGAAATAACTAAACTCATGTTAGCAGGCTGGGAATGTGTGAAATCGCTGGAATAATTTCAATTAATATTTAAGAGTAGTAAGAGACATGTAATTGTAAACGTTTGGAGATACGTTTTTATGTTCTACTTTTAATATAATGAGTTATTTTCCTTGTGGTTTAGTGTCTGTATGTTTAGAAAATATGAGTTATGAAATGGCATTATGCTTTCTCTCATAACAAAAAAGATAAGAAGAAAAAGTGGATTGATTTTGGGAAAATGAGAAGAACAGGAAAGGAAAAGGCTTTATGCTAGATGGTTTCAAGTTGTCTTCATACATAGACTGTATAACCTTTTAAAATAAGAATCACAAACAGTAATGCCTATCTGCTTCCTACCAGAATTTTAAATCACAATAACTTCTACCTCAGCAGCCAGCACTGTTGGTTAAACAGACAGTCTACTAGATTAAAAAAAATACATATTGATTGTAACTTTAACTAGGCAGAGGCTCTTAGCATAGACTTTGTCAAAAGCAGCTTCAAAATCAAGAAAGAAACTGTACCTTTTGGTTACTTTTCATGAAAGAAGCATTAACATCTTTATGCTGCCTTGTTATTCACTAGAAAGCTAAGCCATCAAGTGAATCTGAGCCTGTTTATGTCACAACTACTTTCTTCTCAGTCTGAACATCTAAAAAGCCCTTTTCTTTCCAAATCTAAGCGATGCAAGACCTAAATCAATCCTAAGTGTCTACAGTTTCTCACAGTGTGGTGTATGGCTGTCTGTTAATTAGCTGAAATAGATTATTCCCTGATGTGTGGCATAGTGTTTGTGGTAACTTTCAGTATGCATAGTTGTGTTTATTTTCACATACTGAGGCAAATTCTCAGTATGGCTTCAAATTACCTCCTTGCGGGTGTTTTTTCCTGAGCTAATCCTGGCAGACTCTCTCTGCCAGATATGCCCATCTTCAAGTGCAGGAGAACACTACACGTGCAGAAACCTCTGTGCTTGGGGCTGTATGCAAATTTAATGCCCAGCTCCTCTCTGTTTCTCTTACATGGATGACAGACATTTTAACAATAACTTTTGCATTTCCCTATGGAAATCCCATTGTTTTTACTGCATGTATATGAGCACATACACGCCTTTACTCTCTATACGTGTTTGAATATGATACTAGCAACACCTATACTTGTAAATAAATACGTGTTAGCCATTTCTGAGTATTTGTATATAGTTAAAATGAATGAGAACTCTAGTATCAAGCATGCAGTTGTCAAACAGCTCTTTATCAGAGATGTAGCGAGATCCCAGAGAGACTTATCAGATACTAAAAAACATCTAGGACGGAAAATGTGATAAACAAGAAATTGACACTGAAAATAATTCTACAGCATTTGGGGTTTCATGCGAAAAGCAAGTGCATAGGAAATAAGCTTTTGGTTTCTGATGTTTGAAGCAAATAGAGTCAGAGTAAATGATATTCCAGCAATTGCATACAGAGCTTTCTCCAAATATGTCACAATTTTCATGACTGAAATTAATTCTCTCTGCTGCCACAAGTTTTGAAAGAGCTGGGAGTGGCTGAAGAGCTATTAGCTGTTTTCTGCATTTTAAGGGCAGTAACCATAGTGTGGGTACTTGGGCACCAACATCTGTATGTAAACACTGAAATAAAAATTTCCTTGGCTGGGAGGGGTGCAGCAGAGCATAACAGCATTCCCTTCCTTCTTCCTCCATGTGTGCTTTTGTGTGTGCAGACATGCCTCTTTCTGAAAGGAATTACCCAAGGAAGAGATTGCATCCTTGTCCCATATGGACATGGGAGATGTACCTTTTTCTCGATCTGCAAAACCAGCTTTCAGTTATGCTGGCTTACATGTTTAAAGTCAGGCTGTACAAAAGCCACTCTTCAGAAGAACTTTGAAACAGAAATTCCAGAAATATGGACAGAGGTTTCAAAGATATTTTAGTACAGGGAATTCATACAGACAATAAATACTATTTTACTAATTTTTTTTACAAGAATCTCTTACTTTGGATATCATGGTGTCTCAGCATGCTAAAGTTGTGTTTTAATATGTCTTTTATTCTTCTCTACTAATCGTCATTCAGAGTGCATTTGGGGCACTTAAAAAGGCATCATTATAGGCCAACTATTTTTTATTTTAATGTACTAATAGAAAATAAACTTTTGTTCCTTTTTTTCTGCTTGAGATTAGAGTAACAATTGCATTATTAGTGGTTAGTGGTGTGCAGAAGAAAAACGACAAAAATCACCCACCTGCTTAAGTATTCAAAGACTAACATCACAGTTAAAGTTCTGTAATACTAAAAGTAATATATTCAAGTATAAAAGTACACTGCAAAAGTAATTCAAACAATTGTCTTTTTATTCTTAGAACCAAAATTGCTGTTTGTATGGAGAACTATAACTAAGCTGTGTAGATGCTATACGTGTGTGTGTGTAGATGCAATATATATATATATATATATATATATATATATATATATATATATATATATATATATAATATAATATACATATATAAAATATTTTTTCTTTACCCTCTGACACTACCTGCACTGGAATTAAAAATAAAGATAATTAAAGAGAGTATCCCATAACTGAGGTATATTTAATATAAGATGTTACACCTCCACAAGTTTAATGTTGTTTCACAAATAATGAACACTGTGTAATAGTATTAAACGTTATGTGGTAAAGTGACAGGAATGAAGAAAATTATATAATTGTCTTGTGAGGTTTTGACACTGCCATTATTTTTGTAACTTCCTGGGTAAATCAGTTTTAGAACATAAGGAGTACATACAGCTTTCCAAAACATCTGTTGCTTCAGCATGATTTTATGTTTACTGGTGTTACTTCTCTTCTTTGTATCATGAGATTCCTTGCTTTATTTCAGATTGTATTTCTTCTGTTACTTACATGTGAGGGGACTCATTAATGTTAAAGTGAAAGTATTTCAACACTGGATTTTATTCTGACCTGCTGTTCAAAAATCTGTTGTTTAAATGGAAAAGTACTAGAAAATCTGCACATGCCTTGGCAGCACAAGCACGAGTGCCCAGCAAGTGCCTGTGGCTGGTGTGGGCGAGAGGAGTAGTGGACAGGAGCACTGCCTCTAGGAGGACTTCTCCAGGCAGCCTCTGGGGTGGAGACAGCCTCTAAAACCTCTGTCACTGGGAGGGGTTTTCTGAGCCACTCCCACTCAGGGTGGAGAGAACTCCTTCCTGCTCTCCAGACGATCCAGTAATTTCCTTGGACAGTTGGACTGTGGGCTGTGCACTATCTAAGAAATCGTGGCTCTGGGCCTTGCCTTCTCTTGCTTGCTCCTCGCTGGCCCTCCTTGTCCTTGTTACAATGCTGCACTTGCCTTTCGCCCTTGTCTTTGGCCCTTGTTCTCGGTCCTGCTCATCCATCTCTAGCCCACGTAATTGTCCCTGCCTGCTGCCCTGCTATCCCACTGTTTGGGCTGCCACCATGGTGCCTGTGCCCATGGTGCTGCCTGCAGCTGCCCTGCTGCTTTTCCCACCTCGTGGCCTGCTGTCCTGCCCAAGGAGCATGTCACTTACTGAGGGAGCATCTCGCCGCTCCTGGAGTTGGTTCCTTCGTTTGCTTCTGCCTTTTTTGCTTCTGCTAATAAAGCCAAATTCTTCTCCAAAGCAGTAAACTGTTCACAGATATGATACCGACCTCACTTTTGTCTAATTTTACCCTAGGAATCTTTGGAATCCCCGTCAGTCTTTGCTCTGGAACAGGGCATTGTCTTTTATAGTGCTCTGTCATAGCTTGCTACAGCACTAGTCTTCGTACTGTAATTTGTAGTCACTTTACATATTGAGTGTTTCCCAGATATAAATCTACATTAGACAGCACGTATTTAAGGGTTCGATGATAAAGATATGTGATAGTGTGGAAGAAAATGTAATAACTTAAGATGGCCTAGTATTAGAAGCGGTGCTTTCAGATGCACTGAGGTGTAGCCATGTCTTGTGTGATTTGCTGGTGAGGAGAGGGTCATGACACACTATCTCACAAAGTTTTTGTATGAGTTTCCAAATTTAACCACCAGTTAGTTAGCTGTAGATGCATGTTAGATGCATCATCAAAACAAAACTTCAATGACTTCTTAATATGATTTTAGGCATTCTCAAATTATGTAGGAAAGAAAGGACAACCTAATAAAGCCCTGTCTGTAAAATGGAGAGTTGTTTTACTTTCAGTGAGTAAATGTTATATATTATTTTACCTACGCAAAACAAGTACATAGTAGTAGACAGATTTGATACTTTGTCTCATTTCTTAACCCTGCAAGGTTGTAAATAATCAGTTGAGGCACTGAGGAATGAAACCTCATCTTATTGCTGAATAATATCTGTGGCCTAAAGGACCTATGTAAAACATGTATAAATGGAATTAAAAAATGTATGGGGCACAGATTGTTGAGCTGTTATCAAACAGTTGTGTCTGAGTGTGTATATAAATTATTCGTGCAAATAATGTATATTTCTCTCTTTATTTGGAGCTCTTTGTCTTTCAGGTTGGTATGTGTTATTCATGGTGCTATGATGTGTTTATTTCAGGTATGGTGTTTTCCACATCACCAGTATTTAGAGAGAAAGGAACTGTGGAGTAAGACACCAATATGTCTTTACTGGTGAAATTACCCTAAATGTTTTCAAAGACCCAAGAAGAAGTTTCATTCTTTTAAGATGTGAAGAGAGATGGTAACAAGAGAATCCTAATAGTTTTTTGCTTTTGGTTGAACCATACAGCCCTTTAATGAGAATATCTTTTGTGATTATCTCAAATCTCCATAGAGACTTTTTCCAGTAACTAAATTCCTGTTCTGGTTATACACCCAAATTTCTTTTTTCTGCTTGATACTGATCATTGGTTATTTCAGAAGTGCTGTCTGCAGTTAAGATCTGTCTACAATTTTGTCAGTTGATTTTGACTTCTGTTAGTCATAGGATTCTGAGGTTGAATCTTCATTGAGTTGCATTAGTGTAAACATGTGGTTGATTTGTTTCGAACAAATTATGTCCTTATCCTAAAATATTTGCAACACTGTATTCCTGTATGTTTAAATTTACCAAGACTTTCAAAAAAAGGGGTCAATCAAATGCTTGTATTTTGCCTATTGTTTTCTACTTGTGCACATATGGAAATGTCTCCAGCTTTGCACCAGAAGAAGTGTACATTGTATATTAGAAAAAATCTCTTCAAGAAAAAGGTTCTCAAACACTAGAACAGATTGCCCAGGGCAGTGATGGAGTCACCATCCCTGAAAGTATTTAAAAGACATGTAGATATGTCACCTAGGCTCATGGTTTAGTGTTGGACTTGGCTGTGCTGGGTTAACAGTTGTATGTGATGGTCTTAAAGATGACCTAAATGATTTGTAGATTTTATATTGTCCAGCTCTTGAAAGCTGTCCTGCCTCTGTGTTGTGAAAGACGTGTTAAATATATTCGGTGGTTTTACCCCAGGTGGACACAAGGTGCCCACCACAACCTCTCCATCACTGACCACCATGTTAGCGAGGAAAACACATAACCATCAGAATGATTATGAGGTGCTTTATTGAAGAGCTCTAGGAGCCGGGGTACAAACCCAAATCCAACTCCAACGAGGGTCCAAGAAGGCCCCGATATTATACCCCTCCGTTACATAACTCCATGTTAATCATTAAACCTACATTGTTCTATTGTATACATCCAAGCATGAATTTTGTAAATATCTTCTTTTACAATTCTAGTTTGAAATAATAATCATGTTCAGCTACTAAAAATCATTACAATTTGATCATCTATCTTATGATGATTAGGTACAGTTTCACCCGACCTAGTTTCCAAATACAAGTCGTCCCAATCTTCTCCTTCTCCCCCCATCCCGATTACCCAGGCAGAGTTATACTTGATTTGGTTAAAACAATGAAAGCAACACCTGGTTGCAGTGAAGCTGAGACTCTATTCCCAGCTTCTCTGGTAACCGAAATTATTAACCCTATCCTAACAACCACAGCTGGACAGGGGAAAGAAAATACAACAAAAGGCTGAAGGGTCAGAGTCATTGAGCAATTACTGTCACCTGCAAAAGAGATTCAGCTAGGGTCTAAAATTAGTTGAATTTATTGACAATCAAATCAAAGTAGGTTAATGAGAAGTAAAAGCAAATCTCAAAACACCTTCCCCCTGCCCCTTCCTTTCTCCATGGGCTCAACCCCACTCCCAGATTGTTCCTCCAGTGCTTCACTGGGATGAGAAGGGGGACTGCAGTCTTTTTATAATATGTTGTTTCTGCCAATCCTTCCTCCTTAGGCAGAAGATTCCTCACACTATTCTCCTGCATGGGGCCACTTCTACAGCAGACAGTCCTCCACGAATTTCTCCAATGTGAGTGTATTTGATATGGCCAGATTTTGGTAGTGGGCAGGCTACAGACTGACTTCTGTGAAAAGCTGCTGGAAGCTACAGACCCATGCAGAGAGGAACTTGTGCTAAAGCATGTTTCCTCATAGGATTTCTGACCCTGTGGAAGGGTCAGAACCATGCTGGCTGTACCTGAAGGATTGCACCCTGTGGAAGAATGACCCACATTGCAGCAGTTTGTGAAGACCTGGTGCCTGTGGGAAAGACACACACTGGAGGCGTTTGTGGAGGACTGTCTCCTGTGAGAAGGACCCCATGCTGGAGCAGGGGAAAGACTTTTCTCTTGGAGCAGCAACAGAACCTGTGATGAACTGGCTCCACTGCACTTTAGCAGTGGAGGAGATGGAGCTTGGGAAGTAGGGAGGGGTAGAGAAAGGTGTTTTTAAGATTTATTCTACTTCTCATTATCCTTCTCTTTTGTTAGTAATAAATTATATTAATATCCCCATACTGAGTCTGTTTCGCCTATGAAGATGTTTGGTCAGTAATCTCTCCCAGAACTTGTTTCAACCCATGAACCTTTTTTTTTAATGTATATATTTTCTCTCCTCTGTCCAGTTGCAGAGGGAATGATAGAGCAGCTTCAGTGGGTGCCTGGCATGCAGCCAGGGTCAACAGGGTGTTGGACTGCAGTTCTTTACAAATTGCTGCAGTGTGGATCTCTTCCAGGAGGTACAGTCCTTCAGGCACAAACTGCTCCAGCATGGTTCCCTTTCCTGGGTATCAAAGTGCTCTGGTATGAGGTCCTCCATGGTGGATATTTGTTCCACTGTGGTCTTCCATGTTTTTCAAAGATAGCCTGCCTCACAGTTGGCTGCAGGGGAATTTCTGTTAGATAGATAGATAGATAGATAGATAGATAGATAGATAGATAGATAGATGGATGGATGGATGGATGGATGGATGGATGGATGGATGGATGGATGGATGGATACTGGAGTGCCTAGTCCCCATGGTTTTTCATGTACCTGTTTGCAGAGTATATTTACGTATACTCACATATATACATAATCTTGCTCTTCTCTCTGACTGTAGTCGTACAGTTTTCTTTGCGTTCTTAAGTATATCACCCCAGAGATGCTGCCACCGTCACTGATGGGCTCAGCCTTGGCCAGTGGTGAGTCATCCCTGGACCCAGCTGGCATTGACTCAGACACAAGTGAAACTTCTGGCAGCATCTCACAGAAGCCACACCTGAAGCCCCCCACTACCAAAACCTTGCCACACAAAAGCAGTACAATGTGTCCATCTGGCTGCCATTTTCTACAGATTTTTTTTTTTTTTCCAGCAGCCTTGATGCTCTGTCCTGAACCACCAAGAGCTGCAAATGGTCCCAGAGTGGAGGAGATCCACATGCAGGAGCTACTAATTAGAAAATCCCATTATTTTTATTCTCACCTTCAGGAAAAGAAAAGGAATAAGGATCCTGATTTGAAGCTAGAATCTGTTTGGGAAGGAAGGATAATGTTGAGTGAGAATTAGTGAGAAGGCTAACAATGCAAATATCCTTATTGGAGTCTTACACACCAGCCAGCCAGGATGAAGAGGTTGCTTATTCGCTAAGCAGCTAACTGGTAATTCACAATTGCCAGCGGTTTTCTTGTGGAAGACTTTAGCTTTCCAGGTATTTGCTGGAAACTCAACACAGCAGAAAAGAGACAATCTGGGAGGCTTCTGGAGTATGTGGAAGAAAACTTTCTGTTACAGCTGGTAAGGGAGCCTACCAAGTATTGTGCCTGCTAGACCTGCTGTTTATGAACAGAGAGGAGCTAGTGGGACATATGGTGGTCAGAATGCCCATCCTGAGCCCAGAAACCATAAAATGATAAGAGTTTTTTATTCTTGATGAAGTAAGGAATGGGATTAACCAAACCCCTGCCTTTGATTTCTGAAGGGCAGTATTTGGCCTGTTCCACAGAGAGTCTCTTTGGAAACAGTCCTTGATAATAAAGGGATCAGGAATGGTGGAATCTTAAAAGCACAGGAGCATGCTCTATGTGTTGAAAGACAAGCCACTGGGGAAGAAGACTGGTCTGGCTTTTGATGAAATTTGTGATAAAAGAGTTTATGATCTTTGGAAGAAGGGGCAGGAAACTCAGGAAAAATACAGGATACTGTTAGGATGTCTAGAGAGAAAATCAGAAAGCAAAAGTTCAGCCAGAAATCAACCTGGACACTGCTGTGAAAAATAAGAAAAGGTTTTTTTATAATACATGAACTACAAAGGGAGGTCCAAGAAAAATCTTTATCTTGTACTGAACATAGAGGGAACCTTTGTCACCAAGGATGATGGAAAGGCTGAGGTACTTAATGCCTTCTTTGTATCACTTTAACATAAAGACCTGTTATCCTTAGGACAACCATTCCCCTGGACTGATAGACAGGGACAGGGAGCAAAGCAGGAGGAAGTAGTGACATTCTGTGGTGCTTTGACACTCACAAGTCTGTGGGGAGGGATGGGATTCACCAAAGGGTACTGACAGATCTGGCAGGAGAGCTTGCAAAGCCACTCTTCATTATTTATCATGAATTCTGGTTAACTGGGGAGGTCCCAGACAACTGGAGGTTGGCCAATGTAATGGTCATCTACAAGAAGGTTGGAAGGAGGGCTCGGTGGACTAGAGGCCTGTCAACCTGACCTTGGTGTTCGGGAGGGTTATGGAACGGATATCTTGAGTGTCATCATGCATCACATACAGGACTACCAGGGGATCTGGTCCAGCCAGCATGAGTTTAGGAAGGGCAGATCCTGCTTCATCAAGCTGATCTTCTTTTATGATGAGGTTACATGGCTAGTGAATGATGAAAGACTGTGGATGTTGTCTGCCTTGGACTTAAGTAACCCACAGCATTTTGCTGGGAGGCTGTGTCCTAGGTGACTCAAAAAAATATGTATTTCATATATCATCTACTTTAGTCTGTTTTTACTGTCACTTTAAGATTCAGCAACCCAGGAAACCGAACTTACGTGGTTTACACCAGGTTCATGGAAGAGGGAATGGGGGATCCCTTTGAAAAACAGGAACAGACGTGCGTGGAGCTCTTCTATTGTCTTCCAGCTATCCAGGGGGTGGCATAGGGCATATCTCTAAGTGGCAACCAAGAAGCTACATTTTGCAATCCAAAAGTTCTCCAGAGTGAATTTTGCAACAGCTTTTCTCTGCTGCCACCAAGGACAGCTATGTAGTCCTGTGCTGTTTGGTGAGGTAGTTTTCTTTTGTTCTCCCTGGACTTTGGAGAATTTCGCAATACCTGTGCAAGTTCCAGCCACTGACCACAGCTGCTCTGCCATGCTGGGAAGCTTGAGCATCTCTCCATGAATTCCAGCCCGAGAGGGTGATCAGCACTGCAAAAACTGGGAAGTTTTTCGCAGTGTTCCAGCAGCATTGATTTGCATTGATTTGTTTTGGACAAATAATAGTATCTTGGTTATTGCTGTTTTTAGTAAGTTTTTATTTTTTCACTTATATATTCCCACATTCATTTTTCCAAAATGATGAAAGGAAAGTAATTAAAACTAAAGGGGAGATAACTTATTTTTGAGTCTCTCTCCTATATATTTGTATTAAACTAAGACAAGCTGGCAGCCCATGGCTTGGCCAGGTCAGTCTTCACTGGGTTAAGAACTGGCTGGAAGGCTGGGCCCAGAGCATGGGAGTGAATGGTGCTGCAGTTGGTGGTCAGTCACTACTGGGATTCCCCAAGGCTCAGTACTGGGTCCAGTCCTGCTTAATGTCTTTGTTGAGGGTGTGGATGAGGCAATGGAGTGTACCCTCAGCAAGTTTGCAGACAGCACTAAGCTGGGCAGGAGTGTTGATCTGCTGGAGTGGAGGCAGGCTCTGCAGAGTGATCTGGACAGGCCAGGTCAAGGGGCCAAGGCTGGTGGTGTGAGGTTCAATAAGGCCAGTGCTGGTTCCTGCACTTGGATCACATCAACCCCAAGCAGTGCTACAGGCTGGGGGAAGAGTGGCTGGAGAGTGGTCCAAGAGAGAAGGACCTGAGAGTGCTGATGGACAGCTGGCTGAACATGAGCCAGAGTGTGCCCAGGTGGCCAAGAAGGCCAGTGGCATCCTGATCTTTATCAGGAATAGTGCAGCCAGCTGGACAAGGGCAGGGATTGTCCCCTGTGCAGTGGTGTTGCCCCAGCTCAAGTCCTGTGTTCAGTTCTGGGCTCTCTACTTCAAGAGGGACATTGAGGTGTGGGAATGTGTGTCCAAGAAGGGCAACAGAGCTGGTGAAGGGTGTAGAGAGGAGGAGCAGCTGAGAGAGCTGAGATTGTTTAGTCTGGAGAAATGGAGGCTTGTGGGAGACCTTATCACTCTCTACAACTGCCTGAAAGAAAAGTGCATACAGTGAGATTGGGTTGGTCTGTTCTCAGTCAGTTAGTGACAGATAGGAGAAAATGTCCTCAAGCTATGTCAGGGGAGGTTCAGCTGGATATTGGGAAGAATTTCTTCACTGAAGGGATGATCAGGCACTGAAACTAGCTGCCTAGTGAAGGGATGGAGTCACCATCCCTGGATGTATTCAAAACAGGCTGTATCTGACAGTGCTATGGTTTAGCTGATGTGGTGGTGTTTGGTCAAAGGTTAGACTGTTATCTTTGAGGAAATAAGGGAAGGACATACATCAGCTGATCAGAGATCTGGTGAGAGTGAGCAGAGGAGCAGAGGGGTAGAGGAGTCTATACCTCCTGGCATACGCTTTCCTAGAGAGCAGGTAGTTGAACTCCTGAGTCTTGCAAAAAGCTTTCTTGAGCATCAGCAAAACATTTATCCCCCTCTCCAGATGCTGTTGTGAAGACATTGGCCAAGCAGTGCCATTTTGAGAGAGTTACCTCGAGTGGTAGACATGAGCTGCAGCTCTGAAGAGTCCAGGTCTGCTCACAAATCATCAATCTGCTTCAGTGTGACAGGTCAGTTCCACAGGACTTTACAGATCTATTAAAAACCCAGGTGAAATTACTCCTTCCTTTCTCTCCTTGGTGTCAGCCAAAGCTGAAGTGGAAGGGAGGTAATGGGGAACTGGGGAAGGAGGAATGACATTGAAAAGACAGTTTGCTAAACCCTCAGTTCTGCTCTATCGTCAATAAAAAATACAAGGTTAGTAATTATACTATATATATATATCATCCACTGTGACTATGAGAATCATAAGTTCAAGCCTCCATCTTGAATTTTAAATGTCATTTTTATTTGGGCTTGCTAGAAGTACAACAGTGAGTAGAGAGGTTTTTCACATGTGCATAAATCACCTAAGTGTTAGTGACTCAGGGTTTGAGCAAGAAATTGTACTTGGTTGCCCTAAGAACAGTTTCTTGTTGCATTTCAAAGATCTTTTATGATTAATTAATGCATTAAAACTTGTATAAAATTGAAAAAAAATTTAAGTTGTAGACAATTTAATAATGAGACTTTCACTAATAAAATATTTGGCAGTTTTAGTTTGACTGAAATATTTTGAGACTTGATTAGAGTGTTTAAGTACAGAAGTAATATATGTATAATTCCAGGTCTTGGACCCCGCTCATTTAAATTTATGAAATATCTGTTTCCAGAATTGGTCCTTTAAAGGAGAACACTCTGCTTCCTACCATATGTAGCAAGTCTAAACATGCATACAAAATCTGAACTTGTTTTAACACTGGTGATCTCATTGCTGTGTTATTTTCTACCAAAAACCCCCAAAAACCCACACCCCAAAAAACCACCACCAACCCAAACAAAAAAAAAATCCCAACAACAATGATAACAAACAAACAAACAATTTGACAATGTAGCACTTGCCATTTTGTAGGTAGCAGCAAAATATTGTGCATTTCTCTATTCACATTTTAAAGATATGCATTGAGGTAAGCATCTATAAAATGTACTGCTCTTCCCTGGTTAGTAAATGTTATTAATGATGGTTCTGGCTCAATAAATGCTTTTTAGAGCTGTGGAACATTTCTATGATAAAGTCTGGCCAAATATGTTGGAGTGACAATCATCTAACTTAATTAAATGTAATTCTGCTGAAACAACAAACTACTGAAAAGTGAGGTAGGTTCTATAAAACATCATATATTTGGAGTCTACAACACTACTTCCTGCAAATATGGAGAAGAATACAGCTTGCGTTATAGCATTTGCTGACTGGGAAGATAAACTATAAAAACAATAGGAAAGTTGCCAGCACACAAGGGTCTCTGCTAAATATGATTTAATATAGTTTGTGAAAATACATAAATAATTAAATTTATTTGATAACAGTTAATAACAATAATTTAAATTTGATTAATAATAGAAAAACAACTGGTGTTTTCAATAGCATGAAAATATACTTGTCCCTGCAGAAACATTACCTCAATGAAAGCAGCAGATAACAGTTTTCCACCTAGGATCATAAGAAAGAAAATATTTTTTTGTTGTTGCATTTATTTGTTTCAAAAAATTACATTGCATGTTATAGATTAAAAATTTTATTTTCTCATTTTTTTCTATCTTACAAGAGTGAACAAAAAAATCATATTTAAAGAATAAAAAAAAAAAATGTTTGCAGACTGTTAAATTACATGGTATACTCTTCATGTGTTTTGGGTAGGGGGTGCCCTATCCAGCTTACTGCTCCCCACCCACAGACCTTGGTGTTGCTTAAAAGTATGTGATTCAAAAATGTGAACTTCTTGATGTTGTTCACCTTTACTTCTCTTCCAGCCTTCACCACTGTTGTCATTTTCCAGCACCTTATATGATTTGTTACTTAATTTTAACCAAAATGTAACAGGGCTTTCTGTAGTCCTTAACAGAAAGAATTCAGTTTTGTTTGGTAAGTCTACTTCTGATACCTTTTTTTTTTTTTTTTTTCCCATGAAGCACCTCTGTTTTTTCCAAGATGTCAGTTTTATGCTTGCCCTCATTAAACAGATTGGTTATGTAGATATTGAGAGAAACTTTTTAGAAGACTGAAAGTGCATCAGACATTGTAAGGTGTGAAAAGTGTGTTTCTTAACCAGGTATCTGGCTCCATTTTCTGTACAACTACCAACAGTTCAGGATGTTGCTTTGCAGGAAAGACTGTATGACTCTGATGAGATTTCTCAAAAGCACATGAGGGGAGCTTTACAAACCAGAGAAGTTTAGCAAAGGCAGAGAGAAGTCGACTCAACCAAAAACTGAGTGGTGATAAGCTAGTAAATATGCTAGTTATGTTATAAATTACATTTGTTTAATAATTCATAACTGATTCTACCAAACTGTGAAGTGATAGTTAATAGACATCCTCCCACTCCTTTGTGCTGTGTTTTACCATGAAAGAGACAAAAATATATACAGAGTATGTACATATTCATGAGCTGCATTCTAACTTCTTCATTCTCTTTATGTCACTGAAATATTTGGAGTTTAGCACTGTTTATGCTGATAGCAGAAGTCATTGTGTTCTTTATTGTGCAATTTGCTAACTTTTACATAGAAGTATGTGAATATACTTTAGCTTTCTTGGGACCTGCTCTAGTCTACTAGAAAAAAAAATGCCAGCTGAAAATGAGCTTGGAGAGTTTTGTTTTGCATTTTGCTTAAAGAAAGCATTGCAGAATATAATTACAGCTATTCTACTAGAGAAAAAAAAAATACTCACTTGTCTCAGTGACATCAGCCTGGGGACAGACTTATAAGTACAGGATTTGGATTGTTCAAACACCTGGAGCTGCTTCACTCTGTGATCTAAACTGTTATTTTCTTGTAACTTCTTGTTTCTGCAACCTACAATTGTACTCTGCATAGGGAAATTTAAAGACTTGGTAAATACTGAAGAAAAACACATAACCTGCATGCTAACGTGTAGATATCTCTAGCATCAGAGTTATTTCAAACAGATCATTGAGGGTGGAAGACTACAGGATATTCATAGGGAAAGAGTAGAAGGAGTTGGCAACATCAGCCTTGGATTAATATTAGAGTTGTGAACAGGAACAGGCACGCATAGCTATAGATGCTACACTTACATCTGCAAATTCTGAGAACTGAAGCTTTGTAGGGAAAGTCTTGAGATCAGTGAGGGAGACTTTTGTTTGAAATTACAAGATAGACTGGGAGATGAAGTTAAAAGAATGGCAAGCTAGCTGAAATTAATTACTTAAATGAATTTATTAATTAAAATTTATTTACAAATAAGTACATTAAAAGGTAGAAAAACATTTTCCTACACTGTGTGAACAAATTGCAGGTTATGTACTTAAGAGCTGGTCAGTGATAGAGAAACAAATCCTAGGCTTTTTATATATTTGCTGTTATACAGTTACACTCAACCAATACTCCAGACATCACAGAACTACATAACGAAGCGGGTCGTAAGTCATGAGTATAAAAATCAGCCTGGAGAGCTCACTCAGGTTGGCTGATAGTCTTGAAAAGTTGAAATAATGTAATAATTAGACCTACTTGGGGCAAGTTTCTTCAATATAATAAGGGCATTACAGTTCCAGTCTGTGAAATGAGACTTTAGAATACTTGATGGAAGTATTTCTCTATAGGGAAGACAGTGTTTCTTTTTGTTCCAGACATACTGGTAGTTATCAAACCAAAACCCAGTATTTTTGCATTTTATTGCTGGAAATCACAGTCTGCTTTTACACCTTTAGCCACCTTCATTCATACAGTTTATTGCTGTCATTTTTACTCTGACAGTTGTTAAAGCGTTGGTTTTCCTACAGCCAAAGGGCTTACTTTATCAAAGGTTGTGCTTCATAATATCCTCATGGTCCTTTTATTTTGATGGTGGTTATTTGTGAATGGGTAGTGAGAAGGGCTTATTTCAGTTTTCTGACATACCAGTGAATATGGGCACAGTTTAAGCATTTGTGAGGTTTATGTCATTCATATTCACGATTTTTAAAGTTACTTACTTTTCATTAAAAAACATATTTACTACTTTACTTTGGAAAAAGTAAGTCTGAAAGTTTTGTATTTTCCAGTATTTGGGTAATTATTTCTACCCTATTAAATGTTTTATAGCATTTTTTTAAAACGTTAAAAGATTTTCCTCCATCTGCAAAAGCAGATAGAAGATAAGGGAGGGAGCAGATTAAGAAAAAGTTAAATCTGATGCGGTATGTGATGTACAGAAAACAGCATTTCTAACAACTTCCATGCAGGTGTCTGGGGAGTATGTATGTTGTCTGAACTCCAGTAGATGTACAATGAAGTGTGATTAAGCTGAAGAAGGTACCAAATATTTTCTCCTCTATACCCAGTTTAATAACTTTTGATGGACAATTTATTTTTGCAATCTTCAGGCTTTTGGGAGGAACAGGAGGTAGGTTCAAAGCCCATCAGCTCCTCATCAGGCAATGAGAAAGGAAGGGGGCAGTGATAACATTTTGTTCCTGGATTGTCTGAAGAAATTATATGTTTCAAATTGAACTGCAAGACATAGATGACAGAAAATTGATGTCCAGGTAAAGTGATAAAATGCCTACAAAATTAAGGAAGATGTGAATACGTAGATCCCTGGTTGCATGAGATCTTTTTCAGCACAACACGATTTAAAACTGTGCAGAGTTCTTAAGATCACCAATTCATTTTGCAGAAATAGCTGTAGTTATCTAGCATGATCCATGTTGAGATTTTACACTTCTCACAAAGTCAACACCTTAGATTTTTCTTCTGAAGTGATTCTTTCTCTCTCATTGGAGATATTTAGGATCTGTTTGGACATAATTCTGTGTCATGTGCTCTGGGATGACCCTCCCTCAGCAAGGAGGTTGGACCAGATGACTCAGTGTCCGGACTTAAACATTCTGTGATTGTCTGAAAATCAATCTGGGGACATTGAAAACACTTTTTTTACTTGGAAAATAATATGTGGATCAGGTTTTAGGTAATATTACTTAGACAAAGACACGAGGCGTTCAGTGAACAGTTGGGTATTGTTCAGAAAATGTGGTATTAAGATGGGATGGAGGTTCAGTGACCCTAGTAGCCCCATTTTCAGGCGTGCTTTTGATCTAATGTACCCTAGTTGGTAGTTTTTAACTTGATGCTAGGTGTCAGTGCTCACAGGAAAAGTACTGTCAGTTTCTGGTAGTTTGTCAGCATTTTAGCAGTCTGACAGAACAAATCCGTCTTGAAATGGCCTGAGAATGGCAGGAGTCGCATGTATGGGAATTACCTCAGTGAACTATATTTTGCCCTTTAGTTTTATCCTGGATACTAACTACACAGATGTAATAATGCAGCTTAGAAACTCTTAAGTGAAGGGAAGAAAATTGACCCAAGATATACCACATTTTAAAAATATTTTTGGGTAGTGTAATTTTTACTTCCACCTAACTTTTGTTACTAATTACAATAGCAACTCATTACAGCAGTACAGATTTATCTGTAATCCATGTGCTGTTTAAAGTGGCACTGCATTCATGCTCTGCGGTTTGCATTCTTGAAGTTGTTGATATTCTCAAAGTAAAGATTGTGGTACTTCTGGAAAATGATTTTGAGACATCTGTTAGAAGTTGTAAAGAAAAAAACCAAATACTTAAAAAAATATTCAGGATTTTAAATAGAACATTCTGTTGATGCTAACAATCTTGTAGAGATGCAATGTACATTATGTAATGAGTAGGTACACTGTACATAGATAAAAAGAGTGAGATGAAATAGAACCTTTGGTTTGTTGTGTAGATTAACAGCATGGAAAAACTTGTGACCAAAAATGTCCTACCTAGTAAGTCCTTATGTTGCATTTTTTATTTCACATGTTGAAGTTAAAGATTAAAATTATTCCAGTTTGTTAACAATTTCAGAATGAGTCACATTTTACTGTCTTTCACAACTCATCATTAATATTAATTGAGCTTAACATTAGCCTTTCTTATTTTCTTTTCCTCATCTAATGTCATAATTCAATTAATTTTTTTTTTTGGTGTGTTCTTCTAGATGCGAGACCCAAGTGCTCTAATGAGTGGTAATATATGTTTTTCAATACATCAGAATACATCAAAAGCCCCATTGGGACTGGCATTAATTAATACTTCATCCATTCTCTTAAGTTCTTGTTTTATTTGTCATCGATGTGTCTCTTTTTTCTCTTTCTGCATGAAATAAATAGAAAGAACGCTGATAAATTCTAAATTGCAGTGAACTCAGTTCTTCAAATTCCAGCAACGAGAGACAATTCAAACATTTCCATGTTTGTTTCTGAGATAAAGGAAAAGTTCTTAGAGAATCAAAAATACTAGTTATTCTGCATTTCTCAGACTCACAAGACCTCAGGCATTTAAAAAAGAGAACCAACACTAATCCAAGGTTGTAGTGAAAATCTGTCAAAATAAAGCAAGTGGGAATTATATTGGGTTTTGCATACATATTGCATGCTTTTACTATTTTTAAGTTAATTTTTTTATCTGTACAGAAAAACAGAGTAACAGATAATGTGCTTCAGATGCAAATCTTTCATGCTGCAGGAAAGGAAGGAAAGTTTCATGAAGGAAACTTCCTCCTAGCACTTACGTAATTGGAACTAAAATTGAAAGAATGATAAGAAAAACTGCTGGAGTATGCTTTAGAGTAGGTTTAAAAGGCGTATTTCTTCCAGACTTATCTGAACGAAGGCACTGCATTTGGAGTGGATTCCTGTAAGTGTTTACATTAATGCTAGTGTATTTGAGATCTTTGGCAGCTAAAAGAAATGCTTCCTTTCTGATTTTTTTGTAAACAGCACTGTACAAGATCAGAGGAGCTATGATTGCTAGAACTAACTGACTAGTTTCATAATGGAAGAAGCTATTACCTCTCTAAAGTACAATACAGAGTAGTTGCCAGTGTTTCATAGTATAAAACGCCATGCAGGAGCCTTAAAACCTGCAGTACTTGGTACACAATCTGTATCAAGCACATATATGGGTTCTCTCTTATTCCTTCTAACCTTGTGAGAATACATCAAGTGACAAAGCCTCAGGTAATAAAATTGTCCTTTTAAGATTAAGTGGTAAATGGAAGATCCTGTGATTGGAGTGCAGTATTTGGAGCTGTAGACATTGGCTGTTTGTGATTGCGCCAAAATGCTGTGCAGCCAACTTTATGTTTCCAGGATATTCAAGAGATTGGTTATAAATATAAGGCAAGGATATAGATAATATGCAAATGAGGCTGTAAAGATGTTCTGTGAAAATTATCAGGGAAAGCCACAATTTGAGAAGGAAACTGCAGCATGATTGTTGTGCCCTATGTGAGACAACAGCAGTGGAGATGTCTGTGTTCTGCCTTCACTCACAATACATTACATGTCATGTCTCTGGGTGCTACCAGTGCCAATATCTGGTCCACTGAAACCAGGCATTTCTGTGGGATGAACCATTTCAAGTTTTGTCATAAAGCTTTCAAAGAGCAGTTCTTGCAGCCCTCCTTCATCATGTCATCTGGTCTCTCCTGTACCTGAGGATGAGGTCAGTGTCCCCTGTGTGGGATGATCCTTTTTTTTTTTAATATGCTCTTCTCTGCTAGAAGTCAAAACAGAAGCAAAAGGAAAAAAGGAGAAGAGTTAAGAAAAACAGGGGTTAATGCTGTGAAGTCTGTGAGTGCAAACAGGATTTTGTTAAAAATGAAAAGAGGTTGGGTGGATGTAGATAAAAAGAAATCTGAAATAATTGTTCTGTAGAATATGGCCTTTCGACATAGGCAGAAATCTTTCTCTTCACTTCTGTCAGAAGATAGTCAAATAGAGAATCTTGTCTCTTAATTAGAAAGAAAAATACTCATCAAACACATCTCATCACTGGAAAGCTAATGATCCACAGCTGCTAGTCTGAAAGGGCAGGCTTTTCTTCTGAACAGTGGGAAGTGTTAATCATTTTGAATGAGATTTCTTTTTAAAATATACTGTACTTTGCAAAAGAATAGGATATTCAGTATCCTAACTTAAATTATTTTTTGAAGTGTTGTACACTAGGGATAGTGTCATATGTCTCTCTGAATGATCATTTAATGCATGTGTCTCTCACTAAGAGTATAAACTGATGTGATGTTGTAAATGGCCAGTTCTTGCCTGTGACTCTAAAAACTTTGATCTCATGGGAGAGATTAAAAAAGCCCTTCCTTACATTCTTCTATATAGGAAACGGCAGTTGTATTAAACGGTAACCTTTGAGACTCACATTCATCTCCTAAAATAGTTAGCTTGTTCCAGTAGTGATGAGCATCCCTTTTTTACACAGACAGCCATTATTTTCTTGGAAGATATCATACCATATACAGTCCACTAGATGCTTTACAGACATGGGCAATTCCCAGAAGTATTCTTTTATACTTATTCATTAGCTTTTCTGGCTTGGTTTGAGTTTGGGTCTTTTTGGCCTATACTTGCTTAATGGAATGTTGGTTTGCTTCTCCACCTTTTATGAGGGTTTGTACATATCACTTCCTTCTTCTCTTTCACCTCAACTATCACGCCTTTTATCCGTAAGAACTGAGTCCTGGAGTTTTCTTGCTGTTCTGCACCAGACTTTGGGTTTGTTCATGTTTACTTAGAAGTTTTGTCTGATACTGGAAATCTGGTTTTTTTTCTCTCATATACATTTCATGAGTGCATTTCTTGTCTGGGAAGAATAATGAGGCCATTTAGGTCAGAGGGCCATAACTATGCTGGTCTCACTCAGCACACATCTCATTTGTGTTGCAGTGTTTGTGTACTGCCTGGCTGAGACAGTTGCCTGAAAGGAGGAACTGGTTAAAATTCAGCCAGACTAGATGGAAATTAAGGTGGCAGGTCAGCAAAATCATCTTCAGGAGATGACAGGTGTAATATCCACACTTTTGAACGGCATGTCCACACAATTTGTAAAAAGGTAATATCTTAGTATGTTTTACTGGCCCTCTGAGTCCAGCACTATAAGGAATTAATGCCCTTGAATGTCATTTGGCCTTTAGAAATTTAAAGTGAGAAGTGTTCGGATGAGAATTGATTGAAATTCTGGAGTAAAGAGTATGTGATGACCACATTCCTCAGACTCCAGTCAGGCCCATATCTCCTGAGACTGTGTAGATTATTGGCTTTTTTTTTTCTGGGGCCAGGGAGTGTTTGAATAGTACTTGATTTTCTTAACTACTTTTTAACCGAAGTTCAGCTGGTACCCTAAGAAAGACTGTATGTGTTGCTTTTGCTCAACAGGTGATCTCTAGTATGTACTTTTTTGATACTTAGTGCTGTTTGCTGGCTTCCAGGGCACCGTTCAGCGTGCATCCAGTGACTCAGGGTATTTCTGGAATTAAAGTATGCAGGGCTATTTTGCTTTTCTTTTGAGACACAAAATTCGTTGTAAGTTGGTTACATCTGATTTACCACTCTGTTCTAGATAGTAAGGTCACAGAACAGTTCTTGAATGCGATGGGATGTTGTTTGCTTCTATTGTGGTTTTAAGCCTAGCTGGAGAGGAAACACCACACAGCCACTTGCTCAAACCCCTCCTCTCTTCCCCTACATCCTGTGTAATGAGGAGGAGAACTGAAGTAAAGTTTCTATGTTGACATAAGAACAGTTTAATAATTGAAAGTAAAGTGAAATGCCAAAATAATAGTAAATAAAAATAATGATGATAATAAAAAGGGGAAAAAACCCCTAACAAAATAATATAGTGCAGTTTCTCACCACCTACTGGCCCTTGCCAGACCTCTCTTCCTGAACCCAGATCACCCACCCTTCTGGGTAAGTCCCCTCAGTTCATATCCTGGGCATGATGCTCTGTGGTGTGGAAATACCTCTTTGGTCCGTTCGAGTCATCTGTCCCAGCTGTGCGCCCTCCCAGTTTATTTTGAATACCTTCCACTGGCAGACCATCAGGCAATTTGAAAAAAAGATCCTTGACTTTGCACCTAGCAAAAAACGCAAAACATCAGTGTGTTATCTGCACCATTCTCATCCTGAATCAAAACAACTACTCAGCAGAAATTAGCTCTACTCTGGCTGAAACCAGCACAGCTTCTAATGCATTATCATGTCTAACAGATTTCCTTTTAAACTTAACAACCTTAAAAAAACATTTTTCTTTCAAATGAAAAACTTTAGAAGGGCCAGTACCTTTTTTTTTTTGTTTGTCTCACAAACAGTGCTTTTTCAGTTCTTTTGGTAATTATCATGCTTGCCTTGCAGTTTCATTGGCTTGCATATACACAGTTATTATGTTATGGTCGTAGGCTGGAGACAGACATGACAGGACTCACCGAGGATCATGCCACAAACAACCTGGTTTATTGTTTGGCATTCCCTTTTTAGGGGGTTCAAAATTGCCGTGCTTGGACAACTGGTTGGTCAGGGTCTCAGCACGGCTCAGCTCCCTGGCAAATGATACGGATGCATCCTGTCTGCATTCAGGATGGAATGGGATTGGCTGGGGTCCCCTGTTTGAGTTCAAATCCATGCTATCATTGCTCATCCAGAGACATGTTTACTTCTTTTCTATATCAAACTAGGCTAGCCTAGTTGGGTTTCTTATTTATGGCCTAATTTATCTGTCCAGCTACAGACCAGCTGTGCTGTGACACATTGTAAAGAGTGGTAGAAAGCATGGGGGTGAAGTAAGTTAGCTGATCTTGAGAGACTACCTAAAATGTAGACCTTTTTTTTTTTTTTTTTTTGCTTTCTATGTGGGTGCTTGCTCAAAAAAAAAAATAAAAAAAAAAAAAAAAGCTAGCAGAAAACTCCAAACAAAAATCTAGCAGAAGACTATGTTTTTCCGGCTGTGGTACATGGTGTGATTTGCTTTCATGGTGGCTGTTGTTGTGTTTCACTGTTTTGTTTGTTGAAGAAAACAAACCCAGGTTGTGGCTACAGCTGGCTTAAATAAACGGGGGGTTCTTTGATAGGAAAAATTGGAGGCAAAAATGGTTTTAGTTTGACCCCATCTGAGTCCAGTTATTTTTAGTTCTTTCCTGTAAACCATTAATTTTGTAGCAGCATCAGTAGGGAACAATGTCTAGACAATGGTGTGTGGAGCTGGCAGTGGGGATGGGTTTCTCCAGCAGTGTGACCACCAAGTTCATCCCATGCTGAAGAGCAGCCCCAGTTATTTATGCACACATCTCTTGGAGATGTAACCCAACCAGGCTTCTGGCAGCCCCAGAAACCAAACAGCTCAAGTTCTCTTCTGGTCAAAGAGAACTTGAGCTGTTTTGAGCTAACACTGCAATAAATCAATGTTTTCAAAGCGGTGGACTTAGGTGGCTTCTCAGTTTTCTTTTTTAATTCATTTGTGATGAGTCTGTGGTCAGTTCTATTATACTATACTTTCATTGAAATAACCATATTATTTTAGCTTTTATTAATTTTAAGTGATTTCTTTAGTGATTTTTTTAGTAATTTTTGCTAATTTTCCATACAAAAGATTTCTAAATGTTACTTCTGCTTTTTTTGTATGACATTAGTACAAAATGGTCATTTTTTTTTCCTAAATAACAAATTAATCTTTAGTCAACTCTTGTGCCACTTTTACTGCTACAGGGCTGTTTCAAAGCTAAAACCAGATTCAATAACATGTTGAAGCCTTATTTAAATTAATCACATCCCCCTGACCTACAAGAAAAATGGAGGATGTACAGTGATACAACGAAGGGTAATGGCTTTAAACTAAAAGAGAGAGGTTTAAATTAGATATTAGGAAGAAATGAGTTTTTGTTGAGGGTGGTGGCACAGGAAACAGGTTGCCCAGGTTACGAATGCCCCATCCCTGGAAGTGTTCAAGGCCAGATTGGATGAGGCTCTGAGCAGTCTGGTTTAGTGAAAGATGTCCCTGCTTGTGTTGAGGGGGGTGGATCTAGGTGGCCTTTAAGGTCCCTTCCAACCCAAGCAATTCTATGATTCATGAAACCAGCTAACCTTTCTTAAAATGTAATCTTAATTTTACGCTCTTTTGTATTATTCACAAAAGCATTATTTTATGAGAGAACAATTAATATTCCTCTTAGATGATAGTACATCAGTTTTTCTTTTCCAAAAACTAAGATAGGAAGGATTGGGAAGTGTAGCAGTTGTATCAGGCAGGTAAGTGTGAGTCAGCAAAGTAGTTGGACAACATTCTTATCTAAGGAGAGGTGGATTTCTTTAGAATTATTTTAATTTATTGGTCTTTACTCTGCACGGGCATTTAATGTAATGCTGATTTCAATCACTTTTTTTCCTGCTCTGTCTTCCAGCTTTTTCTTTTTGTGGTCTGGAACTTTGAGCTCTACATGATACCACTGGCTTTGTTGTTGCTGCTGGCATGGAACTACTTCTTGATTGTATCAGGAAAAGATAACAGGCAGCATGATACAGTAAGTCTTCTCTACTTCAAGGGCATACATGTCCTTTTCTTTTTTTAACACTGTAAAATTTTTAAACTGGGTTTAAATATAATATCTTTTTCAAAATGTCTCCCTTCACAATGTTCGATGGACAATTTTCCCACCTGCAATTTAATTTTATTCTGGCAGTCCAATAAGTGTGTCTGGTTTTGTTGAAATGTCATGTAAAAATACAATAGAACTTGCACTGTCTATAGAATTTGTTTTGTGTGGGAGCAGAGAGGCTTATTGTTAAGAAAAAGGCAAATTCTTGGAAAATAGTTTTATATGCCTAAGTCCCTATGTTGCGTTTTTTATTTCACATGTTGAAGTTAAAGTTTAAAATTATTCTAGTTTGTTAACAGTTTCAGAATGTATCACATTTTACTGTATTTCACAATTCATCAGTAATATTCATTGTGCTTAATATTAGCCTTTTCTTATTTTCTTCTCCTAATTTAATGCTATCATTTAATTAAATCCATGTAGTTCGGATATAATGTAGCAAACATTTACTAATAACTGGCATTTATTAATAATAATAATAAAATTGTTTAGATTTTCAGAAGTAGATATTAAAAGTTGAAGTTGTATTCTGTGCAACACATATTTTTCTAGAATCCAGGCAGATAAAGGATTTTGCATACAGTACTGCTGAGCCTTATGAATTTGATATTTGTATCCAAAAGCAGCATGTTATCTACTACTTTATGATCTGAATGGATAACTGAATGGGCAGGGGAAGAAGGCAAAACAGATTAGATAATTGGTCTCTGTGGACAGTGGTAATGAAGGTCAGTAACAAGTGGACTGCCATGGTGCAAAGTCCTGTTTAACATCTCTTCCAGTGATGTACAGGAGATGATAGTGCACCCTCATCAAGTTTTTGGGTTTTGTCAGATGTGTGGAACTGTTTGACACACTGGATCTGACACTCAAAGGGATCTAAGTGGGTTGGATAAATGAACTGATAGGAACCCCATGCAATTCAGATGGAAGAATACTGTTCTTGGGAGGAAGTAACCTATTCTGGTGACACAGAGGGGAAATTGGTTGTCTGAAAGCAGCTGTCTGAACTGGGCCTAGAAGGCAGCAAGGTCATCAGAAGTACAGGTACTGGATTGAGGGAAGTAGTTATCTCCACTCCTCAGCACTTGCCAGAATGCAACCAGAAGACTGTCCAGTTTGGCACATGCCAGTTCAGGAAAGTCATTGATTGACTTCAGCAAGTTCAGTGAAGGGCTACCAACACGATCAGGAGCTTAAGCCCTCGTCAATCAGCCCTTGAAGAGAAACTGAGGCAAGTTGACTTGAAGGATCCTAGAGAATAGAAGGCTTTTAGCGACTGGAACACCCTATAAAGAGGTTAACAAGAAGATGGAGCTAGACTGCACAAATGATCTGTGGTGGAAGAGGCAACAAGCTTCATTTGAAACAAGAAAGGTTCAGACTGAAAAACCTTTCTTGCCATGAGAATTGTTAAGCAGTAGAAGAGTTTGCTCAGGAAACTGCAGGTGCTATAGCAAGTTTCCAGGTCCTGACTGAGGAAAGCTCTGAGGAACCTGATTTGACCTCATGGCTGACCCCACTCTGAGCAGGAGTTTGGAAATCCTTTCCAGCCTGAGTGATCCTCTAATGTCTAGCAACTGCAATTATTAGAACCCATAGAGCCCTGATCCCAACACTGTTGTTACCTGTCTACATCTAAGATTGTTATGCTTCCAGGGATCATCTAAAATAAGAATGGGAGTGATAAAAGTATTCCCTAATCGCAAATGTGATTACATTTATGGAAAAAGCCTAAGATCAAGGTTTAAAAGATGCAATACGTAAAACACAGCCCATTGTCTCCTGATGGCTGAAATGCTTAAAGCTTCTCAATGTGAAGATTTTATGAGTACCTAAATCCCTGGTGAAAGGAGAATTTCACTTGTGAGCTGCAATACATTTAATTTCTCTCTGAAATACCATCTTCCTGGGAAGATTATCTGGTCATGTAACTTTTCTAACAAACTAATGGAGCTAGTGATGGACTCTCAATTAAGAACACCAAATGCTGCTCCTAAAACTTTCCTCTTACTGAGAGTGCTTCAGACCAGGCAACCATGTTGATGCCAAATATTTGGTATCTGTGCCATTAATGACCTTGTTTTTAATGATTTAAGTTTGGCTATCATCATGTTGAGCATCTGCCTTGAAGGAAGTCGTTTGCAGATTTATTGTAAGCCTTTCTAATTAACTCATGAGTCTGCAGTAATATTACAATATTACAAGTCCTTAGCTCAGTATCATTAGAATAGGATTAATTTAAATACTTGAATTTTCCTATGCAGAGTGTAAATTTTATCTAAATTAATTAAGCAGTGTTTCTTAGTTGGTAGAGAATGCTTCAGCATTCACATGATCTGGCTTCTCTTCCCAAGTCTTCAGAGATTCATTGTGTGTCTCATTGAAATCATTGACTACTTATCTTAGAAATATCATCCAATTTTAGAAGTTACCTTGAAGGCTAGGGCTAATGATAAGACACAAAGATAAATGTATTTGTGAACTTTTCTTACCCGATTAACCTTAGACAAGCATAGTTAAAAATTCATAAAAATATGAAACATATTTAAATTTCAGACCATGTAAAGAAGCTCAGAAGAGTTGGTTTCCATTGTAATATCTCTTTGAGAAGATAATTGTCATTTGTCTCATCAGTCTATGTGCTAGGGACCACACTTCTTCTGCAGATCAATGATTAATGACCACTGAGTTTCTGTCTGGGTATGGCACATATACCAGCCCTAATTCATTTTTTACTGTCTCTATAGATAAGATACCATTTGCTTTTTCTTCTTGGGCACCAGGGGATTTTTTTAAAGTAGCTTGAAACTTGTTTTCTCATGGAGAAATTCACCTGCCAAACAAGGATCTGGGTACCTCTATTGTAACATGAACCTGAGCTTCTTGATAGAATGCAACTATGGTTATTTTGCCATTTATTCCAACTCCTAATGAGTTGTGTATGCGAGTCCTTTCTTGAATTCAAGGTGCAATATGGTTGGGGCAAGGGGGAGGCCCAAGTGTATTTCCTAGTAGGAGATCAGTCTATTGGAATGTCCAACAGATGGGTGAAGCAGCATACTATGTCTCCATGGATTCAGTTAGACTCCTTGTAGTTGTCTTGTGGTTTTACTCCAGCTCCTTGTAGGATCATTGTAGTTTTAGTCCAACTGATGCAAATTTGCAAAAGAACATTGGATGCCCAAACTTTTGTAAATTTTGATCAAGATGAGTTGTATTTCTGAAAGATACACTCCCATGAAATAGGAACTTTTGCATTAAACATTGGTAAGTGGCTGTAGATAGATGTAGACTTAGCAGATAGTTCTGAACTGAACGAAAACTAATAAATTTCTGTCTTTGAATCATGTGGCAGGTGTAAAAATCCCATTATAAATATTTCTTGCGGGTATTAAGTGAGGAAAAAATAACTAAGGTGACATTCCTAATGCCCTCTTTCTGAATTTTGTGGTAATATTTTTGCCTGAAGTACACCCTGCTGCTTTCTCCAAAGACATTTACACTTCCTTATAATTGTACTCCTAAGTATCTGACCTCACAAAATAATTTATTTTTAGCACAGCTGCTGTTGTTGTGTCAAGTCATGATCACCTAAACACACAAAATTTGAACTGAGTGAATCTTGCTAGATGAGACTTTTTTTCTTCTCCCATCTTTTTTCCATCATCTTTTCCACCTCTTCTGTGGGAGAGGTATCAATCGTTTCTGTGTTTCTGTCACCAATCCTGCTGCTCCTTGTCAGATGTGCTGGATCTTTGTGGCAGGGAATAGCTGCCCCTGCATTTAATAGAGCATGGCATGGTGACTGACTGCAAACTACAGAAAGTATGGTGGGTTAAAAGCTTATTTCAGTATTTTTAAGGAGCTACCTAATACTTTGATAATATCAAATACACCAAAAAAGCCCCTTACCTTTGTAGCTTGGAGAACCCAGCAGCGCTCCTGTCTGGTGTGTGGGATCTTCTATTTCTAAGAAAAGTCACAGTCATTTTAACTGCATGGAGCTAATGGCAGGGGGAGGACATGGAAATTGTTGGTGTCGGTTTTGGGTTTTTTTGTTACTTGTACATTTCTACTTCAGGATGTGTTCTGCATGCTCTGGCTGCCTGCTGGAGCTGTCTAACTCAAGGAATGGTCAGATAACCTCTCAAAGTGATTTAAAATGTTCCCTCTGTCCAGCTGCTCTCATCCCTTTCCCTGGGATGAAACAGTTGATTGTATGGTTGTAGTGTGTCATACTGAGAATTAAACACACTTTACATAGCTATGAATATTTTTTTACCCTGTGTAGATAAGCCTGGCCACCACAATTAGGACAAACTGCGACAGTCTCTCAGCTGTTGGTATATGATGCTTACCTGCTCTACCAGGCACATTGGATCTTCTCTGGTGACACTGCAAATTCTTGTTCTTCCGTGAGCAAAGAGGTAACAGACAGGGAGTGCAGATCATTTTCACCTCCTGCCTGCCTGTGGAGGACTGGACAGGTCTTGGAGGACAACAACCAGTTGCACAGCTCTTATTGACAGCAGGGACTTGGTTTTTACAACATTTTGACGACTGAAAACTACTAGGAAGAGATCCACCTCACCACGTGGGGCAAAATCTTCCTTGCCAGAAGGATGTCCAACCTGATGGAAAGAGCATTAAACTAAAAATAAATGAGGGAGAGGGATTATGGTGACCCACAAAAGTGATTTCTCAAGTCAAGAATCACAGAATAGTTTGATTTGGAGGGGACCTTCAGAGCAATACCTTTCACTAGACCAAGTTGCTCAAAGCCCTGTCCAACCTGGCCTTGGAATTCTGCCAGGGATGGGGCACACATAGCTTCTCTGGGCAACCTGTTGCAATTCCTCCCTACCCTCACACTGAAGAATTTGTTCCCAGTATCTAATCTAAACCTGCCTTCTGTCAGTTTGAAGCTACTGCCCCTTGTCCTTTCATGAAATTGGTGGTCTGAGTTGGCAAGAAAAGGGCTCAGGATGAATGGCCAGGAGAGCCCTCAAAACCAATCCAACAAGACAGATGTGCCTCCTAGGCCAGATGTAGACACACAAATAAGGAAATGCCTCTGACAAAGTCTTTCACACCTTCTTTGAGAATCCAGCATGTCAGAGCTAAATACATCAGTGCACACATTAAGCACAAGTAGGAGTTCAGAGGTCCAAATGCAGCTACATTCCTTCACAATTACAGAGATGTGGTGAAATTGCTGTCATCTCTGTTATGCAGTATATGTATACTGGCTTTTTAGTCAGGACAGGCTGGGAGGGTGAGGAGTGGGAGTTGGTTTTTATTCCAGCAAAAGTAAGATTATGAAGAAATCAAAGCATCTGGCATAGAATGAGAGGCTGAGCAAGCTGCTATTCTGCCTGGAAGAGGGTTCTTGATGATGTGTAAAAATGGCTGAAGGGAGCGGGAGAGAGACACAGCCTCCTCTCAGAGGTGCTCCATCACAGGACAGTATCAATGGCCACAAACCAAAAATACATGAAAATTCATCTGACCACAAGAAAGCACTTTCATTGTGACTGTCGTCACAACCAGGACCATGAGAGGTTGTGAAGTGTTCGTCCGTGGAGATATTCAGGACATGGGATTGGGCGTCGTGCTCAGAGGTGACCTTGTGAGTAGGGAGGTTAGGGTTAATGATGCCTGCTTGAGTGGGGAGGACAGGATGGTCCTACCAACCTCTGCCATTCATCATTTGCTCAACTGAAGATACTAATCTTTCTCTCCTTTTGGTCTACTATTTGTTGGGGATTTTTTTTCCAAGCAATTTAATGTTTAATAGAAGAATAATGCACATCCCTGAATGTACCTTTGAATGTTCTTCTGCCATATACCTCCACAGAGAAGAGCTTTGATTACTTCACCTCTTGCATTGATAGTTAGTACTTGGAGCTTTTAAGGAAATATTAAAGAGCCAATTTCCTCTTGAAGTTAAGAGATGTACATGTCATTGCATAGCAAATTATGCTAAACAGCTGGGAGTTAATGTGGCATACCCAACTTTTTATGAATTTGCATAATAGAGTGTATATATATATATATATATGCATGTATGTATGTATGTATGTATGTATATACTCTGTCTTTTAAGAATTATATAAGGTGACAACAAGGCATCTTCTAATTTCATTTTAGATTTTTCCTACACAGACTTTAATGATTTATGTGTATATGCTTCTATTAAAAGTTAGAGCTAGCCATGTTTAGGATGATATTTTGAGAATAGAGGAATAATAATGTCGTTAAAGATAGCCTTTTATTTTAAGATTTTAAGCAGTATTCTCTGGATACTTTTCTGTAGCCATCCAGTATGAGGACTCAAATCTTCATATCCATTCTGGAAATTGCCAAATTTAAAAAAAAAAAAACAAACACAAAAGTAAGAATGAGAAGAATGATGCTTATGAATATACCCATTTCAATGAATTCTTTCTTCACTCAAGAAAAAGTGGTCAGCACAATGAGCTTGAGTTGGTCATAGAAGCTCAGCCCACTTGCACCTAGGAGATCTTTTCTGGTTATAATCCTATCATTTTGTTCTAGAAGCCAGGCAACAGTGTCTGTCAGAGCACTGGCAGGTGGATTTATTGGTGCTCCTGTTTGGGGCTGGGACTGCCACTTTGCAGTACATTCAATGCTTAAATTACCTGTAACAGGAAAGTGCCTGATTTTAACCAGCTGTTTTCCTAGAAGTTGAAAACTGAGTTACCAAATAAAGTAAACAAAGCAGGAACTTGATTTTTTTCTGTTTTTCACTTTATGGTCTTAAAGACTAAGTCCTTACAGTCCTTATATTCAAAGGCTTTCATGTGGAGATGAATATAGGACAAACACCAAGTGCTTCAGATACCTTGCTAGTGTGGTACTTTGGGGTTTTGAGCTTCATGTCTAGAAGTTATATTGAGCCAGGGAGCCTGCAGAGATTTCTAACTGCAAACTAAATCCTTGCTGTGAATAAATGGAAAAAATAAAGCCCTGTACTCTAGCTAAACAGTGTCTGGAGTATGTAATTTTCACAAGACACAAAAGAACATTGTCAGGTGAGCAAGTACATCTTGCCTGCTTTCTGACTGTACTTTCTTGAGAAGTTTTGCCTCTGATACAATAGCAATGGCAGTAGCCACAAAGCCCCCCAGCATGAGGGCTGCTAGGAGTATACTGTTAGCCACAGAACAATATGTGTGTGAAGCTAGCCAGATTTATGACTCCCAAAGTTAGGAAAGTATGATTTTTAAAATAAAATTATTTTCAATATTATGCAGAACTGATTTTACATTGTATTTTCTGGCTCCTAACTAATCATAAACTCTGCTTTCATTTGTTATCAATAGAATAAATTAGAAGAGCTTTTGCATATGAGTCACAATCTGTGTGGGCAAGGTGGGTGCTGTTGAAGAACAAGGACTACTGGAACATGAGCCTGAATATTACATAGTCCACTAAGAATCAACGTTGTCTCCACACAGATTTTTTTTTTGTTTCTTTTTTCTATGTGATCCAAAGAGTCAGGAAATAAATATATAATGTGGTGCTCCACAATGGGACACCATGGGTTTTCTTTTACTATATCAAAAAATAAACATGAAAATGTCACCTTAATCATGCATTTAAATTGTGTTGATCAAGTCTAATTTTTATGTGCGCACATAATCACTGAAGCTGGACAAATTTGCTCTAGATTGCATCATAATGTTTGGTGACCTGATGCATTTAAATGGAGAATTATCTTTATGAAATGTCCTCTTCATAATTTGCCATTAAACGAGACTTGAACAAATCAGCATAAATCTTACATAAAGGTAATTTAACTAAACGTTGGTACTATAAATATTTTAAACACATTGTGCACTAATTCAACAGCCCACAGTACACTATGTAAAGTTCTACATTAGGTGGTAGGCATTTCTCTTCTGCAACGTAACAGAAAAATATGGTGCCGCTGTCTGGGCTACAGATAAAAGAGGCTGTCCATGCTGCAAATCATAATCCCTGTGTCAGAGGTTTGCATACAGTAGTAGAGTTATGTAGTAAACTCCTTCATAAAACTTTATGTGCCTGTTCTTATCCCAGCAACAGCTGCAAAACCCAAACGCACTGCTGAATTGGAATGCTTTGGCTTGATTTGGTCACCTGAAGAGAAAAGGCCAAAACCCCGCCCTAAATATGCCACCATTCTTTTAAAAATTGCGTTTTTTTTCTTGTCAGAAATCAAACAGTTTTCTAATTCAAGTTTTGCTACTTTTTGCTTCCATAGGCTTTCAATATTGCTGGCATCCAAAATAGAATTGAAGTTCCCAGCACAGAGAAAGCATTTTTTTGTGTAAGCCTGATATAATTTTGCATTTTTGCATTTGCCTGAAGGTTTAAATGGCGACAAGATTCACAGACAGATTGTAGTGGCTACTATAAATAATCTGTACTATATAACCTAATACCAGGTTCGTTTCTAGAAAAAAATCCTGTAGTAATGTGAGATTTTTATTAATTTTTTTTGGCTTTCTATGACTTCAGCACATTTTAATTAATGAAGCCAAGACTTTAAGAACTTTAATATTTTACTGTATTTACAGAAATATATAAATATCAGGAGAAAAACCCCTGATATTATAAAAATATATAAAATAATTTTTTTATACCAAAAAGCTGGTCAGCTTCAAATCTGAGTGTAATAAACTGGGGCGCATCAATAAGCCTAAAATAATTTGGATAAGTGCTGTTTTATAGTAGAAGCATATCTGGTCCTTCTAGAATTTGGAAACAATATATTTGGAAAGAAATAATAGTAACAATGAAAACCTATAATGAGACATGGTGTTCTTTATAAGATAATTTATCATAAGGTTTTGCCTAAGAATTCTAGTTCACAATATTTTGTGAAGGTGTTACTTTAATAGTCCTACATAGTAATCTTTCATTGATACTTAGCCAAGCAAAGAATGCAGTTATTTTTATTCTGCTGAACTATAAGCATTCTGAGACATCTGACATTTCAAGTGTACAGTACGTATTGAAGCCTTTAGATGGAGACATACTTCAAATAAACACCTAATATTCTGTTCACAGTGCATTGTGTGAGTACAAGAGAAAGTAAAATAAATGAGAACCAAATATTGAAAGAAAATGAGAGGAATGGTACAGTACTGTACCATTGTAATGTTAAAAATTGCTTACTCTTGGCTACATTGGCAATTGAATATTGAGGGCATATAAAGCTGACAACAGGAAAAACATTACATGATCTTGTATAATCAACTGTATTTACTGCTGATACATGTTCCCGAGAAATGTATTATACTATATATAAAAATTCTGTTGTTGACATTACAGAACTCTGTATAATCAGCAGCATGCATCAAAAGGCCTCTGATAGCCATATTAGTCTTATTTCCTATTAAGAATCAGACTAAATTACATTATGAGCACTTCCTAGAATAAGCTAACAAAATGCATTCTGTTAGAAGACATAATTTGAGTGCCAGAAAGTAATTTAATAGAAAAGTACTAATACTTTTGGTTTTAATCTCCTTTTATTCTCCTGTCTTCTGTACTGCAATACATTCACTATTATTGAGAAGCTTATTACACTAATTATTACATCTAATAGTTAACTCATTCTAATGATTACTACAGATGAATACCCCAAGATCAAAACCCCAAGATATAAATCTAGTTAGACCCAGATATCCGGGACTCCTAAATCAGAATATGTTAATTTGATTTTTATTTTACTTTAAAATATGGTATAAAAGTTGGACATTTTAATAAAGATGTATCTCCTGTAAAGTTTCTCCTTGGCAATTGCTTAAAGGAAGTCGATGTCATGTTGTGAAGATGAGCACATAACTGCTGCTGTAGTGAGCTTGTGGACAATTAATATCTTTCCTTCAAATTAAGTATCAGGAAATGATCTGAGAAAGCCCAAGTGGTTTTATGAATCCTTTGTAATCCATACAAATGGCATAATTTTATATCACATTTACAGGTATACACTGAGTTGCATGGCTCACAAGTTTACAGTACATTTCATGTCAGGACAGCATGCACTCCAAACAGTCCTGAACAGTATAATTCTGACCCCATTAACTGCACATCTAAAATGCATTTCATTTGGAAGCAAATCTTGCCCTTTTGATTTCTTTTAAAATTTTAATACTTTCATATGAATATACAAATGTCTGTAGATATTCTGAGATCATAATGTGCGTGGCATAGAAAGTAATTTGTTTTTATTGGAAACCACCTGGCTTTGAAGGACTACATCAAGTAAGATCTAAGCAGACATAGACAAATTCTAATGAGGGGCATTGATAAAGTATTAACGTCACACTAATCATGGCTATCTGCAGAGTTAGTGCTATTTTTTTCATTTTCTTTATTTTACATCTCAGTGCAGAGCAAATACTCAGTATTATTAACATGTAAAGACATCAGAATATCTTCTGTGCAGGTGTTTGTTTTGCATCAGCTGAAAAATATAGAACAGAGGCAATTAATGGTCTCCACACTCTGTGTGAGAAACAACAGGCTGATGATAAGAGAAAAGGACCTTTCATTATAAGTGGTGTTAAGTCTCAGTGTGTCACTTTTCCACTGATTCTTTAGATTCAGGCATTTCTAGAGTATTTCCAGGGCCTCTAGATCTATAGGGCTTTGATTTAACATGCCTGTAAATAACTAGAATCCAACTCTGCACATGTTGAGGTTAGAAGTCAAAATGAATTATTTTCTCACAAATTCTATTGTCATTGTTAGTCAGTAGATCTTTAGAATAAATGCAAATTATATTTAATGTCAATTTCCTCAGAAGACTGTATAGTAGCCCACAAGATGTTATGGTTTTCTGTGTTTATGTGCAAATGTGATGGTTGTGCTTCTTTCTGGTGTATGGAATCTGCTGTGACGCAGCAACGGTCCTCCCATCTGTTATGGATTGTGAGTTGTGCAATATTTTTGGCCTGTATTTCTTGAAGATGGTGGGAATGGATAAGGAATAATGGGATACATCGAAATTAGATTATATGCTGTTTCTGATTTATAAGCTTTTAATAGAGATGTATTGTAGAGGAAGGGTCTTACTTCGCAACATTTAAAAAACATCTCCTTACCTTTTGGCTGTGAAGTAGCTTACGTGTTGTATTTGAGGCCACCTATGTTGTTTTTTTAAAATGTCATCTGTATTTGCACTACATTCAAGGCACAGTACCAAGAAACAATTTCTTTCAAGATCTTCTACCAGTATGCAGCATATAAGTCTGTGACAAGTGATGTTACAGAAGATCGTATCACTTTTTAATTGCGTGCATTAGATCTTTCTGATTTCCCTAGATCCCTTCCATTGTTTGATTAATACTACTTGATTTCAAATAAGGTATGAGAAGGCATCATTTCAAGTGAATATGCTAAGGACAATGTAAGATTTTTTGCTACAGAGCTTTTATTAGAATAAATGTAACATTGCATTTTATCTTTATTTCCTTTTTTTGCCCAGCTTCTCTCTCTGCTCCCTCCTTCCCCATTGCCTCTCTCCCTCGCTTTTACCTCCTCCAGGTATAAGGCTTGACATAATGATCCAAATAACTACTGTATTCCTTCCAAACAGAGTGGCACATGTGCACTGTGTTTGAATAGAAACAAGCAGAATCAAAGGATAAAAAAATCCATTGTGGGTTGTTTTTTTTCTACTGTATTCTTAATACAATGTTAAACTGAAATCTGTGTTCCGATCTACTGCATCTGTTAAACATCCTTGCTTTGTTCTGGAGTAGACTGTACTTCAATATACAGCTTTTGTAAGGCTTTAGTATGCCAATATTTCATATGTCAAATGACTATGAAGAATCTACTTTCCTTCTTTTTGTTTGTGGCCAAGTTCTGAAAACACTTGTTTTGTTGCTTTGATGAATTATATTATCATATCCATATTGTCTTAATGGTTGTGTGTGTTGGATTTTTTTTCTTTTAAGGCTTTCTTCTGAATTTCAAGATGAGTGAAAGCATGGGCTATGTCTCATACTTCAAAGAATTATTTATGCATCTTGGGCATTGGCACATTTTGATCACATTTTATTTTGCTACAAAAATTGAATTCTGTTTTTCTTCCCAAACATTTCAGTACTCCAAATCTAAATGTAATTGATAGCATGGCTAAACTAGAAAAAGAGCATAGACTGGTAGTGGCTTTTGAATTAAAAAATTGGAATGGAGGAGATGGAAAACTGGGCTTAATCTGATACTTAAGTAATTTCAAAGGATTTTTTATGCCTTTTGAACAAGTTAACATTTTGCCTCTCTATAGAGGAAAAAAGCCCCACACCTGAGTCTGAAGTGTTGTTATCTAGATAATTTAGAATGGATATTGTCCTGCAAGTGATTCCTGTGAGGTGTACTCATTTACAATTTTAGAGATTTCCAGTTCCACTAATTGTCTCCATACTAACTTGAATGCTAATGTGAGATATGCATCCTGCTATTCAATCTTCTCAAGACAACAAATTTCTAGATGTATGTAAAAAAGTTCTTAAAGTGTCTGAGGAATGTTAATGTTGAAAAATAAGAGACCTACTGACTTAGTGAGCTCTGGGCATTAGGCAGTGTGTAAGTCCACAGATCTGATTTATATTTAAACACCCACTCATATATCTAGGGCTTTGGTCAATGAATGGTGTAGTTCAGTGGGTGTTTTGCATGTGGAAAAACTGATCTAAGAGTGTTTCCATCGTGCTGCAGCCCTTAACAGCTTGTTTTCCTCCTCTTTTCTCAGTTTACCATTTTCTTTGTAGAGCTGGTGAAGCTACTCAGTAAACTGGGTCACTGGAACCAACTGCATTAAAGATTTGAGGATGTATGTTTTTGAAGAACTCAGTTTCTCCAGTCATGCAGTTTACATCTCAGCTCCCCAAAGACTTTGAACCCAGGGAATATAGCAATGAGCAACTAGGAGATGAGCCAAATGTGATGCAGGGTTGTGGCAAACAGAAAATGCCTTTGTTTCAGAGTGGTCAGTGGTCAGTGAAGAGTGGATCACTCTGACACCTCTAAGTGGGATGTCAGAGGTGTATTGAACTAAACCTCCAGGACAGAGCAGCCAGGAGGCAGAACTGAAAGTTCCCCTCCAAAGTACTGTTGTTAAAGCTCTGGGACAGGGTTCAAACAAGGAGAAATAGCTGAAACTGCAGGCGACTTGCATGTATGCACAGTGCTGTACTAGATGGGCATGTTACATCAAACTGCGTGTTGCTTATGCTCTGCATGGGCCCATGTAACATGCCTAATTGGGACATTCTTGATAGTAGAGCTAACTCTGAGAAAAAAACCTGATTCACACGCTTTTATTTTTCAGTTCTTCTCTTACCTCAATTTGGCTCTTGGATAAAGTCCCTCAAGTTCTTCTACATGGATGTGGGAACATTCTTGCAGCGTTGTCGGGGGGGCTGGCTATGAAGCTGTGATTTTAGTGTGCTGTCTTAAATCACAAAAACTGTTTCACATCTCTGAGTTTTGCCTCCACTTTTCCTCTTTATACATATTTTATAATATAGAGTATGAAATTTTTGCACCCATAACAGGACATTGAGCTCAGTTGGATCTTTGCTGACCTTCATTATGGATATTCTTATATCCTAATAGGTACATATATATATACACATATATACACACACATACATAAAGATATAAAGAAGCACACTAATTCGCTAATTTCTGGGTATAAGGGGGTACAGCTTTCTTTCCATCAACAGAGAATTTTCCTGTTAGGGTCATTGATCACAGTGTAATGAGAGATTTTAAAGTCTGAATCTGCCATGGCCCATCTGTGGAAAATCGTTTGACCTCTCTATAAACTAAACTTAGTGGTTTATTTAATACTGACAGTATGATTAATAATTATTAATATTTGGAGAAGGAATTTAATGTATGTTTATATTTCATGGTGTTGGATTGAAAACCTGTATATGAAAAAACATGTATGCAGACATGCGGCAGGTGCAGCTAGTAGTTAATGTGCTTAAAGTTGGATGCACAGATGGTAAAAAATTATTATTAAAGAAACACAGGGCTAATATTGATAGAGCATATGGTATATATCACTGTTGAACGTGGTAAGGAGATAAACTATCATGAATTCACTTCTGGCTTTGTATTCTTCAAGAATCTCTTGGTGAATACTGTAAATTCTATTAAAAGTGTTGACCTTTTATGTATGTAACCATAAATTTGAAGTGAGCATGTGTGTGCTGCATCGGCACCAGTGGAGCTGACAAAGGATTCCTTTAGTTAAAGCAGGCATATACTGAATTTTGAAATACCTTTTAAATACTTAAATTGTCAAGCAAATGTTTTGCAATGGAAGGGTTTTCAGTATATAATTCCCCAGTGTAGGTCAATTAAAGCTGTAACACTTTCCTAAATTTGAATCACTAGACCAAGTGTTTTTTCCTAGTTGTACATTTTCCCTCTGTGCATTTATTTCAAATGTTAATAAAGTTTTCATCTACAAAAGGCTTAGAATTGACAGAACAAAATTCTTTCTTTTTAAATGATGACAACTACTACTGTTTCTGTCTGCAGGTAGTGGAGGACATGCTAGAGGACGAGGAAGAAGAGGATGACAGAGATGACAAGGTAATTATCTTTCCTAGCACTTGGGTATCTGGGGATGTGAGAATTTAGACATGACACTGTTTTTACCGACAGTTTAAAAAGAAGTTGATGTGTTTTAGTCCAGAAAATTGGTGAGAGCTGTTTATCATCCTAATAATGCTATAGTGTGTTGAGGGAAAGGTTAGAGGTCTATAAAGCCTGCTCTTTTTCTTTTTCTTTTTTTTTTTTTTCTCTTTCTTTTTCTCTTCGTTCTTCTTTTTATTCTTCATCTTTTTCTTCTCCTCCTCCTTTCTTCTCTTTTTTCTTTCTTCTTCTTTTTCTTTCTCTTTCTTTCTTTTTCTTATTTTTGCTTTTTCCTCATTCTTTTCCTTTTTAATTTTTTTCTTATTTTGGTCCAGAGCTGGATCCAATATTTTTTTCCGCCAGGCACAAAAATATCTCAGCCTGTCTGGAACTTGATAGTTCTTGTAAAGATAACTGCAGCAACAACTGGTTTTGAAGGACAAAAATTCCTCCTGTCTTGAGTACTACAAATAGGGCTGCACTTCAGGGGGAAAACAGTGTGGAAATAGCAACTCTATACTGGTTAAGGATGGGATATTGACATCTAAATTTTTCAAAGAGTTGGCAGATAGAAGAATATCTTGAATGTTTTGCACTCCATATGACATTTTAATAATCACAATTCTCATGGACATCCATTTGATTTGAAGTTTGTATTGTGTTTCCCCTGAAAGCTGGGAAACCACAGCAGATCATTCACCTGTTTGAGTGGATGCAATTCAGTTTAGATGCTGCTAGGTAGGTTGAGGATTGCAACCACAGTAAATAGCCACTCATTTCTACACATTATTGAGCCAAGCCATGAGACTTCTTAGATTGGTTGTCCCCCAGAGAGAGGGAAAACACAGAGAAGATAAATCAGAATGACCTTGCACCACTGAAGCAATGGCTAGTACTGGCAGGATGGCTTTCTGGTGAGATGAGTGAAGAAATCTGAATTCTTGCTGGTATTTTCCTATCAGAAAGGTGATATTTGTGGAAGAAAATAAAAAGGAAAAAAAGAGATCGTTTTACAACAACTCTGTGTTAAAATTCAGATTATTTTGACCTTCATGGACGTTCTCCCACTTCTGTTGTAATAGAGCAAATTTTTTTTTCCTGAGAGGAAAAAAATAGTGCATCTTAATTTATGCTCTTGACCTTTTTTTCTGGCTGAAATGTACATTTATACACTGCTGTAAGGATTCATATGCTGGCAGCAGCATTTGAAATGCCATAAAATTCACTATGATTAGTTAATCCCCTCAATGATTATTTTTCTGTTAGCTAACACCTGAGATGTAGGAGATGATTTTAAAAAAGAGTATTTTCCTTGTTCTTTTGCCAGGTCAAACATTTTACAATTATTCTGAAATTCTTCTATACATCACCTAAATCATTAGCTACATAATTTCATAATACTGTACTAACAAAATCGTCTTTTACAAAACACGTATGTGATTTTTTTTGATGCTAAATGATATAAGCATCCATTTCTAGCAATAAAACATATGATTTATTGTAAAAGTCCATCATGTAGCTTTGGAGAGCTTGAATTTTATCTCAGTATGCTAGCTTTGAATCATCATTTGTTTTCTGATAAACACTGATTTACTATCTATTTTCTCCTGTTCTTTCTGCTTTAGTATTAGATCTGGTGCAAATATGTCATACCAGTATTGTGTATATTCCTGGATATTTTAACCACTGTGATTAGTTCACAAAGAATAGTACTTGACTGCTTGTAGTTTAAACCAGCCTGTGCAGTTATTGCTTAGTGGGTTTTGGAAATTGCTAAACAAACTCCTTTAAAGGAGAAGATGAGGGCAGAGGTCAGCTCCTCCCTCCCCCCAGTTCTCTGGTGATTCTCTGAGCAAACACCCCTAATTAGAAATATCACTCTAGGTTTCAATGTTGTGATCTAATATTCAGCTTTCTCAAACTGACACCAGAGTTCAAACATTTTTCTAGATCTAGTTACCAAGGTTGAATTGAAGTGAGTACTGACATTACAGTGCGCATTCAGTGAGCCCTTTTATTGAATATTTAAGAAGTGTTTTTCTATACAGAAGGTGTTCAGGTTGATTTTTGTAAATTCAAAGCTGTCTTCTTTATTGCAAATGTTTTGAGCTCTCAAGATTAAATATGCAGTTTGAATTGGAAAAAAAACCCTACACTTTTTAAAGCAAGCATGTATAGACTATTCTGTTTATTCAGTATGTTTGCAGTGGGCATTATTTTGCACTAGGTTAAATAATAAGTATATGGTTAGGACTAACTTGTTTGTTATTAGAAGCTAGTACACTATTTTTCCTTTCTGGTGCACTAGACATACTCTCTTAACTGCTGCTGTTCCTCTAACATCTTTTGTCTAAATGGAGGGGTGCAGGTTTGTGTTATTGTAGTTCATGTGTGTTTTCTCAAAGCTATGTGCAAAATTAACCTTTGTGAGAAAACAAATGCACATTTCGTAGCACCAGCTGGTACTGGGCTCTGGCTTTTATGATGTCTCATTTTTTCATGTGGTATAATAGAAAATGCAGGAAAATGGGTCTCCTTTATGCGAAGAAAGTTACAAGATTAATAAATGTGCCAAACCCTTACTTTCATTAAAACTGAAGCATATGTTGCAAATATGTAAAATATGCCTCAGCTGTTTGACCATGGCCAGTGTCTTTGCTCCCTTATTACCACAAGGAAGCTATTAGTCCTGTAACCTTTGCACTTAATGATCAACAGGGTATTACATGGCATGGAACTGGAGCACCTGTTTTCCATTTAGTAGAGGCTGCTTGCAGGCTTTACCTAAACTTATCCATATGTTTTCACTTATGAGATTGTTGGGCGATTATGAAAAGTGTCTTTCTTTAGGGCTGACTTGGATATCAGTGACTTGCTACATGACAACCTCAGTGCAGGCATGCACTGATGTAGGTTATGTGTCATGGAGGGACATTGTTCAACATCCCTACCTAAACTGCACGGTTACAGAAGTAGTACACTGACGAGGATGAATGCCAAAATACATGAAATTAGTTAATGTAATGAATTTTATTAATAATGGTGTGTAATACTGAGAGGAGTCCAAGAAGATAGATTTGCCCTTACATCTCATTCTGATGTTCTGGATTTTAGTAACTTTTTTCACCCTCTGCTGCAGTCAAGACAGGGCTGTTAATTTAAGGCCACAGGATGTGTTTTTTTGCTGGAGAATCTTAACTTTCATCTTCACTTGCAATATGAATAATAATTAAAAGAGCTGGTATGCTACTTGTATTGTTTAAAAAGTGGTGCTTAACAGTGGAACCCATTTTCCTCATTTTTCTTCATTGTCTTGTTATGTATTTAGGAATTGAAAAATACGTAGTTTGTTTGGCTCAGGCATTTGTCCTTCATTTAATACCAGTTTTTCCAAGAAACAGCACTGGATTATGCATTCCATGTGTTCTGTAATGTTTGCTAAACCTATGCCAACCACAGGTGTACAGTTTAATCTGATTTCTCTTTTTTTCTTTTGGCTCCTTTCCAAACACTGGCTTGTACAATATCTTAGCAAATAAGGGTCAGTTAAATTACATGAAGTCACATTACCAATAATCTATCAGAAGTATTTTTACACAGTTGTAATAATGTAGCAGTCAATGTGCATAATCTATATATCTAAGATTTGTCTGTGTGTCTAAGATTTAGCTTTTAAGAAGTTTACATATGTTCTTCACCTAGCTTTATTCTTTTAACAAGCTCCAGGTAAGATTTCAGATAATCTCAAAGATTTTCAGGTCAACATGTTGCTGGAAGTCCTCAGCACAGGGCCAGTGAGACCTGCTACCATTGCAGGCATAGAGGGAGGAAGACACACATTATGAACACTGTTTTATTTTAACGTTTGCTTTAACACAAACATTTTATTAAGAAAAAAAGATTCAAAACATTTGCCTATTTGGTTACTCTCTCTTTAGCCTTTCATTCTTAGAAAATTCTTTGCAGTTCTCAGTCAGTGGTATTGTACTTCAAGATAACTAGAAGCTTTTTAGGGAATTATAGTTGAGTCTTTAAAAAGCTTTAAAGCTTTAAAATATGTTTTAAAGCTTTTAATCATTGCTGCCAAGAAGGTACTAACTTTGTTCTCAAGCCAAGACACATTTGTAACTTGTCTCAGAAGCATGCCCTGCATTTGTACTGAGAGGAGATTGTGAGGAGGAGGAAAGATAGGTCCAATGTAGCCTACATTTTTATATTCTATAAAACAGTGATCAATTACAGTGGCAGTTATTTTCTATAAAATAAATGGTAAGGAAATGATACCAAGAGAGTGGGTGGAGTTAAAATTCCAGAATGAGTAAATCTCTTGGTCCACCTATAGCTTGATTCCACCATTAAATTCTACATGAACATAGCATCTAAATACTAACTGTAAATAAAAAACCAACAGCAGCTTCCAGTTAAAACTGTAGCTATGTATGAATCTGTTATCCTCTCAGAGATTAGCTTATAGAACAGTGTGTACTTAAAAAAAATCTCTTGGACAGGGCAATCCACAATACATGGCTGTAGAAGACATACTTCTAAGTGCAGTTTGGTTTCAGCTCACTTCAGTTATTCATGTAGAGATGCTAATAAGAGGTGTGTCATTTTTATAAAAATTGTACATAGTATACGGTTGATGGTGTAGACTACTTCAGTCTGCACTCTGGAAAGTCAGCTGGTTTTGATCATTGGATCAGCCCCAAGTAACAGCCATGAAGTTACCTTTGCCCGGATGTGCCTTGGATTGTGTGGAGCGTTTGCATAGCAACTTTCACCAAAAAGCAGTTTTCATCCCGCCCTGTATTGGGACATCATACTCTTCATCATTAACGTACACATCTTTGAAAACAGGTACTTGGAAAGCCTTCTGAGAGGTTTAGTTTTAATGAGATCAGGTTTCTTTGTCCTGGTGCAGTCTTGAAATACTATCAAAATCAGTGAAGTAAAGTAAGGCTATATGTGAGCAGAATCTGAGACTTATATCTGAAGTTCAGCATTTGAGGAGGACTCATGTTTGTGTGTGTGTGTATGTGTGTGTGATAGTCCCTGGGGGACCAGCGGTCTATATCTTGGTTTGAGACAATTTAAAGAATACTCTGAATGAGTCTTGTCATTTATAGGTTTAAGCAGTCCCTTTCCACCAATGAGGAATGAGTGGAAGTAGAGATAAGTGAAAATACAGAAGTTCACTAACAAGCGTAAGAGCAGGCAGGCAAAAAAAACCCCAGCAAAATTGCTATATCTCAAGACCAAGAGAGGTCCAAAAATTCTGAGGACAGCCCTCCTCTCCAAGGTGGTGCTTCGCAGTCGCGTGTGTGGTTCCAAGGACAAAGGGAAAGGAGGTGTCAGCTTTCCTCCTGCCCCTTCCCAGCTCTGCTCATCTCCCCGACGACGGCTGGAGCCCTGGCTGGTATTTTCTCTGGATCAAGGGGCTAGAACTCAGGGAGGGACTTCACCTTCCCTGCAGCAGGAGATGTGGGGACAGGGAGCTGGCCCAGGCTGTGGCGCCTCATGGTTTGCTGTCCTGGGCTGGGTAGCATTGGTACAATGCAGCGGGGGCTGCCCCACTTGGCAGCAGCAGGTGGAAATCGCCCCAAGGCAGCCTCACCGAGATAAGGAAGGAAAAAAAACCCAAAAAAACCCAAAACCCCAAAAAAACCCCACCACACACACCAAAAAGGGGAACAAAATCTCTGCCTAAGCAAAGAACAGACAAGCAAACAGCACTCGGAAAAAGGCCGGAAGGTGCCCGGGAGGGCAGGTTTTAAGAACGCCCCTTAAAGCATCCTCTGTATAACACAAGGTTCTCATTTCCAGGGTCTTAAAGATACAGGAGCAAGCTTTGGGCACAGAAAGATGTGAAATGTTATAACAGTATGGATTGCCCCAGGACAGTCTAACTTGTTGAATGAATTACACTTGCCCTTGTACATGGCGTTGTTCACCTGTGACCAATATAGTGTGGGTGATGTTCCTTTTGAAGCAATCCAAGTATAATTCAATAACTTATTAAATCAAATAAAGAATATGTCTAAATTATGTTAGCTATTTCAGAATGTTACATACTTTTCCCTCTACACTTAGTATTATTTCGTAATGTAACTAAGCAGATTTAAATACTTTGAGGCCAAGCAAAGGGCTGTTTTCACCTAGGCCCTCAATAAGTAGCTTTAGTGTGTAGTTAAAAAGATTTGTATGGTCTTCTCCATGACTTGGGAGAGAAATAATGAGTTTGAAAGGAAACAACCAAAGCCCTTTAGTGCTGGGTTTGCTTTGAAGCCTTCCTATGTGTTCAAGTTGGTTTATACCCTAGCGCTATGTGGTTTCAAAAGTGGCAAGAATGGACTATCACCATTCTTCATTCTCTAACAGAATTTCTTTGAAGTAGTTTCACACAGAATCATGAGATTTGAGTTCTGTTTGAACTCTGCCATGAACCACTTGCAACTCCAAGCAGGCCATGTAGTCACTGATTTGCCAGCCACCTGAATGTTTCTTCACGTTTATTCATAATACCATTTCTTTAACCTTCCAAAGAACAGCCCCAAACACCTTTGGAGTGATGCCTTTTGATAATTTTCTACAGCAAAGTGTAGAGCCCATAATACACAACAAATCTTCCTTCAAGTCCCACCGTAAGCAGAGAAAGTAATGTGTAAATGTGATGGGTTGACCGTGGCTGGATGCCAGGCACCCACCAAAGCTGTTCTATCACTCCCCTCTGCAGCTGGACAGGAGAGAGAAAATATAAAAAAAGGATACATGGCTTAAGATACGGACAGGGAGAGATCACTCACCAATTACCGTCAAAGGAAAAAGAGATTCAATTTGGGGATATTAATGTAATTTATTACTAACAAAATCAGAGCAGGATAATGAGAAGTACAATAAATCTTAAAACTACCTCCACTTCTGCTTCCTTCCCAAGCTCTACATCCTCTACTTTAACAGTGCAGGGACATGGAGAATGGGGGTTAGTCGCAGGTTGTTCTTACCACCGCTCTAAGGAAGGAGAGTCCTTGCCCTGCTCCAGCATGGGGTCCTTCCCACAGGAGACCATCCTCCACAAATTTATTTGGCCTGAGTCCATTCCATAGGCAGCAATTCTCCGCAAACTGCTGCAATATGGGTAACTCTTCTGCAGAGTACAGTCCTTCAGGCACAGGCTGCTGCAGCGTGGGTCCCCTGCAGGGTTAACAAGTCCTACCAGGAAGCCTTCTCCACCATGATCTCCTGTCTTCATGGGTCTGCAGGTCCCTGAAGGACCATGCTCCAGCACCGGTTTTCCACAGGGTCACAGCCTCCTCTCAGGCATCCACCCCCTCCAACCTGGGTCTCCTTCCCAGGCTGCAGGTGTGGCATCCCCATGGATCTCCATGGGATGCTAGGGCACAGCTGCTTCATCATGGTCGTCATCTAGGGCTACAGAGAATTCTCAGCTCTGGCCCCTGGAGCGCCTTTCCCCCCTACTTCTCCACTGACTTTGGTGTTTGGAGAGCTGTCCCTCTCACATACTTTTACTTCATTTCCTCCTGGTCACAGTAACATTTGTGCAATACCTTTTTTATTTCCTTCTTAAATATGCCTCTTCACAGAGGCATTACTGTCACTGCTGGTGGCCTCAGCCATTACCAGCAATGGGTTCATGCTGGCTGGCATCAGGTCTGCCAGACACAGAAGAAGCTTCCAGCAGCTTCTCGTAGAGAGCAGCTCTGTAGCCCACTCACTTCCAAGATCTGGCCATGCAAAAGCATGGAAGCACAACTTTGGCAAGCTTGTAGAGAAAAATGATGGTTGAGATATGCTAGCATGAGGTAAGTGTGGCATGGACCCAGTTCCCAGTGGAGCATGTAGTTGTTGCAGTGTATGTGAATAAGAATGAATGAGTGGCAGAGGTGATGCTGTGAGAGAAGAAGGTGCTCAGCAACATATCTGTGTGCAAAATGGATGCCGTATTGCAGTCTGGGTTTTCAACTGAGGTTTGATGCTGAGGCTCACACTACAACATGGCCAAAAATCTGCAGCTTAAGTTAGGTGTTTTTCTTTGGCTTCGTGGATAGGCTTCTGAGGAAAATTGCAATCTCAACTACAAAAATTTCCAGGACAGTTGATCGGCTTTGCTGTGCTTTATGGAGGAAAATACAGAAATATGGGAAAATAAACTGCAAGATTTTGCAAACAATATTCAAGATGCATTTTGTTTACAGTTTGAAACACCTGTGTGTCAGTGGAAAAATTTATATTGTTTACTTAATGTTGATGTGTGGATCAGTGATGAAGTTACAGGACAGATCATCTAGGCAAAAATAAAGTCCTGACAAAATGAAAAAAGCATCCATGCCCAAAGTACTTAAGAACAAAGCTCATCCTAGAGCAATGTTGTATGGAACTGAAAAACTGGTGTTGTGCAGCAACATCTAGGACACATCACACAGCGTGGTGTAGAGCAGAGTCTGCCTCTACTCAGGTGTAATCTGCTGGCAGATTAAGAGGCAAATTTAGCATAAAGCTTTTGGACAAATGGTGCATACAACTGCTTTGTTCTTTTTCTGTTTTGTTCTGTGACAGGAATTCTATGCATTTACTGATAACTACTAGAAAATTCCAAAGGTAAGAAGTGTGTCCAGGCTGCTCCTGCCTGGACTCATGAGAGGTCAAGCACTGGGACCAAGTGCCAATGAATGCAATGGTTTTTGTGTGGATTTACTGACTTTTCTGTTGAGCTGCCTGCAAGAGTACTGATGCCCATCCATGAACTCTATTGGAGCAGCTCTGAGCTGATGAGTCTGTAGGAGCTATAGCTGGAAAAGAGAGAAAGAGTAGCAGAAATAAAGTATAAAAATAAATGTAGACAACTTAAGGAGCATAAATGGCCAGTCCTTGAGAAGCCAAGGATGTGAGGATGCTGAGATCTGCTTGAGGAGAAGGCAAGGAGGCAGGAAGAGGCCACAAAGCCCCAGGTGCATGTATGCTGTGGTAACAGGTGTGGATTAAGGATCCAAGTAGGAATGTGCAGAGTTTACCTTAAATCTCCTATACATTAATTTCAGAGCAGTTGGCTTCACCATATCAGTAGTTCTTTGAATATAGTCTTCTGTGTACAATTTTGATAGACTTGAAAATTAGAATTTATGGAGTATGGAAAAGCAATAAATGGTTGTTTTAGCATTCTAACTTTGTATTAAATGTGACTTAAGGACCAGTGAGGTATCTGTGTTATCTGCATGATCAGCAAATGCATGTTTGACTGGTCCAGGAGCAGTTGAGGTGATATGGTAGGTTAATGTACAGCTGTAGCAGTCTGATAGTGCAGTGTTTTTATTGATTGTCTCAGTAAATGCACTGGGGTATTAAGTTTGCTTGTCACAGTGCTTAGTGCCTGGGGTAGTTGAGCAAGTTACTTTTCCACTGTGTTGACCCCCAAGTCCCAGAGTTCTTTCAATCAAACTCTTTAGATTTCATACACTGGCAATTCCTTTCCTTTTCTAATGGCCTGTATTAAAGAAAATGTGTCACCTTTTGCACCATGTAATATTAAATCAGATCAGAATTCATGCACAATTTTGTCAGTGGAAATATATTATTCCGGACCTGCTTATCTCAAGATAGCACATGGAAAAATAAACTGCCGCAGCTGACAGATTTACTTGATTCTGCAGATAAGTAATTTTAAGTAATTGAGCTGAGAAATGTATATGGATTATTTTAATATTAATATTTTAATATCAAAAAGCATATAAGAAAAATTACTAATAAATATTTAAGTATTGTTTTTTTCTTCTTTCTCTTTCTCCTATTTCCTTTCTCTTTTGTATGTTTTCTTGGCCTGCTCAGGTGCTAAGGTAACTAAGTGTAGGATGGGAAAAACAGATTTTATCATAGCAAACTGGTTTTGTTCTGAAGGCTAACAGCTTTAGAAAAACAAAATGTATACCATTCCTTTATGTGATGTCATAGATACTTTAATGCCAGAGCAACAGAGAGCTGTGAGAGAAATCTATTAAAAAAGTATTGCATTCAGTTAGTCTTTAGCAGAGTGAATAAGTCAGAACAGCATTGCTAATCTGAAGCTTTCTTTCAATCAGAAATAGTAATTTAGGATAAATTGCTAAGCAGCTGTGCTTTTTTAGTATTTTACACAAAAGAATGGTACAATTCCTCCTACCCTCAGCATATTACCCAGTGCCTTGCTATGCCTTTAATGCATGGTATTAGCTATAATTCTAAATTAACTATGGAAAAGCCATTTGTTGACCTTTATTTACTGTTTGATTAAAAACTTAAATACCACAGGAGAAGAGTAAATGGAAATTCTTCATAATGCCTTTTCCACTGCTAATTTGTAGATTTTTTAAAAATTTGTAGAGAATTTGGAATTTGTGCATATGTTCATGTACACCAAAGGGTCTTCTTTTGTATTTTCTGAAATTACAGGACTGCTTTCCTTTCCATTCTCAAGAACAAATGCTGCCTGAATATTTTAGATCAATACACAGCATATAGTGAAAATCAAGAAACAGTTTACTCAGTTATTTTTCTGAAGTATAATACACACCCCTGCATTTTGATAGAAGAATGGTTTGCATAGTAATAGTTGTGGGTTTTGTATAATTTTTGTATCATTTTTTATAAAATTTTTTGTAATTTTTTTTTAAATTTTCTGTTAAAAGTTAAGATTTTATAGTCTGTTCAGGGAATGCTTGAAGCTGCATTATCAGAAAGTACATTATATAACATTATAGACCAAGAGTCCATTTGTTTCAAGCAGTTCTTATGTTGTGTAATCCTTTTCACACATCTTCCTCAGGATTATTGATTCAGAAGAAAATGTATTTTAACATGGTGATGTTTTTGGAAAGAAAAACTTCATGCTGAATTTTGAAGTCTTAATACATAACTACAGAATGTCATTCCCTGAAAGTGCTAAAGATTTTTTTTCCCCCAGTGAAATGTTGTCCATTTATTGAACACTGGAGTTTCTCTGTTTTTGAGCCTTTGAAAGGAAACCCCAGCAGTTTGGTCTTAGCTGTATTTTCCTCTGATGTCAGTTAGACTTTTTGGAACTACCATAATGCCAACAAGGCCCAATCAAAAACTAGCAGATTGAAAAGCAGCACTTCATTCTGTTGAAACTCCCCAAAAGAATTTGGTGTGAAACACCTTAGTAACACAACTCTTTGACAAGGCATCTTTGATTATGGTCAAAGGATAGCACAAACCCTCGTTGGGAGCCTGCTGGGAGAGTAATATAGGGTATAGAAAATTTTGTAATTTGAAATAATGTTTTGATTAGGAACTAAGGTGTCACTGCAGATAAGTACTATCTATTGACTTTATAAAAATAACATTGGCTTTTAAAAACAGGTCAGCATTACAGTGCAAGCAAAAGTAGAAAAATATACAAGTAATGAATATACTATATACTTTGTACATTGTATATACAAAGTGTATTTAGTGTTTAGATTTTTTCCAAAAAAGGGTTTTTTTCTGGATTACCAAATCAGAGTAGTTAAAAAATGTAGAGAATAATTGTGTAAGGTTGGAGTAATTAATATTTCATATTCTGAACATGAAAAAATCTAGAAAAAAGTAGTATTGCCTTTTAAAAAGCACTAAAACGAAAGAATCTGCAGTCAGTGACATCCTACCCTATATTCTTATTTCAATGTTCTTTAACATTTTAAACAATGTAATTTGTGAGAATGATGTCTATAATGGCTTTCATGGAGTCAGGAAGAATATATCTCATCCAGAATGAAACTTTAGTTTCAGCAGAACACTGTTACAATAGTACTCTTTTAATACCCTGCTTTTCTTTTCCCATCATAGGTAGAGAGGGGTTAGTCAAGGACAGGGAGGACTCCAACACTGCAATACTACCTTGACCTGCTTGAAGTGTTGTTCTTTACCTTTGGAGATGTTGATAACACCTAGGTCACTGTACTTTTCTTCAGGTCACTATACTTTTCTTCTCAATATCACTGTTCAGAGTTATATCCCAAAAAAGCATGTAAGGACACAAGGCAAGAGCATAGCCAGAGTTCTAACACAAGATTATAAAGTATGATATGCTAGACATGTTACCTGTTCTTAGGACACTGAAAAATATTGGTCTTTAGGAAAGCTTTATTTTCTTCTGTTTCTGTCCTTTTTTCCACAAATAATTCATCCTCTAATGCTCTAGGAGGAAATTGAAACTCTGATTATATACACTAAATTATCTCCACCATAAATTATATATTCTTCGCAGCATTTATTTGTTTTATGGGTTGAGATGCTTATTTAAGCCTCTTCAGTGGTGGCTGAGGTTTTTAAAATGTTGGCTGAAAGTAGTAACTATAAAGAAAATTGAATGTGGTGTGGATAAAATTAAAACAAAGTTCTGCAAAAAATAAACCTTCTGCTTTGCTCCATAAGATTAGTCGTGGTGGGGAGGGGAAAGCTCGGTGCAACTTTGTCACTAGAATCAGCCGAGGGATTTATACAATGTAAATGGGATATTAGAAGAGTTGGAAACACATGGCCATGCAGAAGGGTGTAACAGTTAATAGCCTCTCGCCATTGAGCAGATCTCAACCCTTCTGAGGCTGGAGTCACCTTCTCTGGAGCAGATACTTGTTTTTCTGCCCCTTGTTTCAAGGTAGACTCATCCTCTGGGAATGATGGGACCCAGCAGAGGCTCCGCTTTGACAGGTGTCCCTCCCCTTCCTAGGGCAAACAACAAAAATGTCTTAATGATGGTATTTATGAATATTGATAATATTACATATAATGTCAGTAGAGCTACAATGAGGAGCTTTAGCCGTCTCTTTATGCTGAGGAGCAATCTCAAAGACAGCTCTGGAAGGGTGCCCAGTCAGGTTGTGCTATCTCCAGGAGTCACAGGGTTTGCCCTACATTTCCTTTGTATTATCATGACACAACAGGGGTGTCTTCCAAATACTGGAGGGAGATGCTTTGCATGTTAAACATATTGGTGCTCCCCTTGTTTTGAGTAAGGCTTTTTAGTGAATTCTATTGCTTTCTCTCCCTTGTAGCACTATATTAATATTTCCCACCACATTAGTATTTTCAGCTGCACGGGAATCAAGAGCATTAAAATGAAAACAAGGGTGGTGAGATTTTGGGGCCAAGGCAGTGCAGTAGGGTGCCCTGTGGGAGCTGTGTGCTCAGGAGTGCCAGCTTCTACAGTCTGAGTGAGGATGAAGCCTAATATCTCAGGGGGAGGAAAACATCACTGCACAGTACAGAGGTACTGACTGGTAGTTAGCTCATTTCTACTAAAAAGTAAGCAAGCCCAAACACCCTTGCACCCCCACCCCTGCCTTCCCCAGTGCTATTATACAGCTGTGTACTTAAAATTAATCTATTTCAAAGTGTGGACTGGCAGAGTTCACCAGAAAGAAACATAAAATAGATCTTATCAGGATTGGTACAAGTGATTAGTGTTGCAACCATGGGCATGCCAGCCATTTTCTTAGTCCTAGTTTTCATAACCAGAAAAAAAACCAAAAAAAACCCCTGCAATAAAATTACATATTTATTCACCTAGGATGGGAGTGGTTAGCCAAAAGTGTATTTTCAAGGTTTTTTCCTGCTAAAAGAAATCAGTGCTGTCACTGGAAAACACTTTTGTGACCCTGTTTGTTCAGAAAGTTCATAGGAAGTTTATTTTTACTATAAGATTGAGGTGTTTTCATATCTGTACAATCCTTTATCGAAAGTAGTGGATGCTACTTCTCAGTACAGTTTGTCTAGGCAAAAATGTCAGAAGTTCCATGAATCTGTCTACTGAATTCTTGTTCTCCTACTACTCCTCTGAAATGTTTTAACAAATATACGAGTGCCTCACATAGTAAATAGGAAAGGTTTCAGCTGCTAGAATCATGTAGAATAGTTTAGATTTGAAGGAACCTTTAAGATCATCCATGTGTATATTGTCTACACTTAATTTTCATAGTAAGTTTTGCTCTGTATTCTGATTCAAACTTGTGTTCAAGTTCCAAGCTGTATTTTTAAGGTGTCATATTTTTGCATGAAATGATGGATAGTTGTCCTGCCTACTAGGAAAATGATGGTATATGTATTTAATTCTGCTGTTCATTTTGTCAAGTTCTTCATATTAATGCTGCTTTGTCAGCAAGGTCCATTGGTGAGTTTTCCGTTAAATGGAAAAAAAGGACTTACTTTTATCAGCTTTATTTCTGCCTTTCAAGTTCTTGGAGCATTTCTCTCTACAATCTTATAAGAGTAATTAAGACTCTCAATTTACTTTCTCTAAACCATTCATTATTTTGAGTATCTTGATTATATTCATTCATCTTCTGTGTAAATTAAAATGTCCTAGTACTTTTTGTTGCTTGTCCTCTTAATTTTCCTCACATAGTTTCCATTATTTCAAATATCATGTCTGCTTTTTTGAATCTGCTTTTTTATTTTTTATTTTTATTTTTTAATTTGGATTCAGTACTTCAGCTGAAATGATTAGGCTTATGCAGTGGCACCAAGTAAACTACTAGTGTTAGTAATTGAATTAACTTCACTATATTCCTTACAAGTTTCACAACACATCTTTAAGTAATTCTGTCACCTCCAAATTGGGCATCTCTACCTTCCTTCTTTTTGATCTACATTTATAAATATGTTAAACAACATCTCAATTAATCTTTACAATTAATCTTCTGCTGTATATATGTAATATGCTCTTTTACTTCCTTCTCCTTGCATTGTAATTTTGATATCCTTTTTCTTTCAGCAACAGCCTAACATTTATTTTAAGCACAATATAAGTTATCATTTGCCTTCTCACTGTTGATTTGACTGCTTTAAAATTCTCAAAAGTTTCAAGAACTTTTTAATAACTAATTTTTAAATTTCAGTGTATTGTACTAGGGATTCAAAACAACCTAGCCACGGGCCTTGGATTTAAGAAGTAATTGTAATTTCTTGCATGTGTATTCATTATGGAAGACCTTGATGAAATTTCCATAGAGTTTGTCTGCTTCAAATCAAGTTTTGGTAAAAGAAATTGCAGGGAAAAAAAATCAACAAAATTAATAATAACAAATTATCAGGACTGGATGATGTTTGCCTAAAAACTCCAAAGGAACCTGGGGAGAAATAGTTGAAACACTAACAGTCTTGTATAGGTTCTTGAAGCTTATGTAGGTCCAAAATAAGTGGACAAATTCAGAGAAGGAAAACCATTGAGAGTAACTTGGAACAAGCAGCTGTGGAAACTCCTGCTGCACCATTCTCTAAATGCCTGAGAAATATTTGGAGAAGTTGGTATAACTGTTTGACTTTAAAGTGCTCGTTTCTCTTGACCATTCTGTTTCTGCACAAGCACCTGTCCACCCCCTGCTGTGTGTGAACTGTCCTTCCGTCTGTTTGACAGCCATGAACTGTGCTAAAATTGTAAGTGCTATTTTTAAGTATCACACAAAGCTGCTGCTTTTCAAAAAGCTTTTTTCATCCAGTGGAGTTGCTTATTACAGCCTCTCAGATAATTGTTGTTCCACAAAGTCTAAACACCTCAGGCATCTGTGTGTTTAATCCCAAACTGTCAAACTAGAGTAGCACAGCTTTCTAGAAGAATGGCACCGGCTCTCTTCCATGTTTTCTCTGGGACAAGCTTGAATATGGTATAACCTCCTAGCCAGTTGTTTCTGTGATAAAAATTACACATCACTTCTTTCTGTTTACTTAGTATTTCTGTGCCCCAGATATGACAAAGTGCAGATCTAGGAGAAATAATGAAATCTATAGAAAGCAGTCACAAAGGAGAAAAAAAAATGTTTTACATTGGCAGCTTTATTCCCTGCTGTTGTTGGACAGCAACTGGGTACTGAGTTTGCAACCAAGGCTGAAAAGCATTCTAACTTTATCTACTAGACAATAAATAATACAAAGACTACTGAAAGCTGAAGAACAGAGCTGTCATTGAATTCTTTGAGTTTGGCTGGTGATTGTTGCTTTTCTGAGTATCACAAAAACAAGCAATGAGCTTAAAATTTGGAATAAGCAAGCTTTTTTAAGTATGGAGGACTAATTTGTCCCCTCTGCTGAAAAGGCCTATGTGAATAAAACAGATATCCTAAACAGTCTGCACCTTGTTAGGGATGATGCGCTGTACAACACCTGCCATCAGAGCAGCAGTAGCGGAGCTGGAGGAGCAGGAGATGGCACAGTGCTTCTGCATCTGTGAACAGCTAGTGCCAGCAAACCTTTGAAGCTGATGCCACCCTACATGGATCCCTGGAAGTTGTGAAAATGATGCAAAAGGATCAGGAATTTAGGAAGGGAGAGAGGGTCTTCAGTTCTCTTTACAATTTCCTGTTTTCTCTGCTGAAAATAATTCTGTGTTCAAAAGCATCCCCTTTGAGGATCATCATGGGTTGAATGCCAGCTCTTTTGCAGCTTTTCAGGCTAAGTGCTGTTGGGTGCCCCTTTTTGTCTATTCTAGAGTCTGTCTCATTCATTTATTTGCTTAATGTCCAATATCCACTCTGAATTGTTAAACAGCACCGATTTGGTAGTTTGCTGTCAGCTGCAGGTTTCCCTGCCCTCCTCATCTGGCATTTGTATATCTGTTGATCTTGGTACTTTGAAGATTTTAAATAGGCACTATGCAAGTGAGGAGATGATGGAAAAAAGGGTAAATGGGGGAAATACACAATAAATGTCACATGGTGACTGTTTGAAGTGTTTTGGAAGTGTTTTGCTTATTTGTTTCTTCAGGAAAGAAAATAAATTCTGTTGAATGCTTATTTTTTGTCTTATATTAGGTATATCTCAGCTGGGTTTTTTTTTTCTTCTTTAGTTGTAAGACTTAGTATAAATAGTATCATCTGTGACCCAGTATGCTTCCTGTGTCATGAGTGCTTAGTGGCTGAGTTAGTCATTCCTGAAGAATGGCAAATGTTTGTATTTCCTGCCATTTATTTTTTCAGCTGTCATTCCAACATTGCAGTAATCATATGGATTTTGTATTTAATTTTAACAACATTTTGCTTTCCTTTTTCCTTCTAAAGCAGTTCCATTCATTATTAGTTCAAGTCAGCAAGTCTTACTATTGAATTCTAGGAGGAAATTCACTTTAAGTGACTGAAGACAAGCTAGCAACTTTTTCTACATCTTCTATTGTGAAGTAACAGATACATACATGCAGTGCCCAGCCAAAGCCTTTCCCTAAGCTCCAAATACTTGTTTTTCTGGGGAAAAAAGTAGACATTTTAGTGAATAAATGCTTTTGAGCTACTCTTTTTCCTTCTGATGTTGTAATCTGCAGTACATCACCAGAATGTGAGCACATCTCTCAGTTTTCAGTCAGTGTGATTTATTATGGTCCAACACAAATATGTGCATTTTTACTTCTGAGAAACTGGCATGCTGAAGTATATTTAAAATGAATGTAGAACACTACACCATTGTAGTGGGCAGACATTAAAATAACATTGTTATAAATTTCATTGTGATGTTTGCATTTTCACAATACTATCCTATCTTCACTACATGGCTCAGATTTAGGTCTTTTCCAAAATTACAGTAACTCTTAACAAATTAAAAGAGGTGGGATTTACTTGGTATTTTTATATCGTTTTATTTGTGTCTGTTTGGGATTTTTGGGAGGCTTTTTAGGGTTTTGGGGGCATTTTTTGTTGTGTGAGATTGGGTTGGGGGTTTAGGGGGGTTTTGTTGGTTTGGTTGGGGTTTTTTAATTTTGTTTGGCTTTGGGGTTTTTTTCTGGTTTCAGTGAAGTAAGCATAGATAGAAAATGGGCAGTGGAGCACTTTCAGATTGTTCCCAAGATTTTCTTAAAAGACACTAGAATTCTTGGTTTTCTCATCATTCCTTGCCCACTGTACCACCAGAATATTTGCAGGGTTATTTTCTAGATGCTGCTATTTTCTTTCATTTTATATTGCTTTGCCTCAAATGCCAAACTATTTTTCTACACTGTGTAACTTTCCAAAAGCAGAGTTTGAGCATTTATCCAGGGGAATTATGTAAAAAAGGAGTGGGTTTGAATGGCTTGTTTTCTTTCTTTCTTCAGTTTATCAATTTGATAGATTCCTTCGATAACTGTAACTGCTGTTTTGAAATGTGTATTTATATATCCACTGTCTTTAGAATATGATGTAATCCTTCCTGCTCTAGAGTTCATAGGATTTCTTCTGAGCTGAAGTAAGAGAGGCATTGATCATGAGCATGGAATCATTCTTTTTGATTTTGAAAATTCATGGTTATTTTGACTATCCTTTTTAATCCCAATGTGCTTCCAAGATGACTTTCTTTAAACATTTAACTCATACCAAGAATGCCAACCAGATCTCACTTACTGCTATTTTCATCTCCATTGCTATAGGTTCATGTTTAGAATTAAGTATTTCAGATAATCTACATTTGCTGGTTTAGCTGAGCTAAGGCCTAATGTTTTTCTTTTCCAGATCATATTCCTAATGATTGATCACTTGACAGCAATCAATTGTTTAAGATTCTAGGGTATGTTCTTCAAATGGTGTAGGCCATCTGGGCTCTGTTGACCTTAGGACATGGAATCAACATGCAGCCACTAAGAATTTTATCTCTCTGTGCTGTTGCTCTTTACAAATAGTGTCCCCAGGAAAATGATTTTATTTGTTTTTTCCCATAGCAATTTGCCATTGAGTTAAATCACTGAAATCTAAAAACGTTTGGATTAGTTATTCCAAAGGAGCGCTCTTTGGGCAGCAAATACCAACAGTAAAGACATTTCTGTAGTCCTCTGCTCAGCCGAGGCCCAGGCAATTTCATACCAAAGCTATCTGTGCTAGTTTGGATAAAGAAATTTCAGGGGAAGGAACCACTTATGATTTCTGTGAACCAAAAATATTAGCAGTCCAAGATGTGATCACCTAATTATGAAATACAAAATTACTTTTTTCTGTGTTTGATCTAAAGATGTTGTTAATAGTGGGGAGTCTGAGAGAGGAACAACAGAGCTGTGTGCTTAGGTGCATGACGTATTAAGAGTTGTAAAATCACAATATCTTGTCAACACGGGATTGGAAAACTTCCAGAGATAGTAAATCTAAATCTAAATTACAGTGTTTGATACAGAGTGTCCTAGCCCAGTGTGGAGGTAATCTTGCATAGTCAGTCTTGTCCTTTGTGCAAAAGCTCGTTTGATATTATAATATTTGCAAGTAGAAGATGAAAATTACATTCTATGTATACTGAAACATCAAATGAACTTTTACTTCTGCTACATCCAAGAAAATGTATTTTAGAACTGTAACTATAATTTTAGATTGCTAACTCCAGCAGTACTACTGCATATGTGTATAGGCACTTATTGAAAGATAAATTTTCAGACTAGTTTTAACTTTCAAGACAGATATTGTATTATTTTGGTGATTATTATTTTGATGATTATTATTGATAATGAGTGGACTGCAAAAATGTGTGCGTATGATTTAGATGAGCAACGATTATAGATTACCTCAACTATTCCATTGTTTTGCTAAGCTCAGTCTTTCAGGATTCTCTTTCTGGTTTGTTTGTCTGTTTCTTTCATCCCTACCCTCATGCGGAAATTTTACACTAGCTGGTATGTCTTGTTTTCAGTCTACCATTCTTCCAGGCTGTTGCAAGATTCTTCTTATTTAAAATAAATCTTTCCAATAAAAATAGCAGGCTTTCATTACATTTTGAGGACTATTAGACCCTTCAGTTTTAACTTTTGTGTCTATCATCCCTCACATTTGTATAACAGCACTTGAAGATCTGCATTAATGAGCACCTTATTAATTGCAGTTTTGCATTCAGTGTAGGATAAACACATTAGAACCACTGGAATTTACAAATTTAACTGTAAAATCATGGCCAGACTTTGTTCTTTAGTAGAATACCAGGACTGTATTCTGACTAAATTTACTATTGCAGACAGCTGATGCACAATATACCCAGATTTCTGTGTTAGCCTCTTTTAGATTACATGGAGGTGGCTGGGTACAAAAGGAGTATTTATGAGATCACTGTCAAGCTGATGTTCTGACTCAGGTAAAGTAAGATATTATCGCTTCCCTTCTTTAAGTGTAGTCAAAGGGGTGAGGAAAAAGACATTCGAAAGAAGAATTTCAAGTACATAAAACATTAATAACCTAAAGCACATTTGTTTTGTGTATTCTAAAAACTCCAGTGCTTAACCATACAGCCCCTTAGTTCTGTGAGTTTCCTTCCAAAATAAGGCCAAGAAAGGAAGAGCAAAATTTGGTATTGTTGACTTTTTGCTCCTGAATGTATCACCATAAGCAAATACGCTTTCACCTTTTTCAAGTAATATATTTGCTTACAGCATATATGAAATTAACACTGCCTAAAGGTTTAGCATTAGTCAAAAACATATCATGCAAGGAAGATGTAAGTTTTTGTTTTTCCTCTATAGATGGTCCTTTGGTGGAATGGATCCTTGCTGGGACCTTGCTGTATAAACTGGCTGTATTGCCTCCATGTTTCTGCCTTTTATCTGGAGTGCTGTGCTTGCAGTATTCAAATGTACTGTGAAGGAGAGATCGGGAAGGAAATTATTTTTTGAAAAGCACTGGGCAACACTGTGGAATGTGATAGAGAGAAAAAGAAAATAAAGAGCACTAGTTAAAAAAAAATCTCAATTTAAACATAATTTACATAATTGCCATTACAGTGTTATTTCTTTACTTTGGAAAGCTTGTAATATCTTCTTTTTCTTTAGAACTATTACTGTAGCTCTTGGCATTTTTCTCCCCAGATTTATATTCATCTTATAGCACTGCAGCTGTCCATGAGAAAATCTAATTCATTTTCATAGGTGATACTGCCAAAATGTAACAAAGGTTCAAAAATTTTTTTATCAATTCTCAGTGTAATGTTTGATAAAGAACAGATTGTTGTAATAGTCACACAGGATCACAGAATTCTTAGGGTGGGAAGGGACCTCTGGAGATATCTAGTCCGACCCCACTGTGAGAATTGTTCATTCTCACAGATGTGGTGTCTTCATAAACAGTGAGTCTGTCCCAATCTGGAAATGTGTCCTAAGATGTGAACACAGGGATGGGCAGGATTCCAATATATCCAGAGTGAGATTAAGGCACAAAGGAGGTCAAATGTTGATAACTAAAATGATAATATACATTTATTCACATTATCAAAGAAAGAGCAAGAAAGAAAACAGAAAAGTAGGAAAAAGCAAAGAATTACAGAAAGCAAGAAAGGGAATCACCACCAAGAATCTGTGGCAATCCTTCTTTCTTCGTCTGTTGGTGAGGAGGGCTCTGACTAAGTTGCTGTGCATTCACTTTTATAATGGTGCTAAGTGGTGCTTTATGGAGGCAACTGCATGGTTCCACTCCAGCTTGTGACCATGGACATGGTATTCATGGGATATTGCCCTGATATTCTTGTCATAGGTGATATACCCAGTTAGCTGGCCCTAGAGTTCACTCAATGGGCATTCACAGCCCGTTATCAATGGATGCTCATGGCCCCTTATCACACCAGGTCTTCAGCTGCAGATCTTATCAGTGGCTGGGCAGTGGTGAAACAAGTCTCTTTAACAGCTCTTTACCAAGTCTTCAGTATTTTATTCCGCATGTCTATATAATTTCTGTTGTGCCTACTGTCTGTTGTTTTAAATATGGCATCTTAGTAGGCAATAACAGTTTATTGCTTCTTTCTTTAATAATCATGACCACAAATATAATTTCTCTCTGTAAAACCCTACTCTTCATTATTTTGTGGTATTTGTTATGTGGTTTTCTCCATATTTTAAAATCCTCAGCCTGATTTCCAATTAGGCATGAGCACTTATTTTCAAACCTCGTCACCATACACACATAAAGACACATGCTAGCACATAGATTTTAAAGATGACATATTGAGCATTTGTAAACAACTGATAGTATCTGAAAAATGTGGTTACTGAAGGTTTGGTGCCCAGTAATATGGGTGAAGTTGAAGCCCAGAGTTTAAAAGCTCAGTTCTGGTTATCTACATAACCCAGAGATTTGATGACTGAAGTGAAATGGTCACATTGTGACCTCTCGAGATCCCATAGACCATTTAGCTTTACCTCGAGACCTGCTTCCACAGTCAGTTTTAAAATAACAATATCATCATGATTGTCTGTCCTCCTTCCATTTACCTGAGAATTTGATTGTAGCAATTGGGAGCGAAGACACACAGCTCTCCTTCTTGCTTGCTCTGAAGATCGTTTATTGCAGCAAACCAAGTCTTTCTATGCTCTAAACTTGACCAAACCAGCATTGGTTGCCTGCTCCTGAAGTGTCACTGTTTACACGTCCCTTTATCCTTCCACAAGGCGAATTTTGCCAGTGTTAGAGCCCTGTGTATAGCTGAGTCTTCTGCTGAGGGATGATGTGGAAGCCTATTTATGTACTCTACTTTGGACACCAATTATTAGTTGAAATAATCTGAAGAGTTTTCTCACAGACGCTTCTGTTTAAGCAATAGAGGGGTTTGGGGTTGTTACTAAAAGTCAAGGACAATTACAGGAATTCTTTACTGATAGCAGCAGGGCTATAGTTTTGTTGCCACAGGTGACAGAGCCTAAAAGGCATGATGTTTGATGTTTTGGATGCCTGTGTGTAGGGCACAAGGCCAGGTCTTGCCCTGGTAGGGCAGTGAACTGCCCCACATCCTTCATTCTTAGAGCCAGTATCCTGGCCTAGCAGAGCTGCCAACCATGGCACACTGGAGACAGGGCTCCACTCTGCCTTGAGCCAGCTCCTGGGTGGCCAGATGGCCCACTAAATGACCCACCTGGGAGGAGGGCCCACAAAAGCCAAGAGGTATTTAAGGCCAAGCAGGAGGCCACATATGTCTTCACCCTACCTGCTTTTGGAGTTTCTATCTTGGCATTTCTACCTGAGCATCACTGGAACCTAGGAGCTGAGAGCTATATGTGTGATTTTCTATGTCTTTCCTGTCTTTCTTGCTTTCTTCTTCCAATTCCCTCTTGTTGGAACATTCTAAGTAACTTAACATTGAACAGGTTTTAAGTTTGCTAAGTTAGATGGACCAAGTTAATGCCCAAGTGTTTTATATTGGTTGGATGTTGTACTAAATCTTTTGCCAAAATTCTCTGATTTTTCTGAAGTTTGTCGGTGAACATCTGTCTTGTTTTGACCTCTTGAGAATATCTGGTTTCCATTTCTCCCATGCATCTAACCCAGAGTAGAGGAACCACTGTAAAGTCCTTTTATTGGGGCCTTACAGCAGGTAAGCCACGACCCAAGCAAATGAGTTCATCTGTCTTCTGGTGGCCAGGTGACAGAACCATACCACTGATGGTGTACCAGTGCTGACACTGTATCCACCCTCTGTGTCTACCACAAGTTAGTCTGGCTTTGCCTTGATTACTATGGTGTGTACAGAAGTGGTCTATCATACCAGCTTGGGCAATGAGGCTTGTTTTGGGAAGATCCATCCGAAGTCTTTTTACCAGGCACCATCTCCAAAAATTTCAGCATTTACTTCTATTCTCAAAACTCTCCTCTTATGATCTGTGCCTTTCTCTCCAAATTAGAAGTTGCTAGTAGGAGAGTTATCCACCATAAAATGTTCAGAGTTTTATTCTCTGTACTTAAAACACTTTTTTTTTTTTCTTTTCTTTTCCGGCTCTCACTTTCCCAGTCATTTGAAATGTTTAGGTTTTAAATGCACTTTCACTTGGGGAGGATAGAGGTTTGGGGTTACAGATATAATCCTTTCCAAAACCACCCTATTTTGTCATAGGGTTGGAAGCACAGTATGTTGAATAAAAAGACTTACGCAACATGGATTTTATTTGGGAATTTGTGTAAATTTGCTTGACGTAGTCTAGAGCTAGTAATTTACTTTGTTTTGCTTTGGTTTCACCAAAAGGAAAATCTAGTTCTGGCTGAAAATCAGTATGTAAATGTTAAGTATTACTATTCTCCAAACAGTATATCAATCTACAATTTCCTGTGAAAGAGGAGGAGGAGGACCTCATCTCTGTCTTTACTTTTGGTTCATACCCTTTGTAAAATTCAGGTCAGACCATCAACATCAATTTGACTCTGCTTTCACAGTTTGTGCTTACAACCATGCCCTAGCAAATCTCTTGCTTTTCAGATACCTTAAGCCTACTGCAAACAAATCACACAAATGAAATAGTAATAAAGCTCTGTATTAAGCTTTGTTAGCTTTGTATTATAAATGTTATCTACTATTTAAATGACAATTAGGTCTAGAAAATTTGCAGTTGTAGTTATGCAAATGATGAAATTGATTCCAGTCATGGCCCATCTTCAGGGCCCCAGAACTCTCTTGCTGAGTCCATTAAAGAGGCTTATGTGTTGGTTTTTTCTTTTACCCAGAGTTAGACACAAAGGAAGAATACTGACAAGATATTCCTCAAGAGTCAAAACAGCAAAAACTTTACTGGCAACTTCAGAAAATCAGGGAATTTTCACAAAGGTTTAAAGCAACATTGAATCAACATAAAGCACTTCACAAAACATTAATTTAGCAAGCTCCAAGTCCATTCAACCTGACAAACTCCAACCCATTTGATTTTAAGTTACTAAGACTTGGACTTTAGGAGCAAGGAATTGGAAGAAAAAGAGAAAAGAAATACAGAAAAGAGCAAATATAACTACCACTGCTGGCTCCAGTGGTCAAGACACGCTTGCCTCTTGCTCTGGCAGGAGTACCCTTTGGCTTTCCTGGGCCCTTCCCCCAGGTGGAACATCTGGTAGCCACTCTGGGGCTGGGTTGGGGGCTCCAGGGGAAGGTTTGGAAAATTGTCTCCACTGTGCCACTGCAGGGCTGGGGTACAGGCTCTAGGGGGTGGGGTGGATGGAGCAATGCACCACCTCAACAGGGCAAGGCTTGTCTTACCCCTTACCCCACACATGCAACTGAAATGTTTCAAGCCAGCAATCTCCTCCAGTCTCTCATAACATATTTCTCTGGAAAGCAAATTCCAGTAGTGTTTGAAAAATTAATTATTAAGAACCTTGGCTTACTTTAGGTAGCTCGTATGTTGTATTTGATAACATGGTGTCTTGCTGAAAGAAAAAAAGCACAGTTTTTCTGTTGCCCAGCTTATTTTTTACACAAATATTTGGAGCAGGAAATAAAAACCAGTTAATAGTTGTAGGACATGTGTGAATAGTTGGAATAGTTTAAGCAAAGATTAACCTTGATCCTTTTGACCACCTCCCCTTTCCTGTGCTATTTTGTCTAATCCTGTCTCAGAGTATGTCAAGAAATTTCCTTGAAGCTCAGAAGGTGCAGTGGGTTGGAAATAGCCATTCTTTCTCTGTCTCTTTTTGTCTTTATGGGTTTTGTGGGAGATGTTTTAAAACTGATACATTTTTGGATTGTCTGGTTCTGGCTAGAACAGGATAAATTTTTGCAGTGGCCAGGAGGGGACATGCATGACTGTAAACCAGAGTTTATTTTCTGCCATCTCACATTGTTGGGGACAGGGGAAGGAAATTCTCTTTTGGGAAGAGAGATTCCTTTTGGTTGAGTAAGTGTGGCACTGGCTCCAAGCCAGAGGGAGCAGTCAGGGTAATGTGGCTGCTGTCTGGTCGGGCTCTGCAGACAGCATTTCACATATAAACACTCTCTCTCTTTTGTACACTTTTGTTTTTAATACTGTCACTGTCATTGTTCTTTTCCTTATCTCATTGCTGTTCCCAGTAAATTTTTTATCTCAACCACAGTTTTTTGCGCCTCCAGTTCTCCTCTCCAGCCCACCATGGGGGTGGGGAGGGAGAGGGAGTGAGCATGCAGCAGCAGGATTTGGAAAGTCTCAGTGGTAGCACTAAATTGGAGAGCACCATTCCTAAATCATGACATGAATAAAGATACAAATTTATCATGTAAAATACTTATAAATTAAGACAGCCTCAGGACTTTTGAATGTAACTCTGCTTGAGTTCTGGATATGCCAACAAAGCGTACTGGTTTTGTTAGACTGACTTAATTCTTTTCTCACACGAATTAATTATAAATCAAAATAAATTTACATAGAGGGCAGAATCTCTTAAAATTGAAGAGGCAAGGGGTATACATATTCAGAAAGCAGAACAATATTGGTATGGCTTATTGTTCACTTCTGCTATACAAGAAAATATTATACTGGAAGTATGTATTTTACATGAAGGAATTGAGCATGTGCCTATTTCCTGATGACAAATTAAACATGCTGGATATATGATGCACAACTTTAGAAACTGTATACCTGAGGAGAATAATGGTGTCATTGCAAAGGCTTCAAGAATGCAGTAAATATTAAGGAAATAACTTATATAAATGACTCTGTGTTGCTATGCAGCACTGGATGTAGTTGATTACACTGGTTCTGATCCATTGTGGTCATTCTCAGAAAACAAAAATATTTCTTTGTGATATAATAATTATTAAACTTATGTGCGAATATAAGATCATTCACATTAACTGAGAAACTGATGGTTTTGCCTTGTCTGGAGTGCTTGGTTTATAAATTATGCTTAATCACTGAAAGTAGTTTTCTCATCTCTGTCTGTCTGCTTCTCTGATGGTTTTTTTTTAGATAATCTGTGTTCTCTAACTAAATACTTTCAAACATCTTCACAGGTAATCTTGTCAACGTCATTGCAGAACCAGTGAGGTTGAAATGATTAAATGATAAATCACATTTTTTTCCAGTCCAATTTATTAAGATAGCAAAAATGTCAACAAAATAAGTAAACAAATATAATGTCTGATAGTTACACATCAGGAGAAAAAAAGAAAGATTAAATGCAAGATATATTTCTTAGATGCTGAACTTTGGAGTCAGTGACAGAGATTGTTGTATCATGGTCTCTGATGACAAAAAGTTGAGCTTCTTTAATGAAATATTTTCCTAAGAGTACAAAATTTTCTCTCCATTTCTTATTTTCAGAAAATGATAATCGTATTCAAACTATATAGGGTAATATGGCAACAAGCCATTGGAAATGTTGAACATAACCTTCTGGCTTATCTGTAGTCTGTAAAAAATGAAAATAATTTTTTTTTTCCCTCATGGTTATACTTCATTTTAATCCCATCTAACTAGCATTGTTAGTGTATTTGATGCTACAAACATGTCTGGATGTAGAGATAAATATTTGGTGGGGGGGAAAGAGCAGCTCTCCCTCTATAGGAGCTTAGTTTTTCTGGTTTCTTGCTCAGAGCCTTCCACCAGAAATTTTTATTTTCCTGTGCCTACATCAGTTCAAGAATCAGCATATCAACAAACTGCCTTTATTCCACTTTATGACTCTTGTCACTTGAAAGAGCATACAACATACAAGGTTGGTACCTTTAGCATGTTTAAAACCTAGAGACTTAGCTTTTTCAGATATGTGTTTAGAAACTAATGCAGTAACGGACAAAACTGTGTGGAGCTCAGTATATATACCAAACCATACGTATTGCAATAAGCACTGTTTACAGGAAAAGAAATCATTTTCTTATTGCCAGGTTTTACGAATTCCTTTTACATGAATCTGTAACACACGACCTTTTGAAACTTAACTGATGACAACACAATCCTTTTCCTACCATCATAAATTATTTTACTGAACTACTCCTATTCTTTTATTTAGGACAGTGAAAAAAAAGGATTTATGAATAGACTTTATGCCATTCAGGAGGTGTGTGTCACTGTGCAGAATATCCTAGATGAAATCGCTTCCTTTGGTGAAAGGATTAAAAAGTAAGTGCTGACACAGATGCTGGATTGCTCTCTCCATACTCTTTAATATTTTTTCTGTGAAAAGACATAAATGTTAGACATTTACTTACTTATTCTGGGGGAGTCCACCATTCAAATTCATCTATATTTACTTTGCTTTATGGAGGCCCTCAGTCAGTGGAAATTCTGTCATATTAGTTCTGGAATTTAGAATTATATTGATTGAGACAAAAACAAGAAGCAAAGTTTTTAAGTAAACCAGAAAAATGTTGTGAGGTTGTAATTTGAAAGTGATAATAAAAAATGCAGTTCTGATAAAGGAAATAAGCAGAACTGAATAGGGATTTCATATTTTAAGGATGTTCTTATGTTCATTTGCCAGAAGTTCTATTTGTAGGCCAGCAAAACCTTTCCTTTAGAGTATTTGTAATTTGTAACACCTAATACGTAACATACAAAAATGGCCAACAAATTTAGACATTAAGAAAGAGAGGTTCTGAGATTTACTGCAGGAACTGCAATTGTGTATTTCTGGCATGGTCAGTGGAGAGCAGCACGAGGTTTATAACTTGAGGTCAGATTGGTTCCAGAAAGACACCTTCCAGCTGTCAGCTGCAAAACATGGAGAGGATTGACTTGGTGATCTGCACCTTGAAAGCCAAGAGCATATCCTCACTACCCAATTCACTTTCAGAAATGAATTTTAGGAAAGCTATATGTTGGGTGAAGGTCAGTCTGCAGGAATCCTGAGGATCATCTCTAATGCTGTCCTGTTCTGTCTTTATGATGAGGAGATTGCCATTATGCATTTAAGAGCAAAGTCCTTAATAGGAAAGCCTGGGAAAGTGTTTCCATAGGGACAATTCCAACCAGGCTGTGTTCACAGCAGGAGAGGCAGGTGCAAGCATATTGTATCACACATGTTCTCCAGTTAGAAAAATGAGCCAGTCTCTGAAAAAAGTCCTTTATCAAAAGTCTATTCGTGGAAGTTGTCTTGATGATTAAGTAGTTCTAATTGTGCATTTTGGAGGTAGGTTCATTCTGTTATAATACCAGATGAGAGCTACAGAATTTTGTAAACTCAGTGAGATTATAAATCTTTGTAATTTGTTCCTAAAACTATAATGGGAAACCTGTACTGAATGCTGTGTTAACACAGCCTATAAGGAGCTTTGCTAAGTGAGGAGCCGTACTCCCACACATCATGGTGTGTCTGTGATCCATTGCATAAAGCTGAGTCACAGGAACATGAGCAGACCCTCAACCTTCTGTTAATCCTAAATGTGTACAGAAAAGGGGAAAAGAGCAGGTGTCCCCTGAGGATAAAAGGAGGCGTCCTACACTAAGTGACACTAGCACAGTGTTAGTGGAGACGTCAGGGCAAAAAGAAGACAATAAACACATGAAGCCAGAGCTCATTATGAAAAAAATGGCTTGCAATTCAGATAATTGCAATTATGCATCTAGAGAAGCCAAAATAATGTAATCACATTGATTGACAATATAGCTAGTAGTAATACTTTAAAGTGTATCATGAGACCATTTAGATTTAAAGCCACATTTTCCTCCTGGATAAATGTCATACAACACTTTTGAGATGGTGGTGCCTTCATGGAACAAATCTACTGAGCCAAGCTCCCCTTCACCAATATTCCTATGGGACATGTGTATAAAATTATCATCTGGTCTTTTTCTCCTCACTGAACACAGGGGTTGGACAGCCACAGCACCCTTTTTCAAGATCCGTTAACTCTCTCTTCCTCACACCTCAATTTTTCAGAATGTGGTGGCCAGCAGAGTTTTATCAGAATAGAGTCTGGGACCATTAGTGAGGAGGTTTTTATCTGTGACTTTTTTTGGAAAGGTAATGTCCTGAAACTTTGATGGGATCCCAGAAATTCTCTTCTTTTATTCACAGATAAATAACATTTACGTATTTCAGAGGGGCTTATTATCTTTTTTTCCTTTTGACATCCAGAGAGTTTTTATTTCTTCCCTCAGCCACTGCTGTTGTATTATCCTTGTCTTCGTGACTAACTGCTCTATCCCCTGCTTTTATTTTTCCTTAGCCCTCTCCTTCTTAAGCACATGGATGAGTGTCCACCTTTGCACAGTCATGCACTTGCCTTTTCCTTTTCCCCCAAAGCTGGAGTGCGCCTATACTTCAGACAGAGGGGAATGTCCCTGTTCAGCCTTTAAATGCTTGTGCTGTTTTTACAGTGGAATAGCAAGGAGATAAAACAAGAAAGGCTTAGCAGTAATCTTCCAACTATTGTATCCTACTCTACCATGGTGTTGAGAAGGGAATGTAGATGGCCAGCACGAGTTCATTTGGGAAGTAGGGAGCTCTATGGGTTTTGCCTGATGCAGAAACAGGGGTTAGGCACTCAGATCTCAGATTTCTGAAAGGAAGAGCAGTGATTCACCTGGCAGATACGCACTGCTGGACTGGGAGAGGTGAAATTCACCAGGCAAATGGATAAAGCCAGTACCTCCTTTAATTTCCACTGATACTGGGTCCAAGCCCAGGCTCTCCCTGATGAATCACAAATGCATCTATGCCTTCATTAGTAGACTCAGTTTGTTTTCCCTGATAGAAAAGGACACTTCTCCCATTGTCCTTTGCTCTTTTATTGGCTTTGTTGGCTGACCTCAGTTCTTACTTTTGTTAATTTTTCTTTAGTACTTTCAACTGGACTGTCCCATTTCTGAGCTGGCTGGCAATTGTTGCCCTCTCTGTGTTCACCGTCATCCTGTATTTCATTCCACTGAGATACATTGTCCTTGTCTGGGGTAAGTAAAGCCATTTTAAACTGCCTGTACCACTTAAAAAACCTAGCTTTTAATGGATGACTTACACTGACAGTACTTTTTGGTATTTATGGTTATGAAGCTGCACTTGGATGGAATTAAGCGTGTTAGTTAAAAATTGCAACAGTGTAAATATTTAGGCCCACCTGCAAAATGCATTTTTCTTGGCTGGCATTCTAGGCTTAATCATAGAATGAACATGTAGCCATGAGGATTCTTCATATATCAAAGTGTAGCTTTGTCTAGATATTACTCTGATTTATTTTCACCACTTATACACAAACAGAGGTATTTCAATCTATATGGTGTATTTAGGATATTATTCCTTTTTTACTGCAGTACTTTATCTTGTGAAAGTGTGTGCAAACACAGCAGCAAGAAACCTGTTTAGGGGTCACCTTTAGTTAGACAGAAAGGAATAGGTAGTATTTGGCTGGTTGATAATGAACAGAAACTTTGGGCAGGTAGGGGAATGGAATTATGATTGATCCAACTACTTTTGCTTATATCTATTTTTAATGCTGATTTTAAAAAGCTTTAAAATTTTCCACATCTTTCCACATCTGTTGTAAATAATGCTCTAGATTTTCATTTGTATATTTTTTCATACATCTTACACCAAAAGCAGCTGTACCCTTACCCAGTAGCACAGACTTATGAAGAGCACAGTCTCAGTTACATCAGTGGCTAGATTTTCTTTCTGAAGAGAGAATAGCAATCACACTTCTGTGAAAAATTTTGAATTCAAGAGACAGCATAAAATCAATGAACTGACTCCAAAGAATTTTTTTTATCAGTCAATATTAGTAATTTTCTTAGAATATTTTCTAAATTATGGTACCGAAGCAGTAAAGAGGATATGAACAAAAGTATTTCTACAGAACTAACAAAAGCAAACATATGGGCTTCCTTTCTTTTCCTGTCTTTGACTTTTACTTATTCCCCCATACCATACATCACTTAAGTGCAACCCAAACTCGTGTTTTTTCCCAAAATTTCATTTCTTCTAGCACACAAACAGAAAGTTTGAAGTACTTGTTTGTGTCATTTTATGTCATTTTTCAGACAGGTCTGACATCTTGCCTTTTTACGTCAGGTTTGATACAATAACCTGAGATTATAATACTTCTTCAAGATCCACAGAACTATAGAGCCAGAACTGTTCTTTTAAAAGCTCATGACCCATACTCCTGGAAGTGTCACACTCCCACAGAAATATCTGTTTCAGGTAAGGCAGAGTCTCAACTCTCAAGACTTCCAAACCATGGATAGATAGCATAAGCATAAATTGTTATAAATGCACCTTGCATTCTCTTTATCTCTTCCCTCGTTTGCCTTCAAGTTACATAGGCTGTGTAGATAGAACTTCAAGCCCATTTGTTCACTATAGGTTTCAACTCTACATTTTGCTCCTGCATTTCAGTTCAGGTGACATCTTAGCAAGTATATGGGGATTCCTTCTTTAGGAACCTTTTTCTCTTGCATCATGGCAGGAGACCAGACAGGTACTGCATAGACGCAAGTTCCACAATCCAGACCTCCTCAGGGTGAAATGAATTCTCACAGAGCCATGTCATGCTGAGCATAGCTCTGAGCAGCTGTCCCTTCAAAAACGCGGTATTCCAAACACCTACCTGTTTTCTCCATTATTGTGTATATTTCTTCATCCTATTCATCCATTCTGCCTGTGGAAACCATTGATTTCTCTTTTTTTACTTACTTCTGTAGGAATGTTTGAGCTAGTCTGTAGCAGCATCTGGCCGTTTTGTTCTTTAGAAGGCAGAGTTTTTAAATGAAAATTTCTTCATATTATGTGTCGTCTTTTGTATAGCGGTCCTTCTTCTGTGCATACACAGGGTCTACTCCTTTCAGCCTGCCTTAGCAAGAAATTCTCCATCCTTTCCTGGCTGTCTCTCTCCCAGTGGAGACTACCAGTCCTTGAAGATGTCATGTGTTAGGTGGGGTGGAGCAGAAACCACCTTTCCATCCTAATCCCACTTGATGAAATGCTGAGTTCTGGTTACAGATACAGCTGTTTATGTGGAAAAAACTATTATTATTTTAATCTGAAAATTTCAAACTCTTGGACAAGACCAATCCTCTTGCTGTATTTTGCTTGTGTTTTAATGTCTCCTCCCATCTGTGCAGTGCTTTTCCTTTCTCAAGGTTTCACATGCTGACTGGTATTTTACTTTATCAGATGTGATAAAGTGAGATCATATCACCTGAATTCATCCATGGGTGGTCCAGTGGCTGTGTTCAATGAACAGTGGTTGTGGGTGTTGTTGACACTGAATCTTGCATACCCCATCCAAAGGCTTTATGTTCTTGCTAAAGCTTTCTGAAAAGTCTGGGCACCAAAGACTTTGTGGAAGATAAACTACATCTATCTTATATCTGATAGAGTCTGGATAAATGACACAGAAAGGCTTATTTTTAATAGTGTCCTGGCTTTCTGCTGCTTACATGGGAGTCAATGCAGTTTGCACTGTTCCTGTCCATGTCTTAGACATGTGTTCCCAGAGGCCACAAACCAGGTTCTCAAAGTATATGGATCTGACTCAGCATATAATGATAAGAAAACAAGTCTCATTTAAAAGCCTGATTTCTGATTATTTTTCTTGGTGCTTCTAAACACTAATTGTCAGTAGGTTTTATAAGACCATGATGTTTAAGGGAGACATATCCTATCTTCTCTTCACTGCCATCATCTCATCTCTATCTGTCATTCCCACACAGGGGTTTGTGCAAACTCCTCTAAAGCCTTCATGTGATGGAGACTTCGCTGCTTCCTGTATGTTTCATTGTCCTTAGCATGCAGAATACTTTCCTTGAATCTTCTGAACCTTTTATGAATCTTGTTTCTTCCAGTGAAGCCCATTTCTGCTCATCCTTTCTGTTACAGAAATTAAATACTTTTTATGCATCTGCTTTTCCCAACTTCCTCATAATAGTCACCGTTTTTGTTACTTTCCAAAAAAATTTATTGAAGGAACTTGAAAATGTCCTTAAAACTTTAGCATTTTGAAAGAGGCAAGCACAGAAGCAGAGTCCAACCTTTGGAGCCCAAGTTTACAAGTCATGCACTCCAGTCATTCAGTGCTGCTGTCAGGATTCAGAATGGATCCTAAAATCTGTTTTAAAACTTTGCCAAAAATATGTATCTTTTGATATCTTTCTCTTATGATGGTAATATTTGAACTTTCATTTTTGCAGGCATCAATAAATTTACAAAGAAGATTCGAAATCCATATGCAATTGATAACAATGAGCTACTTGACTTTCTGTCCAGAGTCCCTTCCGATGTACAAGTGGTGCGTTTTTTTGTTGTTGTTGTTGTTTTTTTGGGGGGGGTTTTGAAGAATTTTTTTGGCAGTTATTTTGATTTACTGTTATATTCTATGGCAGAAAGAAATTGCAAACTCAAGCTGAGGGTAGTCCATGAACCATAAGGAGGCAATGAGAAATAAGTTCCTGCACTGGTTGTGTCTCTGAGGATCCATAGGAGCAATCAGTAGAAGGAAAAGTATTTATGAGATGATAGCAGGTGTTAGAGCTTGTATTAAACAGCATCCAGCACAATGTGAATCTGAGTGGGATAGGGAGTGCTGGAGCTGAGTCTCTCAGGACAAGCAGGGAAGGAACAGGAAGGTCAAATAATGGAAGAGACAGGCAGCATTGTCCAGTGTCTTGTGACAGTACTCTGAGAGCACTCTAGCCTTTCTTTTGCACAAGTGAGAGCTTTTGCTGTGGCCACAGTTCAACTGTGGTCATAAACTCCTTTAAAAAAAAAATCCACTGGTTGTGGATTATAAGCTTTTATGATGCAGTACACATTCCCCAGAGAGCATGCAAGATTTAAGATGACATCAAGCACATAAATCACATCCAGTGTCACAAAGGTTATAGACTTCCCATATTTCTAGTTTCCTTTTAGAGCTGGTATTAAGTAGGAGATATGTGTGCAAACACCCTCTCTGTATCTGATATCTTCTGTGGTAGGCATTTAGAAATAACCAAGTTTTTAAGAAACATTTCAAAGAATGGAATCCAGTGTGGTCAAGATGATAATGCTTATTGCCTGCTAGAGCTCATGGACAAAACAAAAAAAAAGAATAGTCTTTTCTAAGTTTGCATCAGCATGCAGTGTTATTTTCTGGTAGGATTTTCCTGGTGTTGGTTTTCCTTTTTATTTTATATCTGTCATTCTGTTGTTGGTGAATCACATCTGCAAATCCTGTGTTGTTTTTAGGGGGGAAGTCTCCTTGTTTCTTAACTTTTTATTTCCTGAAAAAAATTTAAATTTTTTTTTTCTAACAGTGCCACATGACAACTTTCTTTCTGAACTTTGTGTTTAAACAGATGCAATACCATGAACTGAAACAAGATCCTACTCACAGCCCAAGCAAGAGAAAGAAAAACAACCCTTCCTAGCCAACTTCATGCATTGAGGAGACCAGCATCTGCCAGGGGAAGATAAAAGAGCAAGCCTAAGAAGCGTTTCCTTTCTCTAAGCTTTTTATTTATCTCGCCTTTTTATCTAGTGGGGAGATTTTGTAACAGTATTATGAAGTGTTTCTCGTGGAAAATCTATTTCTCATTGTAAAGACATTTGTTTCAAGTAGGGTTTTTGCCATTTTAAAGCCTTGTTAAAAAGAAGGTAGCGCATTAAATGAGAGAATATATACTACCACTTGGTGGTAAAAAGTACATGAGGTTGTCAAATCATGCCAACTAAACCTACAAAATGTTTAAGTTTAAATCTGACTCAGAAATTTCTCAGATTTTATTTGTGAGCATTAAAATTTTTATCCACTAAGTCATCATTAAAGTTTTCTATGTTTTATATATTGCAAGAGAAATACAATGGAGTGGAGCCTACTGCACTTAAGTTTTAGCAGATTTTTTTAAAATTTTAGACCCTGATGTTAACTCCTGGTGCAACATTTTTCCATGTGGTAGGGCTGCTTATAAGACAGTGAGAAACACCAAGTGCAAATCTCCTTCTGGAGTTCCCAAAAGCAGTTCCTGCTGTCTTTATCATTCCATTGTAAGACCTAAAAATCTCTGTTTCAAAATACTGCCAGGTTTGTAACTGACTGCCTATCATATTTTTCTACATGTACCAATAGCCTTCATTTGTAGCTGTAATGAGTAGCTTAGCTGTAATGAGTCAAACTAACTCCTTACTGCTTTGGGTGTCATGCTATGAACACTTTTTGTGCACATAACTATTTTAATATGGATATCATGCAGAAAAAGTTTTTCATCCAAATCACAAGATCATAATTATGTGCTTCATGGTATAACATTACCTGTTACCAATGTGAAATACCGTGTAGAGGAAAAAATTGCAGTTGTGGTAAAACTGATATACCGGGGTTTTTCCTTAGTTAATAATGTCAGTTCTTCTGATATGATCTTTCCCTGCTGCATGGAAACTGCATTATCTTGTGAATGACATGGAACATAGATGAGAAACATTTACATTTCAGTCTTAGTGGCCACTGCATAATGAGTACTTGGGGATATATTCTGGTAGCTGCATGCAGACTTCTACACTTAGCTCCCCGCATAGTGAGCAGAGACTCATTCCTGAGGGACTACCTGTGCACAGCTCCTCATTATAGTTCCCAGTGACATTAAAGGGGATTTTTTGCCCAGGGGAGAGTGACAGGACTGCATCCTCAAGGGGGGCTGTGGTCCTCTCTGGATTACCTCTCACTGGTTGCAGTTGCAGATAAAGTTAAATTGCACTACTATAAAAATACTTTTTGAAAAGTCTATTTAGAAATACTTTGCAAGCACATGTGAATATGTATTTGTCCAAAGAAATATGTGTTAGCTGCATTGCTCATAAAGGATCATCTTGGATTTTTTTATTTTGCAGATAAAATGATAGCCAAGTTCTTATGTGACAATTACTTTGATCCTTCTGTTTATGTATTTAAAAGAATGCCAATCAAATGAATGATCTGCAGAAAGCCTTGGACCTAAAAAGGCTCTTGTTACACAATGACTTTGAAAGAATTTAATCTTGCAAGTTGTATAACCTTTTGGCTGTATCCTACCAGAAGGGCAACATATTGCTGGTGAAATCAGAAGCACTGGTCAGCCTATTTTGTTTAAAAAAAAACAAATCTGTGACTCAACAAGATGTGAATGTTTGTTGCCTGTTGTCAGTTTTGCACATTTAATACACTGCAAGCCTTGTACCTTCTTAATATTGCCCACCAGCTTGCGTGTGATTTTTTCTTGTCTTTTTTTTGTACAGAATTTCAAATGTCTACTTTGGTGGTAATATCTGAGCTGGTTATGCATGTTTCCTGCATTAAACACACTTTTAAGCATCACTCTATTAGATATTCTGAAGCCTCTGTCTTTGAAATCCTATGTTGTTGTTTTTACTTGAGTGCTGTGATGGGCAAGTGAATGAAAGCATCGTATTTCTTTGTGCAGGATTTTAGTATTTTAAGTTCCATAACATGCAGGGGGAGGGGCAGGGGAACAAAAAACATCTGTTTGTTCAAAAATGGTGAATTCCTTTTAAATGCCTTAGTCACTCAAAATTGATCTGACTGAAAATATAACACACAGAGGCAAGGCTAAGAGTGCTTATTGATTAAATATGATTCTCCTGCCACAACAAGACAATTTAAAATCACAATTTAAAATAGTCTGTGAATGAACCCATTTTCACTAATTGCAGTTTGTCTATGCTGCTTTGTGTAGGTGGCCACTGTAAAGAGCCAATCCTGCCTTATGCCATAAATATTCCAACATATCTTCCTTTCCAGACTGATTCTGAAGTCTGTTTATAACCTGTTAGATTTGGCAGAATTTATTCCAAAAGCAACTTGTCTATTTATAAACAATCAAAAAATAATAGGGCATCTCACAATCACAAAATTGTTACTTTTCTCAGAAAATAAAATTTAACTTTATGTGGGTTCATAGAAAATCATTAATTTAGTTTGGTATATTAGATATTTAGATTGGATGTGAGAGCACTCAGAATCCACTAAGGTTGATTAATCTGAGAGGCTGTGTTACATTCCTGCTGATAATCCATAGTACAGAGCTTCTTTGACTAATTTACCTGGTTTTAGATATAACTCCTTGACAGTATGGAGTCAGGTTTCTCTCACATACCTCCTATCCCTGAAGCTCAATGTTTGATTTCCCACTGCTGCATTAAGCAGCCATACATACCTGGCTTTCATCAGCTTTCATCAGCTCTGTTTCTCTTGGACCTGCAATGATTCCCATCTAGACCAATCTCCCCACAAATTCAGATTTAGTTCACTCCTCACTCCCTGGTGGTGATATATTTTGAAGCTGTTCTCCGTAAGAGTGCAGAAAAGAATAGCTGAGGAAATTAAAATCTAAGTTTAAAGGAAAATAAATTTCTGGAAGTTGTATAAATGTCCCTGCAATATGCATGCATCTTGCTGTTGTTTACTGGCTTCTGAAATGTCTGAGCTCGCAGTTTTGCACTGCTCCAGTTAAAGGATTTGGACCTCTGTGTGACTTGCATCAAGTCCTAGTAGGCATTTGATCTGGGGGGAAAACAATTTACATAAATGCATGTCAAAGCAGAAAACCAGTAGTTGAAGAATGTGTCTAAAATTAGCAGTTGTAGCAAGCATGGGATGCTTGGGGTTGAAAAGGATTGTTTTAATGTATTCTCCATCATGGTAAATGGGCTTTCACTATGCAATTTACTGTTCTTTGTAAAATCCTCTGATTCATAATTAAATACAGCACTATGATTTTTGCAGTTTGGGTTCTTTCTCTACAGGGTAATATGTAGGCTGCATTTTGAGCAGACATTTTCATAACAAAGAGTGGCATTTGAAAAAGAAAATAATTTTTTAATTAGCTGACACTTTCCATCACTTGGTGTCAAAGCTGTCAAATGCCAGGAAGTTTAAAGCCAGGGTTTGTGTTTACCTTTTTTAAGTTGTGATAAAGCAAAGTTCTGATAAAGCAAAGGGAGAGTCAAAAGAGAATCACAAGTGCACGCTGCCTGCATGATGCAGGGAGTTTGCACCTGCCAGTCAATAGTAGGAAATTGGCCTCATGTATTATTGAGGATACAGAGAGTTGATCACTGGAAGTGTGCTGTCCCAGGGCTGCCAACACTGTGCATGGCTGACAGTAATTGAGACTATCATGGCTGTAACAGAGGAGGTACAAGATGCAGTTTCTGTGAAGAGCTTTATAGAGCATCTTCCCAGCTGCCTTGTCTCAAACAAGTGCATTAGTTCATCATTTTTGTGAGTGCTAATTTAAATGATCAGTGTACAATGTGAAAATGCAAAATGGTGCAAGGGAAGGAGGGAGTTTCTTGGGCCTTCTCCATCTCAACCTGAATGTTACACCCTCTTTCTAGTCTGAATACACAGTTCACGACATGTGACATACATCACTGCAGCTAACTGAGAAGTCCTGAGCTTTTAGAACCCCCAGTTCCCATTCTGAAACTTCAGTTCCTTTGCACAAAGTGCAAATATCCAGGGCTGATACTGGATAGTAACTGTTCCCCTTACATTGCACATTCATGCAAAAAGGCAAGGCCATGTATCTCAAATTCTCTCATCTTAATTATAAGAAATGTGTAAACTCTGATGTTATTTACAGATAGTGTGTTTTAAAACTAATTTCTTAGTCCAGATGTTCAGTGATGAAATGCAGTTGACAGATTTTCTCCTAATTTCAGCCCTATTCAGCCTATTACCAAAGACAGATGTTTGGTCATGTAAGAACTACAGACATATAACATTATACTCCATATAATAGACTCTGCTAATATATGAGAAAATAAATTTTCAGTCTTAACCTCTAACCAGGCTACTTAAGCCAGAGGACACAGATCAGGTGGACAAGTATTTTGTAAGGCTTGTGAATCAAAATGGAGGAAGTTTGATGGGTGAGCTATTTGATGGTTAAAGAGTTGGCTAGATGGCTGCACCCAAAGTGCTGCAGCCAACAAACAGCTCAATGTCAAAGTAGAGAAGAGTAGTAAGTGGTGTGGTTGAGGGGTCCGTCCCAGGACCAAAACTATTCAATACCATCATCAATGACACAGTGGGATGAGGCGTACTCCTGACATATTTGCAGATGACACCAAGCTGAGTGGTGCAGGTGGTTTGCTAGAGGGTAGGGATGTGGAAAATCAGGTTTTCAAAAATCAAGTGTCTTCACTGATGGAAGAAGGATATGGCTTTAAAAACTTGTATGGTGTATGTTCAGAGTAGAAGTGAAAGCATCTTATCACCCAAACTCACAGCTAAAACAACAATATGAGGGGTCAGGAGGATGAGCAGGTGACATCAAAGCTTCCCATTCATCAAAGGAAACAGATGGGAAAGCTAATCTTATGTTGTAGCTTTTCTAAAATGAGGACCATGTTCCCATTAGGACTGATCAAACACCTTCAACTTCTCATAACCTATTGAAGTGCTTAGAGTTCATATTCTCACCTCAGAGAGAAGTCTTACTCTGGTAATAGAGGCAGTAGCTAGGAGGGTGTCAGCAAAGCCCTGAACACTTGGCAGAAGTTGACCTCTACCCACAGGGGATGGAGGTCAGCTTCAGCAAGGCTGCTGGAGGACAGGTACAGACATGCAGGGTTGTGATTTTGACAACCACATCTCAGAAGACATGAAGCTTCCCCTGCTGCAGATCCTTGTTTTTAAATGTAGTGGCATGGCACTTTCCCTCAACAGGAAACCACAGTTTCCCCTCCTGTTTAGTATGGGGGAACTCAAGCCCATGATGCATATTTCGTAAGATGACGCTCTGGTAGGCATAAGGCTGTTGAGATGAAGGAAGAGGGATAGTGGATCTAATCAATTAGAGTATCAATCCTCTTGCAGCTGAAGCTCAGTGCAGAAGAAGGTCCAGGACTGACTGTTCAAGAGACGGCAGGCAGAGAAGGGCTGCAGCCTAGAAGGCTTCTAGTGGGTAAAAGAAAAATTTGAAAATATAGCTAGGAAAAATTTATGCATTTTTCATGAAGATACTGCAGAAAAAAGAGTTTACATATACTCCCCTGCAGGAGAAAAGAAAACAAATGTCTTCTTTGCCTTTGAAAATACCCTGGCCTATAGAGATTTCTGGGGAAGGATACACTTTTGAAAGGTAAGCATAGTTCCCATTCTGCTTTGTAGAGACCTCTCTCCCCCAGTGTCACTAGACAGAAGCCTAGAGAGGACCTGAAAGTTTTTCTTTGGGATGGACACTTGCTAGCAACTCATTTGTCTTTTACTAACAGGCCTTTACTTCACAATGGTGCACAAAATTTGTGGCTAAATTTATAAAAGATAAGTATTTGAAACAACAGCCTCCAGCAGATGCACAGGGTGCACATTGATGGCTTGCAGTCACTGTAGGCAAACGAGATAATACCAAAGCAACCCTTCATTTCTTAAAATTGGTACTTCTGTGGTACAACATATAGTTGAAAGGATTATTATCATTATTTTTATTATTATTATTATTATTATTATTGGAGAAACCAAACAAAAAAACCCAAACTACACTGGTTCTGGGTAGTTTTTTGCAGTAGCTGGGAGTGGGCATAGCCAACACACGGAGGTTATTCTATATCACTTCTTCCCATCACACCCTCTGAGAAAGGCACTCTCTTCTGAGGGAAAGGGATTTTTTCTAGTCAAGAAATTGTGTCAGAGGGATCTGTTGAGAAATCGTGGCAGAGGGAGTTTTCTTGCATTTTCTCTTGTTGGAGGGGCTTCCATTCACCCCTGAACAACTACAGGACCCTGTTAAAGTGGCAGAATATTTGAAAGAAAAATGGTGCGCAGTTCTAGAGAGAAGGGAAGTTCTACAATGTGTCCGGACCCTGGCTACTGTTTATTGGACACTGTGTGGTACTAGACTGCGCCCTCAGGGGGAAGAGGAGGAAAGCAGAAAAACAGGAAGTGGGGCCACTCAAACTGCAAGTGAACCACTGGAACAACACAGTGCCAATAGAAGTTGCCCCAATAAAGAAGAAATGCAAAAGCGAACCAGTTCCCTTAGTAAAGGATGAAGAGGAAGCAGAACCCTCACAACAGAAGGAAGAGGCAGGGCCAGAGATAATCACTAATCCCTATCCCTGGGTGAGCTGTGACGTCTCCAAAGAGATTTAACCACCAGCTGGAAGAGTCCCTGCTGACCTGGCTGCTCCAGTGCTGCATTATCACAGCTCAGGATATGAAACTAGATGATAATGAGCCGAGTAGCTGGCATCCCTCTCCCAGGATGTGGGCACTGACAAGGGGATTGGGAAGAGGACGGAAGTTCTCAGCCTTTGCAGATGACTGCTGTCAAGTGTGAGAGAAAGGTGCTCTCTCAAGGATGATCTAGCAGCACACTCGGGCAGGTGTGACACCATGGAGGGAGGAACCCAGTACCTGAGAGAACTGGCTGTGCTGGAGGTAATCTCTAGGGATTCAAATAATGTGCAGTTCCCTGTAGATCCAGATGAGGTCCAGTGTGCACAATCCATGTGGCAGAAATTTGTGTGGAGCACACGATCATCGTGCACCAACTCATTGGCATGGATGTCCATGAAAGGAGAAGAACAAGCAAAGTACTTTAGGCGATTACTTAGCTAGAGCAATATGATGATCATCTTTATTTGTTCCCTGCTGATCTGCACCTTGTCTGTGGAAAGACTGTCCAAGACTGTGGACAGACTCAAAAGACTGGAGCAGATGAGAGAGGAAATGTCCCATGCTCCTCCATTATGGACCAGAGTGTCTGCTGTTGGGAGCAAGTACCCCTCTGCTCAAGAAAGAGGGTACAAACCACAAGGTAACCTGTGGTTTTTGTTGTGTGACCGCAGAGAGGATGTAAGGAAGTGGATGGAAAAGCAGCCTCTGTGCTGGCAGCACATTTATGTGAGTTGAGAGGAAGAAGAACCACCACAGGAAATTCAAGGACAAATGCAGCTCCAGTTACCAGCCAGCTCAGAAAGAGTAGAAAGTTTGATGTTATTTTCAGTCCTCTTGAAGTTCTCCAATTTATATTTACAAGAAATGAGCAATGAATAATATGACCATAATTAGAGGGGCCCTTCCTCGAGCCAGGTGGAAGAAAAGGACAATAGCATCTACTGGACAGTGTGGATCCAGTGGCCTGCCATGTCAGTCCCACAGCACTATCAAGACTTAGTTGAAACCAGCACATGATTTTACCCTGATGTCATCAAGATATGTAGGGGCATAATCCATCTCTATTTCTGAGGTGACAGGGAGCTGGGCAGCTGAATGTACTGGGAGCTGAAGTGACCATGACTGGGAATGAATGGCAAACACACCCCATTGTGACTGGCCCAGAGGCCCCGTGAATCCTTGGCCTAGATTATCTCAGGAGAGGGTATTTCAAGGACCCAAAATCTCTTTTTCAAGGGAGCTGTAGAGACATAGGAAGTTAGGCAGCTGAACACCTTGCCTGGTCTCTCAGAGGATGCTTCTGCTGTGGGACTGCTGAAGGTAGAATTAAAACATCACTACCACAAGAGTGCACCATCAATAGCACCATGCCAGCCAGGACTCTGGGACACCCCCGTCCATGAGATGATTCCTGAACTGGAGACCCAGTGAGTGGCCTGCAAGATTCACTCACCCTTCAGTGGTCCTTTAGGGCCAGTGTGTAAGTCCAGTGGAGACTGAGAGTGGATTATCATGGCCTGAAGGAGATCACACCACCACTGAGCGCTGCTGTGCCAGACATGCTGTCAGTATGGAGTCCAGGACAGCAAAACGGTGCCACCATCAATATCTCAAATGTGCTTTTCTCCATGTCTTCAGCAGCAGAGTGTAGGCCACAGGGCATTTTTACTGTATTGCATCCAACACATCCGGAACCAATTGTCCCAGGCTGGAAACCCAGGCCCACTATTTGCCTTGGACTGATCCAGACAGCTCTGGAAAAGCCTGAGGCTCCAGAACACTTGAAATACATTGAGGATGTCATTGTGTTGGACAGCACAGCAGAGAAAGGTTTTGAGGAAGGAGAAAACATAATAGAAATCCTTCTGAATAATTTGCCATAAACCGTAGCAAGGTCAAGGGATGTGTCCAGAAAATCCATTTTGTAGGAGTAAAATAGCAAGATGGAGACATCAGATTCCAATGTGGTCAATAAAGCTACAGCTGTGTCCTCACCAACCACCAAGAAGGAAACACAGGCTTTCCTAGGTGCTGTGGAAGAGGTGTGTGATGTGTGTGATGAGGTGCATCTGGAAGATCCATATTACAGAACACAGTCAAATTATAAACCCTCTTTGTCATTTACCCAGAAAAAGAATGATTTTAAGTGACAAACTTTTAAACAAATCAAACAGCAGATGGGGAGAATTGTCTTTCCTGGAGTCTCTGGAAGAATAACTGAGGAGACTATATACTATATACAGAACACTGAGGTTCTGGAGTCAGGGATACAAATGATCTGAGGCCTACACCCCAACAGAAAAAAGAGATTCTGACAGCTTCCGAAGGACTTCAGGCACCAAAGCACTGCTCCTCCTGGCTCCCTGACTGCCAGTGCTGGGCAGGATGTGCAAAGGAAAAGACTCTTCCACACATCATGCCACTGATGCCACGTAGAGTAAGTGGATTGCACCACTTACTCAAAGAGGAAACTACAATCACCCAGGGATCTTTGAAGTCATCATGAACTGGCCTGAAGGTGAAAATTTCAGACTATCATCATCATCGTAGGAGGAGAAGGCGGCATGTGCTGAGGTAGTCCCTCCATATAATCAGATACCAGGAAAAGAAAAATTATGCGCTCTTTTTACTGATGGCTCCTGCCATGTTGTAGGGCTGCATGGAAAAGAGGAAGCTGCTATATGGAGTTCTACATGGCAAGTCACAGACGTCATGGAGCAACAAAGTGGATCAAGTCAGGTTGCAGACCTGAAAGCCATCCAGCTGGCTTTATATACCACTGTATGAGAGAAATGGCCAGTGCTCTACTTTTATACTGTCTGATGGGTGATGGCAAATGTTCTGTGGGGATGGCTTGACAAGGCTGCTGAATTGTGGCAAAGCATCAGTACCAGGGTAGAGAAGCTGTCTGTAAAAGTACTTCAAGTAGATGCACACTTGAAGTAGATGTGTAGTAGTCCAACCCAGGAGTTGGACTACTGAAGAGCATTTCAAGAATGGACAGGTGGACTGGGCTGCTAACATTAAATTGTCTCAGGCAGACCTGGACTGGCAGCATAAGGGTGAATTATTGCTGGTGTGTGGGCCCATGATGTCTCAGGCCATCAGGGAAGAGATGTAACAATACAGATGGGCTCGTGGCTTAACTTTGGGGTGGATTTAACAATGGACACTATTTCCCACATGATCCATAGCTGTGAAATATGCACTGTGATCAAGCAGGCCTAGAAGGTACAGCCCCTGCAGTGTGGTGGATGATGGTCAAAATATAAACATGGGGAGGTTTGGCAGGTTAATTACCTGCCAAATTAATTAATCACACTCGTGCAAACCCACCAAGACAGGACCTATGTGCTGAGACTGATGTAAAGAACAACTGGATGACTGGAGATGTACCCTGTGCCTCATACCACTGCCCAAAACACCATCTTGGGCCTTGAAAACCACAAGAGGTGGACTTCTCTTTGTCAGTACTCTTAACACGTGATATAAAGCTGAATGTTCACTCTTTGACTGTTTTATTTTCCCTTCCGCAAAATTCAAGATTATTGGCAGATTTCCAGCATCAGTAAGCTGGTTCTTCTAAAAGACTGATAAAATTTGCACTGAAAGAACTCTGAAACAGAATCTCAATTTCTTAGCTGGACTTGAACCCAGGTTCGAGTCCTCTTCCTCCTTTTGTTCCCTTTCCAGCCAGCAGTATCTCTAAATATGAATGGTAACAGTACTTCCTGATACTGTTGAAAATCATCAAAATAGTCCAGTTTCTCTTTTTTAAAAATATATATTATCATCAGCTATAGGGGTATAGACATATTGTTTCTTAATACTTCTAATTCTTTTTAAAGCAATTTAATTGTGGTCTCCAAACACTATTTCACAGATATCTATGTAGATATTGTTACTAGAGCTGTGCAGCTTTACTGTTTCATCCCTTCTACAGAGAGTTCAGTGCCTGCCTGCTGGACAGTCTACTGAGCGCCTCCATTTTTTTAAAAAGGCATTTTTCATTTACTCAGATGCTTAAAATATGCTATTATAATAGTATTTATTGACATCTTGACTTAAACCAGCTTCTTAGACTAATCAGAATCCTTTTTCTCTTTTTTTTTTTTTCTTCAAGGTTACAAGTTTCATTGATATATTAAGGGCACTTCCCATCTTTATCTGAATATGAGCACAGAAATGAACATTTTCCAAAGTTACTTGAGAGCTGTTTTTCTAAAAAAACCATAATTTTACATCCTAATAAATATGGTGACAAATTTAGGAATTTCTAAGTATCTTTATATATAACAGTTGGATGATTGTAATTACTTTATATGCATTTAACAGATTGAAAATGGACTTATTTGACAGATTTTAAGCTGTATTCATTTGGGAAAAATAACTGATCTTGAAATGACCACACAGTGAAGTCCGTACTTACCTGAAAATAAGCTGGAGATGGATCCCTTTCAATTTACTGGGCACTCTTGACAACGTAGGAGCATGGCACTGTGCTAACACAAAAAGGATCAGTGTGGGCCTGGGACAAAGGGGCTGACTGTTATAGAGACATAGAATAGTTTAGGTTGGAGAAGACCATTAAGAGCATCAAGTCCAATCCTTAATTCAGCACTACCAAGCCCACCAGTAAACCATGTCGCTAAGTCCACATCTACTCATCTTTTAAATTCTCCTAGGAGTGGTGACCTCACCAATTCTCTGGGTAGCCTGTATCAGGACATGACAACCCCTTCCATGAGGACATTTTTCCTGATATCCAGCCGAAATCTGGTGCCACTTGGGGCTGTTTCATCTTGTCCTGTCACTTGTTACTTGGAAGAAGAGACCAACCCCCACCACAGCTGAGGGGGATGACACAAGACTTTGTGTCCATGCAGCAATAGCTATCTTTTACTGAGTGCTGTTCTCCTTATATAGTTTGGAAAGTCTGCATGGTTAGTCCTGATTGGCTCAATTAGTTGCCACCTGGCTAATTGGCCAAGAGCTGCCCATTTGCCCCATGGCTTAGACCTGCTCCCCAACAGCCTAGACTTGTCAAGCTATATAACTGAGGTAGTTATATAATTAGTTATATTTCAGTTATAAAATTGTAACTGATTATTTATAACTGTGAAGCCTCCTGTTAGCCACCACAGGCCAGCTGTTAGCCACCACAGTTCCCTCTTTCCATTTTAAAATACAAAGGCAGTGTCTGTCATCCTCTGCAGGGCTCTTGCAGACAGGATGACAAACATGGCACAATGTGTGGAACAATCATGATAGTACAAATAAAAAGCCCAGGTCGAATGAGGTTCTTTACCCAACTCAACATGTCCAGGAGCCATCAAGCACAGCTTTGCAGGGTGGTGTGCTGCGTACTATTCATATCTATAACCCAGTTACAACAAACACCTAACTTCTACACAAAATGTTAAACTTCAAAAATTACCATGGGTGACACCTCACTCTTTCATTTATACTTAAAAGTACACATCCGTGTGCTTAGTCCTGTGCCCAGAGTGTCTGTCTCTCAAGATTAAGTGAAGTTACAGGTAGAGGTAAACTGTCATTCCACAGATCTCATATCTTTGTACAGTGGTGTGAAGTGTTCCTATTACTGCTCTGCAATGAATTGTCAAGAGTGCCCAGTAAATTGAAAGGGATCCATCTCCAGCTTATTTTCAGGTAAGTACGGACTTCACTGTGTGGTCATTTCAAGATCAGTTATTTTTCCCGAATGAATACAGCTAAAAATCTGTCAAACAAGTTCCATTTTCAAACCTGTGGGGCTGTCAGGGAGGCGCTGGATGTGATCCTGAGCAGAGCGTGGAGCAGGATGCACACACCAAGCAGGCACCCATTGGATGACAACATCCATGGAAGCACAGGTGTTCCTGCAGCCCCAAGCAACAAGGTGCCAGGGACCTTCCTATTTATTGGCAAGGAGGTCCTTTACCAATACCATAAGCTTGGTCACTAGAAAGTTGCAATAAGAAATGACTAAAGTAACAGGATTCTGAGAATTCGTGAGTACTGTCAGATGGTTTAAAGTGTACAGTTCTTTGTTAACCCTACTGTGGAGGGTTTCACGATACATTCCCTCCTTCTGTTTTTCAAGTACACGCTATAAAGTGCCATGGGCATGCTTGACAATGGCCTATCCCACAGGAGAATGAGGAATACCTGTGTGGTGAAACATACCACAGAGTTATGAAAGTGCCAAGTACTCTGAAAGGTATGCTGGAACATTATTGGTTTTTTTTGTATGGGGAATGCCTAGAGTGTCAAAGGCTAAACACCAATGTGCAGTGGCACCACAGCTTCTTTCCTCTGTGTGGTCTGAGGCCTACATGGCCAGTGGAAAGGTGTCCAGTGAAACACATACTTTAGGCGTCCAAATTCTGAGGTGTGTGACATCTGTCTGCCTGAGAGACTTGCAAGGCTCTCAGATCGCTGGGGTCTACCCCCATCTACCCCAGGTGTAGTGTGGCCTTGACAGTCACACAGCAGTTGACAATGTTGCATGCCTCTGTGTTTGTCAGTAAGGATTACCTTTGTAATGCTCCAACACCTTGATGAAAAAGGCATGTGATGCTCTTGCCTGTGTCAGCATGTCTGGTTGTGGTGCTGTCCAGGCAGGGCTAGCTAATCAATCAGCCTGAGCATTACCCTCTTCTATAAAACCTGGCAAATTGGTACAACTCTGAATATGTTTAACAGTTCAAATAGTGCAACACTGTCAATTTCTTTTAGTAATGCTTGGTCCAATCTTTGAGTAATATCTGCAACATAGGCAGAATCAGTCACAATACTTAAGGCAGTGTGAGGAAATCGTTGGAAAGCCATTGTTACAGCATGTAACTCCAGTAATTGAGGTGATCCATTATTGTGACCTTTGAGTGTTTGCCACCCATTGTCATCCTTCCAGGTCACAATGGCATTCCCTGTTTTCCCAGATCCATCAGGAAAGACAGTGAGACCTTTCAGAGGTATGCAATGGTTCAATGGTCTCAGTGATAATGCAGTGCTCCCATTTAATTGCAGCAGTTTATGGCTAGGTAGGTGATTTGTCCTGTGTAATTTTGCAAAGCACTTTGCAGTACTATTTGCAAAACACCATTCAAAATATTCCTGTGGAACAGGTACAATGATTTTTGCAGGATCTTTGTCATTTAGTTTTAAGTATCTTTGGTGACATTTGATAACTATGCAATCAATTCAAATATGGAAGGTGCTGTCTTTTTAGGTTGGTGGGGTAAAAAAACCCATTCCAGAATGTGTAGTGGGTCAGACCACTGAGTGTCCCATTGACCAATGACACCCATGGGGTGTAGGTCAACAATAATAACAAATACTGTAACACAAAACTTTGGACACATCTGATACACTTGTCTGTTTGTTACGGCCTGCTCTACTAATTCAAGTGCAGGTTTTGCCTCTGGTGTTAATTTCCTTGATGAGGTTAGCACAGGGTCACCTTTAAGGATGTTATGTACAGTTGTGAGGTGGTTAATCCTAAGTAAGGTCTTACATAATTAATGATACCTAAAAGCTTTTGTGCATCATTTAAATCTGAATTTTGGCTGAGAATATAATTGTTTGCAGTTGTATGATCTGATCTAATATTTTAACTACCAGAGATTTACATGGTGGCTCTTCTTTTATCTTTTCTGGTGCAATTTGTAAGCCAAATTCTTGCAGTGTTTCCATCAATTCTGGCCAAATTTGTAAAAGGCCTTCTTTGGTTGGTGTTGCTATTAAGATGTCAGTCATATAGTGATAACAATATGGAAATTGTTCTCTCACTGTTGAGAGTGCCTGTGCAACATATCACTGGCAAATTGTGGGACTATTTTTCGTTCCTCATGGCAGCACTTTCTTTTGGTATCATTCAACTAGTGCTGCATGATTGATGGAAGGCACTGTAAAAGCAAACTTTGGGGTATCATCTGGGTGTAAGTGAATAGTGAAAAAACAACCTTTCAAATCAACAATTAAAATGTACCAGTTGGCAGGTATCATAGTGATGGCATCCCAGTGTACTTTCCATACAGCATTATTCTTCCTTAAATGATATAGTAACCTCCATTTACCTGATTTCTTTTTGATTACAAGCATGGGTGTGTTCCTCCTTGTGGAAGGCTCAATGAAACCTTCACCAGTTGTTCCTGGACTAGGTATTTAAGGGTGTTTAATTTTTCCTTTTCAAGGGACCACTGTTGAACACACACAGGTTGTCCAAGGCTAAAGTAGGCTGTTTTATTCCCTTAAATACAGTGGTCCCAGCTAAAAATTCATTCCTATCCTGACTCACCAGGCTGATAAGACATCTCTTCCCCACAAGTTAAGTGGGGTAACAGTAACAGGGAAGTATAGTGGCTGTTTGACCTTGAGAAGTTTTTACCAACAAGGGTTTGCTACTTAGACAGCTTTGTGTGGCACCCCCAAGGCCAGCAACTACAGATCCTACAGCTGTGGTAGGCCACAAATGAGGCCATGGGTCTGCAGAAATGATAGTAATGTCTTCTCCAGTATCTACCATACCACTGACCTTTATGTGAGAAGGACATACCCAAGGCATTGTAAGTGTACAAATCATATTTGGCCTCCAATCAGAGACAACCTGAGTCTAGTATAACTGAAGTTCTCGAGGTGATCTGAAGCCTCAGTCTCCTTGTGTCCTTGGATCTGTTTTGGGAAGACAAGGCTTGAAAGGTGATACGAGTTTTTGCTGGAATAGTCGCAGGAGGAGAAGGCGTTGGTGCCATAGCACATATTTGTCTTGTGTCAGCATTTATGACACCCTGATGAACAAAAATGCCTTGCATTGTTGCACTTGATGGTCCTAGCAACAGAGCACTTAACCCTCTTCCTTTAGGTCCATAGGCCTCGAGTGGAACTTCAAGTACCTGTAATGAATTACTGTGATGGTAATGGAAACATCCATACCTGCCGACTCTCTTGTCCGTCCAGTGAGCTGGTTGCACAAGCTTGCTCTGTAGGATGGGAAGATGCTTGTGTCTGAGCATGCTTCCCCTCCACACTCCTATTCCCATTTTCCTGCTCACTTAAGAGATTGCTCATTAAGATGAAACTTGGACTTGCACAGCTTGGCCCAGTGACTGTGCTTCCCACATCCGTTACAGTTTCCCATAGTAGTCACCATTTTACGTCTTTGATGTGTCCCCAGTGAGTTGGTCTTGTGGGGACAATCTGCTCTGATGTGGCTTTATTATCCACATCCTCAACACCGATGTGACAACCCCACAGCTGCAAAAGAAACGGCTAACAAAACCATATTACCTGAACCAGTCCCAGCTTTAGCACACACATCAATTTACTCATTTAAGGATGGATTTTCTTTTAGTAAGAAATCGATAGCTCTTTTGCAGTCCTCATTTGCATTATTCCATGCCAATTGTAGTATTAATTGATTTCTTGCATCATTATTTATTATTTGCTTATTCATGGCTTCTGTTAACCTCTCCATGAATTAATTGTAAGTATGGTTCCTTAGAACCCCTTTGATTGTGGAATACCTCTGAGTCGATGTTGCCATGTCTGCAACCTTCACCAGGGCTTGTATTCCCAAGTCTTTTGCCTGTGCCAATATTAAAGGATGTAGGTGTGCCTGCAGTTGCGGAGTTTCAACAGGGGGCAGTCCCATAAGTTGAGAAACTCTCACTCCAAAACATGGATTTTTCTGCAGGACCTCTAAATTCTGCAGACTCTGGTCCTCTGCATATCATATCCAGGTGGACTCAAACATCATATACTGGACTGGAGTACAATGCAACTTTGCTATCTGCTTGATGTCAAAAGATGTCTTCTCATTAGCAGCTAAAAATTGTTACATGCTTGCTACTGGAGACCCCAGTCCATGTTTTGGTGGCTAGCTGACACCTCTAATTCAGAGAGGACTTGCCACCGAAAGGGAAGAACACCTTTGGGTGTGGTCTTGTCACCTCTAAGACCTGGGGATACTTCAACTGTTCCATCCACCAGCTGCTGGCCGCCTGATGATAACTCAGGCATGGGCACAGAAATCCTTTCAGCACTATTAAGATCCCCTTCTGTGATGGATGTTAATTTTATCCGCTTTCAAAAATTGACTGGATCATATGTGGAGATGTTAACCAGTACCAAACTGCCATTGGAAGCATCTTCTCACAGGTTAGCAAGGGTGCAGTAACTTGGTCCCCTAACTGGGATACTGTAAGTCTATTAGTGAAAAATGTCCCTTGGGCTTCTCGAGCCCTAGGTGTGAGTGTGGCACGCTGTGGTGTCCTACAGTGCCAAGTGCCTGCAACCTCCTGCCAATACTTCTGGGTTTGGGTGCTCTCCCTTGCTGTCCTCCTCCACTGGGGTTCCATCTCTGCTGCCATCCCTGTGCGCTGACTCTTGCCTATCACATTGGGGTATCTTGCCTACCACTCGTCACAACACTCTGTGTCCATGCAGCAATAGCCAAATTTTATTGAGTGCTGTTCTCCTTATATAGTTTGGAAAGTCTGCATGGTTAGTCCTGATTGCCTGAATTAGTTGCCACCTGGCTAACTGGACAAGAGCCGCCCATGTGCCCAGTGGCCTAGACCTGCTCCCCAACAGCCTAGACTGGGTGAGTTATATAATTGAGGTAGTTATATAATTAGTTATATTTCAGTTATAAAATTATAAGTAGGATTACTTATAACTGTGAGGCCTCCTGTTAGCCACTACAGACCAGCTGTTAGCCACCATAAACCCTCACCTGGCTACAGCATCCTCTCAAGCAGTTGCACAGAGTGATAAGGTTACCCCTGAGCCTCCTTTTCTCCAGGCTAAACAATTCCAGCTTCCTCAGCCACATCTCATTTGACCTGTGCTCCAGACCTTTATTTTTGCCCATTGCCCTTCTCTGGACATGCTCCAACACCTCAGCTGTGGGAGGGCACTTATTATGAGTTACATACCTTTGAAGGATTCTTGTTTTAGATTTGTCTCTTAATTTTACAGAATAACCTGTCTTCACTGAGTCCCCACCCTGCTCCCAATGGCAGAGAACTGTTCTCCATTCATAATGAAGCTTTGGATGTTCTTCACCTTTCCACCAGCCATTTTATGGTTTGTCTCTCAACCCAGACATAATATCTGGGTCACCTTAGCCAAGTCTTTACAACAGGATAATTTATGTATGTCCATGGGCAGTATAGATAACTCCTTATCAACATGCCTGGTAGGGATACCTTTGACAGTGGATGAATACCTGTACACAGGTAAGAAACCCAACCCAGTTGATACCTGGGATTAATGGACCAAGATTTTACCACATGTTCCAGAGGAGCCCCAGGAATTGGATTTATTGGGGTCCTCCAGGCTATGTACTGTGATCAGTTCTATTATAGAAGGCCAAACAAACATTGGACACTTAGTGAAATTAGTAGATCTATAGCTGAAACTTCATATAGGAAAAATGTAACACCTAATGATGAAAATAGATACACTCCAATAAACTGGTGCAATTACACCAGCCTCATCTTTTCTTGGTCCTCATCTCATGCCAAGATATTACACCAGCGCGTAATGCTGGTATCTTCTTGTCTGTGGAGACTGAGTATGTGCCCAGATCCCTCATGACTCCAAAGGGGTCCCTGTAGCCTTGGCTAGCCTTCCACGCTCACCCCCAACATAACATTACAAAAGGATTGGAAGCAAAAGAATAAATTGGTAAGCCAAAAAAGACCATATGAAGAATTTGACAAAAATTGTGATACTCAAGTAACTAATTGGAGTAAAGGAAAGAGGGTCGTGGTTTCCATTTTTTTACTTTGGGTAGTGACAGCTAAAGCCCTCGCTGAGCTTTCTCACCTGGGGTGCAGGCTTGATAAGTGGGCTAATGCTACGTCTGCTGCCCTCAGTTACCTGCTTGTAGATGAGCTTGCCAGCACACAACATTGCAGAACTAAGCAGCAATTGACTTTCTACTACCAGCCCATGGACACAGTTGCCAAGACTTTGAGGGAATATGTTGTTTTAATCTCTCATCGCACAGTGAATCAATCCACGCTAATGTCCAGAAATTAAAGGAGCAAATAAAGGAGCTCAAAGCAGAGAAAAACCCAGATTGGATTACTTACCTCTTTGGACATTGGGGACTAATGGGATGGGTGTTATCTTTTGTGAAGGGAATTTTGTGGATTTTGGTTGTAATTGTTGTTGTTGTTCTAGTCACGTTCTCTTGTTTAGTTAGATTCTTGCAGAAATCCATGGGAGAGGCCTTTTTAGTAAAACAAGAAAGGGGATTTGTGGAAGCCCATGGGTCTGCCAGAGAACTCTTGGGGGCAGTGCCCTGGAGGAATGGCCCATAGGCCTTGAGAAAGCCTCAGAGGTTATGGTGAGGAAAAAGGACTCTCCCATGGTGCTCTGCAGCATCATGTTAATATACCCCAGTTCTGCCCCTCTCATATGTACCCACGCCCATTTACTATATATGTCCGAGTTCTAGTAAGTTCTTTGTTGTCTATTTCCCCATTGGCCTTGTACCTTTGTTTATCCAGCCAGATCTTTCCTTATTGGTTGCTGTCATCCTTTGCCCCACGCTCAGTTGATTGGTCCCTGACTCTCTGCTCCACTCCCTTTATGTCAATCCTTGGGTCCTCTGTCATCCCTCATCTTTGCCTCTGGACTCCTTCAGTATGCAGATGCAATAAACCCCACTGGAATTCCTTGCAAAAATCCTTCCTGTTCTCCGTCATTGCAAGTTACTTGTGGCATGTGTGAATGATCACTGCATGTCTGCCTGAATGCCTTCTTTGCAGAGACACTTTCGGAAGGTTGCAGTGAGGCACCATCAGCCCGTGCTGCAACACTCCAAGTGTTTCTTGTCATGAGGGACACAAAACAGAGCACAGATGAGGGGGATAAGTTTGGTACCTTTTCCAATGCAGCAATTTAACTTGTAGATGGTGCAAGAAGAGCTTCAGGACTATTTAGTTAGATTGTTTAAAGGGAGCTCAGACTCTGGGGTCTGAATGTCTTCTCTGTTACAAAAAAATTTTAAATGGTTATTGAAGCTGCAGCAACATTCAAATTTCACATGCTAAACTTTGCTTTTAAATAAAAATAAATCAACAGTAAAACTTTTGAGGCCAGACTGTAATATTCTGGCAGCACTTATTTATTTGCCAGTGTCAGTGACCATTTTGAAATCAATAAACCTTCTGCAAAACTTTTTACCAACAATTTTTGACATGATCTTCCTATCTTGTAATGCAGTAGTGTGAAACGAAGAATATATGACAGAGTAAGAAGGACCCATTTGATTTTTATTTATGCCTTAACATATGTTATAGGGGCTGTACATGTGCTTGGAGGCCTGTCCTGTGGAAGGCTTTGCCTGGCAGCCAAGAAAGCAGAGGCAAAGAAAGCCTCCTTAACTGCGGAGTGAGTGACCACCCCTGCACTGGCCGGAGGGGCAAATGTCCACCAAAAATGCCTGCCAAGTTGGGCTGTGGGAGGAGCCCTCGCACATTAAAGCAGTTAGCTGTGACACAATGGGAGCCATTTTTGCTTTGGGTTTTTTGGATGGATCAGGGACTCACTTGGAGGATCAGCTTGGCCCTTCTCCCCACTTTCCCCGCCTTTTCCTCTGCGTGGTCCTGCTTTCTTGCCTGTACCTGCTTTGCTCTGCATCACCTTTTCCAGGAATTAGCTCACCACCGTGATGACCTTGTGCTCTGCTGCCTTGCTGATGGAGTGGGCACCACTGCAGCCAGCCTCCCCCGTGATGTTTCCCGGGTACAGCTGGTGCTAGTCTGCACCCAGCCACAGCTGTGTGAAACCATTGCTGTTTCCTGTGCTGCCCACCACACTAACCTGCCATAGGACCGGCCTGTATTGACCAGCTTGTCACCACCACCTGTGCCCAGCAGTGTCTCCTGTGCTGAGGTGCCATCTGCACTTAATCATGCCCGCAGCTGCGGCTCCCCGATCCTTGGGACCCACAGGTGCTCCAGGACTGCGCCCCAGCCCATGACAGCCTGTTCTTCGCAAACAGAAGGAATACGCAGCCTGCTGATGTTTGGAAATGGCAAGCAGACTGCCAGGGGAGCTAGAGAAATGCATCACAATTCACAGCATGTGCACTCCACCTGCCAAGCTGACACTGACAGAGCACTGGGGTTCTTGTGGTAATGCTGTCCCTGTCTTCTATTTCTTTCTGCATCATTTTCCCTCTCTGCTCCTTTTCCTATCCCCCTTTTGCAGGAGTTCTAACCCTACTTTATCAGTAAACAAGTCTCAGATATACTATTGCTGTGTTTATGATTTATTCTTGTCCAAGAAATCTATCAAAAAGAATCCTTCCCAACTGTCCCTTTCCTAGCAGGATGGGACACAGAGCGTATGACACTGAAATTTATGCTTAATCCAACTTTTTGGGCAACTTTCAAAGCTTGACCAACACCTTTTGTGTGCCACTACAATTCCTGACTGCGTATCCCAGTGTCCTCTACCCTTCATTTTACTACTTTGCTGAACTCTGTTACTCACCTACTGGGAAGCAGCATTGAAACATTATTATTTGGTACAGATATTCTCCAACTGTACATTGACTGTGAAAAATAATCAAGAACTTTTTAAAGGCCTGCAAAGAAATATGATTGATTGATGGGTGAAGATAGATCTTTGTGCTTCTGAGGTACGTCAGTGTGTAAAACATGGGCATTTAGAGAAAAAGGCTGATTTTGTTGTTTTAGCTAAGACAGGGAAATATCGTACATAACAAAAGAGATTTTAAAAAGCAAACAATCAGTTATTAATAGATCTCACTTTAGCAGGAAGGGTTTACTATACCCAAAGATAACAGGTACTCTGATAAATTGGCTGAAGCATGTAATTTTATGTTAAATGTGACAGATATATTTAAAACCTTTTACGGGAATGAAGTTTGCAAACTTGAGTGTATGTAAAACTGACCATGTATACAACTGAACTGCAACAACTGGGAAGTAACAGGAAAACTTTCAGTGTATGATCCTTAAACTAAGAGAACTTTAGAACAGAATTATATTACCATATAAAGATTGATTGTGTGCACAGATAGTGTTTAAGTTGGGGCTACTTCTGGAACATTACCAAATGTGTGATTTAACTTTTGACTGGCTTGTTTTCCAGTGTTAATAATGTTCATTTAGCATGTTACCTACATTATCTTGGAAGGAGGTACTTGATATTGTTTTAAATAGTGAAGTACGACTTTTTAAATGAATGATGTGCAGGTTTTTTTCTTTCTATGTTACATAGGTAATAACAAATAATGCAGGTATGTATTGGCTAAATAAACACAATCAACATCAGGTCAAAATGAATGAAATCACAGTGTTTCCTGCTTTCATTTCAGTCACTGGTATGTTAGAATTATGAATATTCTAAAGGATTTGCTTTCTGAGATCCACCAGAATTTTTTTGCAGTCCTCTGAGTCCCACTTATTTAAAATTCACTGTTACGCATCAAATTATTGACTAAAGCAAATGTTAGTATCGTAAACTTAAATGTATGTTTTGCTCTTCTTAGAAAGTACATATGTACAATTTCTTTCAATGGGTCCTACAAAAGGAAATACTGAAGTTTATTTGTCCATTTCATGTATGAGAAAGGTTTCTTTGGCGTTTCTTACTAAAGACAAATTAAAAGTGCACAAACAGAAAGAAATCCAATATGCAATGATATTTTAGTCTATTAGAGCACGTTGTTCTGCCTGCATGTATAAAAATAATAATTGGTCATTAATAAGCATGGAACATTAGAGTAAGGAAGGTCTAGTTCCAAAGTCATCTTGGTTTGAGCATCATCTGTGGATTGCTGTGATATATCTCAGCTACAGAAAGGCTAAAGGGAAATTTTAATGCACTTCATGCCAGATGCATCAATAGAACTTAATCCCTCTAGTCAAGCAAGATCAGTTACAGAAGCAGCTCTTGCTCCACACCTTTTCTTTTAGTTGTTTTGTTGTTGATCTCTCGCCTCCCCTTTTCTTCTTTTTTAATGTTCTAAATGTCTATTACAGAAGAACTGGAATTTGGAAAGTTGCTTATTTGTACCCACTTTTTGAAGGCTCAGTTTTTAGTTAATCTATTAATTAATCTATTAGAAAAAAAAATAAATCAGGTATCCTCACTCTAAAGCAGCTCTTATTTCTCTTACCTTGGAAATGGATAAACTGCACTCATGTTTGAGTGTCTCTCCTCCAGATCCTAGTGTGGAATTATTTTAGATCTTTACGAAGATGCAGGGCAAGTGTTACAGATGTTTCTGTACAAATGAGCAATAAGGGCTCCTCAAAACATGTAACACTGCTACAACCCCAGTCTTGGTTTAGGGCAAATTTGGGAGTGCCTCTGGAGAGCAAACTTAAATGGCCCCTCCCACCAGGCAGTCTGGGAAAAGAACTTCCTCGGAGAAAAGTGGAAAAAACTATTTATTTAAACAAACAAAATGCTCACAAACATAAAGAATGAATAATATAAAACAATAAAACCTCTCACTACTCTGAAGAGGGATGGCAAAACTGAGGAAGTCCTTGCTGTGGGCACAGCTCAGCTCACTCAGTCTCGTATCAGTCCCAGTCCCTCCGAAGGTCCAGGCCCTGGGGGGCCGCAAGTGCCAGCCCTCAGTGCTCCTCTGGGTTTTTTCAGCCTAAAGAAGGTTTAAACAGTCCCAAGAAAAAGAAAAAAAAAAAAAGCACTCCAGGAAGCTTCTTTGCCTCAGCTAGCTAAACTAAAAAGAAAAAAGATTGCTGTCCGGCTGCTGTCTGTGCCTTCAACATACACCACTGTCTTGAGGAAAAAAAAGCAGATGATTGAATGCTGTTTTCCAAATTCCAAAACAAACTGTGTGCTTTTTCTTTCCCTGTTTCACTCTCAGAACCAGTCTTAAAGGCACAGAACTCAACATACAGCACAAACAGAACAGACCATTGGGGATACAAGCATCATAAAGTCTCCCTAGGACAACCTCAAACCCATAAGCACTATTAGATAATTCACTGTTGAGGGTTAGGTTTGCTCCTTTTTCACTCTAAAGATTTTTTTTCCATGTAAGTTACCAAGGAAAACAAGTGTTGGATACTTAAGAGTACTCAACCAAAATAAAAGGGTGGTCAAAGCTTGGAGGTGGAGATAATCTGAGTTTTGGGGCAGGTAAAGGACAGAGCTTGGGGCAGGTTGGCACTCTGGTTTTCGGTGTTTGGGGAGAAAGCACAGCTGGGTTGATGCTCCTGCTAGAAGAGTTCACTGTCTCTGGAGGAGTCCAGTCCTGGGAAATCTGCCATCATCTGCTCACCCTGGAATTCTGAGCTCCTTTGCCGCCCTGGGAGAGCTGGGCCAGCCCTGCCCCACCGTCGTGGTTCCATCAGCACTGCTTGTCTGCTACAGAGTGACCCTGCACCCCCTGCCCTGCTGGGACACCCTGCCCCTGCCGTGCTGGGACACCCTGCCACTCCAACTACCAGCCCGGGACTTTTCTACTGTTTCCAGCTTGGTGCTCTAAGGATCCTACAAAGGCACCAAGACCAAACCGCCGTGGTTTTTTGTGAAGCAAAGCCCTCAAGGTTCTTAGTACTGTTTTTCTTATTAATACTGTAGTTGTTGTTTTTGTTTGCTTTGTTATACATACTAGCAAAGAACTGCTATTTCCATTCCCAAATCTTTTGCCTAAACTGCTAATTTATAATCGGAAAAAGGGGGGGAGTAGTTTACATTCTCCATTCCAAGGGCAACTCCAGCTTTCACTGGCAGACACCTGTCTTCCTAAACCAAAACATTCACCTGCCTTGCCTTCAATACCTTTTAAAGAACAGCATGGGAATTTCAGTTTTTCTTAATTAATTTTAAAGTCCATCTGATAGAACATGTAGCACATAGTTCTAAATTGTTAGGTTAGAGAATTTACCATGTGTGGTTTGCACGTCATCACAGAATGGAGAACAAGTTTCATATTAAGTGGGGCATAATTTTTAAAGATATCCATACTTAGTGCCAGAATATGATGTCCAGTCTATACTTAAACTCTTGCCCTACCCTTTGTAAATTTCTCTGCCACCATAACTAGATTTGTGCCACTGCTTCCACCTGCATCTTCCTTTGAGGTAGTCCCAGGAGTGTTACCAGATCATTACATGCCAGAGTAATGGTTTTATCAAATCACTGCAAGACAACATGACTTGGAGCAGAACCAAAGACAGCTTTAAGTTTTGCTTAGAGTAAATTCAGTTCAAAGCATCACTGACTTAGGAAGCAGCAAGTGGTACCCACTGGAATTCTGGAGATCACTCAAGGATCTGAACCAGTCTCCTTCACCTGGTCACTGCACAAATGAGCAAGACTACAAGCAACGGAGTGCTAATGAGGAACATTTTCCACCTGTCTTTGTGTGACCATTTCTACTAAACAAAGACATAGGAAATATTATATATTGACTCTGTAAATATATAGTGTCTTCTCTTTTAAATTAATTGTATGTTGCAAAATTCAATAACAATTTTTATAAGACAAGGATAAATAAGACAAAAATGGATAGAAGGAATTTGCTTTCCTATGTTTTTATTTCATGACATATTTATAGTATTAGCTTTACTAAGGGATATCAAAATATGTAGACACAAGCCTTTCTCAAGAAATGAAACTACCAACTGCTTAGTTTAAGTTCAGGGTCACTACCTCATAAAACCAAAGAGAAATATGGCACAAGACACATTAAAAAAATACTTCCAAGACAGAAAATATGACGTTTAACTGAATGTAAATGATATAGCATCTTCCTAAGATCAGACAAAATCAGATCGGCAGGCAAATGGAAGGTAGTAACACACACAAGATTCAGCCAATGTGGCTTGTTTGGAATTTAACTGCTAGAAAGATTTAGGCACTGACATGCTTCTACCATAGTTTCCAGAACAGCTAATAAGGCCTTTGCCTGTTCGCCAGGGAAGGATAACATGCTTTCAGATATTTCTTGAAGAAACTCTGATAGTTTTTCAAAAGTTTCTAGCTCTTTAAAATACATATCTACCAACCAATCTCCAGAAAATGTATTTTTCATCTCAGAGCTTTCACAAACCATTACTGGAAGTACATTTGAACAAGCTACTGCTCTCAGAGTTACAGTCAGGGGAGTAGACAAATTATAAACAGAACAAAAATTAATCAGCATCTTAGTAAATGAAAACAAACATAGTTCTTTCTTTTGATTACAAAACTCTTGTTCTCTGCATTCATAGAAGTTTTCAATGCTCTCTCCTGGATAAACAAGATTCAAAAGTTCTTCCTTTACCATGACTGATTGAACATAATCCAGCGGCAGTTTCTCATGGGAGTTCCTTTGCTCTAGAAGGACTGGCCCTTAGGAGGAAAAAACCATTAATAACAACAGCACATTTTGTGATGAACTGGCAGCTGAACCCAGCTTTGGGTTGCTTATTGCCAGAAGCCAGGTGTCTAAGTTTTTTTTTTGTATCAAGTTATGTTAATATAACTTATCACTTACATATTTGCATCACAAGATAGAACGTGTAGAGAAATCCTTTGTAACAGTTTCTTTACAATATTTTCTTAACTTGCATAGAGTATGCAAAAATGTAATGTTATTTACTTCTGTAAAATTCTATTAAGTTCTTTGTAGATCAGGTTATTTGCTGACACTGACTTCAAATTAATGGCACGTTACTATCATGGTCTTTATTTTACTTTTCTGGATGACGTGGCCATCCTTGCCTTCTGCTGCACAGCAAGGTAAACAAACTATTGGAGTAGGAATCCAAGTCTTCCCCAACAACTGAATTTCAAATTTGGATCTTAACAGACTTCTAAAACGCAAAATGTAATTGCTCTAATAAATAAATTTAAAGTAAGTAAATGGGACATGTTTATTTGTTCAGAACTAGCCTGAACCAATAAATCCTTTTGGTATTTCCTGTTTATTAGTACAAGGGACCTACTAGTATTTAAATAGCTTACACATCTCTTGGGAAGTTTAAGAAAGGCTGCATCAGTAAGAAAAAATGAAGGCTGTTAAAACACTACAAGTGTTTTTCAAATATGAACACATCAGGAATCTTCCTACATAAATTTGTATTACAGTGCTAAAATAATGATGCCATATTAGCATGAATGCTTCTTCAGAAATATATTTTAATGACAAAAGGTAAACTCGCACATTACATATCCATAATAGATATTTTAACTTTGCTCTGATTAAAGCTGTATTTTTATTACTGATTTTAGCGTCATTAACTTCCATAAGATAAAGGCTTTTATAGACAGAAAGTAGATATGTTTTTAGAGAGATGTGTTATAAATTATTGAGCTAAGTAAATTCACACTGAATAGGTAACATGGTTTCAACCATGGGCTTGTCAGTTACTTGACAGACCATAACTCAGAGGGTGACAAAGGCAAAGATAAAGATACATGCAACCTTACACTTGCCAGAAAACCCTGATGAATGCATGTGCAAGTAGAGCTCTTCCCCTATGATAACAAGATCATCCACTACCTATTCTTCACAACAGCCTAGAAAAATGCACATCTGTCAATGCAATGCCATTTCCAGTTGAAGAGCTGAGCTTACTATAATACTGGCTACTGCATCACTTCAACTGATAGAACTAGGCCCAGGCATTGGCTAGGCATGTTAGATGCCAAGGTGACAGGGTTCAATAGAGATATAAAACACCTGGGAGCCACAGAACTGATACTCAGTAAATAAACAGAGGTAGAACTGCAGAAGTATGTATTGATTATGATCTGGTGCTTGCATAACAGACACAGCCACAGCCTTTAGGGGGCAGGAGAAGACTGTAAATACATAGGGTCATATGCCAATAATGTATTAAAATTTTTTTTCTCTACCTTAATTACCAGGCTGTAATTTAGGCTGTCTAAATACCCTCTTCTGTCTCATGACTAAACACAGAATGATTTTGACTGAAAAAATCTGGACTTGGCATATAAAGCACAGTTTACACTGAGACAGTAGGGCCGTGGTACAGACACTCATTTTAGTAAATTAATTAGAAGAAGGAAGAGCTGCTACCATTCTTTGCAGATATTCAGGGGGTTTTAAAACATGCTAAATCAAATACATGGACACAGTACATACTTTAAGATATAAATACCCTTGTCTTTCACAAAAGGTATTGTTTAAAGCATTCTGTGTTTGCCTAAGGGGCAAATACTTTCTTTAGAAACTAAGGCATCCCTCCCACTATTATCCATAAACAGCAGTTATGATTACAATATTGATGACTTTGTTAAACTAATTACCAAACTAATTGTGTTCTTCAGAGACTATCACATTAATTTTACAATTGCTGAAAAAATGTATGTTGAAATACATGAATATATAAAGATTTAACTGATCTGTTTTTGTGTTGGAGTAAAAAATAGATCAAAACAATAGAAAATACTTAGCCTTGATTGGTGACTAGGTAATCTTTACTTTCATTAGCGGAGAATATAGTTGCAATCCATATGGTGTAAAATGCAGGATAAAAACATTACCATATTGGAAAAACATGTGGAAATCCGTGTTTAATTTCATATTCAGCTGATCAAGATAAGTGTGAAAAAGTATTCTTTTTATTGTAAACAAACCAGCTTGGCTTAAAAATGTTTCAAAATATTTCATATGAACTTTGTATTTTAGGGAACTATCAAGAAAAATCCTGAGAACTTCATATGGATTCAGAACAGTGGATAATTTCCTAAACCAGTTTAGCATAAATGCACTCACCCCCATGCTGAAGTAGCAGCTTGCCAATTTCTACATGTCCATTTGACAGTGCATCATGCAAAGGAGTCACCCCGTCCACTTGACTGAGCAGGTCTACCTCTGGACAACGCTCCAGAATTTCACGGACACACACTGTGCTACCATGGTTACAGGCTTCATGCAAAGGCGTCCAGCCAGCATAGTCTGAATTATAAATCATGGTAAGTTTTTAAAACAGCAGAAGTAATACTGAAATGTTAATAATGTCATTCATTTGAGGAAAACACTACTTTTTTAGTATTCATTACAGCTAGAATGGCAGCTTGTGATTTCAAAACAAGAAATTCTATTGAAAAACATTTGAAAAAAATAGCATATTTAAAAATCAGTAGAAAATGTGACGTTAAAATACACTTCAGTTATGAATTCATCTTACCTTAATGTCTGCTATTAAGTCCTCATTTTGTGTTAAGTAAAAGAGTATTAGATTGTATAAATACAAACTTGTTACCAAACAGATACTAATACAGTTTTTTATGCATCTTAATTTCTTAGTTCTGTAGAGAAAATGGATAACTTACCTTTAACATTAATGTCTATTCCTGGCAAAGAGAGAAGCTGAATCAATCTCTCCACTTTGTTATTTTTGCAAGCTTTATGCAGGGCTGTCTCTCCTACCATGAAAAATTAATAGATTACACTAGACTAGGCAAGATAGCAACTAAAGAAAATAATCAAAGGGCCTGGAACTAGGAGACCTGGTTATGTACCAGAAAACTCAATAATGAGTAAGATTTTCCTTTATCCTGTTTAAACATCTTTTAAGGAAAAAAACCCCACGGAGCTTCTGTTCCACCAGAGATCCAGCAATGAAATTGTACCGCAAATGGTTTAACACAGGAATTATCTCCCCTCCAGTTCAAGGTTTAAAGCTTCACTCACACTATAAAAGCACCAAGTGATCACAAAACACCAAAAATACTGGGTTTTGAAGCAATAAAACTTTTAGAGTGCAGTTGACCTGCCTTAAATTTATTCATGAACCTACGTTAAAATGTACGGTTCTTTTTACACAGCATTTATAGCTTAATTCAAATGAATGTTTCTGGCTAAGCACAAGTGCCTCTACACACTCAAGCATAAATCAAAACTTCAAATCTGTTAGCAGATGGTTTGCTGTTTCTCAATAGGCTGTCTGATTTGGCTGCAATAGAGGAGGAGGGGAGAATAAGGCAATTAATACTACTACTACTACTACTACTACTAATAAGTAGTAGTAGTACTAGTAGTCGTCTCTGGGGAAAAAAATTCCCAAACCTTAGCAACATGTACAGCTGAAATAAGTGTGAAAATTTGAACAGCAAGCAACCAAGAGCTACTGCTTATGTATGTAAAGACACCACTAGCTTCTGTGTAATAAAAACTTCAGACACATTCTAAATGCTGTTTTCTTTTCAATAATTGATTAGGTTTGAACAAGAGCCAGGGGGAAATCCTGATACCAGGTGAAAGATGATGAACCAAACATCTTAGAAATTCAATATTTCTTAGGCTAGATCTCTTAGCTTTTGTAGTAAGATTTACATGGAACATTTGGTTACATTAATACCTTTACTATGTAAATCTGTCACCTCTGTATCTATTCTTTCAACAGAATATACTACTTATAATTTTAGCAGGGGGAATAGAAAAAAAACCCAGCATTGGTTTGTTTGGTCCCCACCCTGTCCAGTCTTTCAGCTCACTTTTCCTTGTAGAAATCAGATGGAGCAATTCACATCAATTTTACTTGCAAAAGCAATAAAAACAAAGGAAAACAGTTTTTAAGATATATGGTCTGACTGTTGCTGAAGTTCTTTTAAACCTTTAAAGGGAATGAGGTCTACTTTTTTCCATCAGTGTTTGTGATATGATTCTGTTTTTAACTATTTGAACAATTCCAGCTTGCTTTTGCCAGTTTTTTCTGAACCTTCTCAGTGTCACATTAATTAAGAGTTGTAGGCAAATTTCTGATGAAGATGAAAAAGTAGTTCCAGCAAATAATTTTGTAGTAAAGCAAGTCTCATGCACAGTACAATTTATTAAACTTGTATAATAAATAGGAACTGAATGAATTACAGCAATGCTGTTTTATTTCTTAGGTATGTGAGTTCCAGTATAGTTAAAACAAAAGCCAAGTGCCTTTCACAGTCTGGGCTGAATGCCTGGAAGAAAACAGTCCATATGCTTAAAACAGCTATGTAACATAGCATACTCCTCAGTCTTTGTTCACAAAAATGTCTAGGACTCAGAGAGATGAAGACTGAATTATACTTGCAAATCAGAAGACGTTGATCCTACCAAGCACAGGTTGAGGTGGATTAACAAAGTAAGGCAGGCAAGACTGGAATGAGCTCGCACAAACTGTACACTGTACTTAATGTATGGGAAAAGGAGGGTAATGAAGAAGGCAACTTTATTTTACCGTATATACAAATTCCTCCTTTTAAACAGGCACTGCAAAAGACAAATGTGGAACATAACAAAATAATTCTTAAGCATAACCCATCTTTTTATTCAAGTATTTATCCAGACAAGTTTTTAAACATTAAAGTATTGATTCTAACCACTTTAAACTTCTTAACATAAATTAGATATATAGAATACCTTTAATATTTCTCTTGTATACCTCTTCAGCCAAAAGATAACTCTCTTTGGTGTGTGCAGTCTGAACTTCTGTTTTTGCTCTAAGCCTATTAATGATTGAGTCACTGAAAAGAGAGCAAAAGGGACACATTTAAAATCCCTATTTCATATTTTATGTATATGTATTTAATGGTTCTAAGTGTGTACACACAGAATACTTAGATTTATCCATTTCAGCATCATTTATGAAATGACTTAATTACATAATTTCTATGCCATTTAATTATAGTTGTATTTAAAATAGAAATAATAGGATTGCCCACTTTTAAACTTTCTTTAAAGGTAATTCTATGAACAGTGAACTTCTGTATATACCCTATAAATTTAATTTTAGACAAACATAACTACATCAGTCTGCACATACACTGAAATTCAAAGAGAAAGGGGGAAAAGAGAAAAGGGGAAACCCCAGCGCAGAGGTGTTACAGGCTTAGAATAGAGCTTTCTGTCAGTTGAAGTAATTTGTAGACAACAAAACAGGTCACATAAAGTTCAAGAAATGTGTCAGGTCAGAAGCTGTCCCCCAAAGCAGAATAAAACTGGTGATGTTATAGGTATTACTTACGGTAGATCAGGCAGCACTTTGACTTGGTTCTGCTTATCGCCATTTAGCATCTGTAATGTCTTTTGAGACTCAGGGCATGGCTGTTGCCCTATTTTCTTTCTTTTTCCTTTGTGTATCTTTGTCTCACGCATCCCTATCTCTTGCAAAGCAGGTGAATAGGAACAGACCTGTTGCAAAAGCAACGTTTTATAAATGAAGAAATTTTCTTTTGTTGCACTCGCTGCAAAGCAGTCATCTATGATCCACATATTTCTAAGTTTTTAAAAATCTGATCCCTGAATGATTGTACATCTAGATTGTTTCAACTTGTCTTTTGCATTCCCTTTTGATGTTTTTGTAATTCACTCTTTACACTGGCCTCAGAGTATGTCTGAGACAGAAAACAGGAAATTCTAAGCCTCTTCCAGGTTTCTGGCAGCTGAGAAAATCTGGATCTCATTAGCTGGACATAAGACTTGAGTACAGTTAATTGACTTTCAGGTATTAAAACAAAGCATTTACAGACTTCCTGCTCCCAAATCACGAAGCAAATCACTCACTCCACTCTATCTCGTCTGAGATGAGGGGTTGGATGAATTCTTTGAGCATTGCAAAAGCAGTAACCAGTTATCTCTTAGGTGCTCTCTCTCTGTTAGGACAGTCTTGGCTGTTGTAGATGTTAGCTTCTTTCCAGTAACACAGAGCTTCAAATGCACTTACACTGCTCATTTAAGAAGGTCAACTAAGTTTCTGCAGTTTGGCAAAAGCATAGGAAAAAAGACAAGTGAGGGGAATTCATCAAATACACAACAATTATATTTGAGTATTAAGGAAGGCTTTGAGTATTTAGCAGTTCCCTGTAGATCTTGCAAGCAATGTGCAGTAGATGAGGAACACCTTACTTGCACTTTCACTGCACATTTACCACCAGGGAACTGTTGAACTCAGAGAAAAGCCTAGCTAGTAAGATGCTGTATGAGAAGAACTGGCAAAACTGGACGGCAGCTAATTTTGACTGTATGGAATGAGAAAGGAGACTCAGTTATACTAAGGAAAACTACAAAAAGCACACAGACTTGCTTCAAACACTATAAAAAATTTAAGTAGTTGAAGAGTGATCAGTTGTTGTGGCAATACTAAAAGTAGTGATCCTGCTCTGTATGTGGCAATATATAGCAAATATTAGCTATGGAGTTGGTTTATGTTAAGAATTCTGACAGTCTTTTGTTCAATCTCTGTTTAAATGTGCTGTATTAACAAACAGGGACCTCTCTTCTCAGTGAATTCCTGTAAAATTTATGAACACTTATGTATGGGAAATGTACAAAGGTATAAATTCGTTTTTTGTGACTACCTGTAGTATAGTAGAACGCAGACAAATGGCTATGGATTCCATATTCTGTTAGTCATCAATATTAAGACTACAGAAATGAGATGCTAAATTAGGGCATAACACTACCATGTGATTGCTCTGATTTGCCTGCATCCTGCCAGCCAGAATTCTCAAATTCTCTGACTTTGAGAATTTCTTTTGCACCTTTTACCATGTTTTTCCTCACCAACTATCACAAATTGTTATTTGAAGGCAGGCAAAGGTTTGTAAATAGGAGAAAGTTTCTAAGAGCAGAAATTCACAGGAATACACTGTGGTTCAAAATTATAAAACGTTCTATGTAAGAAATGCCCAGACTTATCCCTTAAAAAACCCTGAAAGAAAAGGTGGCCGAGAAAAATCACACTATATTTGGCATTTTCCTTAAGTACAAATATAACGCTGCAACCATTACATCAGGGATTGTTTTCAAAAGCTTTCACTGTTGTTGCACTGGTTCACGTTCATGATAACTGCATGTAAACAGATATCAGGAATGACAAATTCCCTGGTAAGAAAAATCTTACTATTGTTCCTGACCCAGATCTCAGGTAAAGAGAAATTTAAATGCAGTGGAACACATGGAAAGACAATGCAGGCAACAAGCATGACCTTAGACTAAAAGAAAATATGTATTTCAGGACTTTTATGAATCAAATTACTTGTAAAATACTGAAGTGTTTTAAGTTATTAAGCATTACTTACTATTTTCCGAAGAGAAAGTGGTTCTGTAGAAACAGCAATATTCATCTGTAAACACATTTGCTTGAAAATTGCTTCTGCAACAAACATTTGAAGCCAGTTGGATGTTATGGCACAAATAAACGTTTTTAACTGACATGCAGAAAAATCTGGATAAAAGCAATCGGAAAAAATAAAGTAAGCCTAAAAATGAAAATACAGAAATCTACACACCTAGTTATCTAGAAGATTGCTCTTCCAGACTTTTTGCTCCTATGGCAGACTCAAAGGCTTATTCTCCATAAAAATTACTAAAATTCTTCACATTAAAATAGATTTTAACCATCATCTAGTAAGATGACCAGATACTGAAAGAATGTTGAACATATTTTAGGAGACAAAGCATTACATTTTGTGTAAAACTTTTTAGAATGCTCTTAATACATTGTTGTAAAAGTTTCACCTTTCTTTTGAGAATAAAATTACTTATTTGTGAAGTTCTGCAAGTGATCATCTTTTAAATCTCTAAGTGAGACAAATTCATGTAAAGAGTTACAACACATGAACAAGAAACCTGCATGTAATGCAACGTGACCTATGAGTTCTATGTTAAAAGTCACCATAAGCAAATTGCAACACCATTCAGATGTACCAAATTGCTTATACTGTTCAAAAAAAAGCCCCACACAGTGGCAAAAGAACTTACATATCCATACATGTACCACTATATGACAGGCATATGTCTGACCTGTTTTAGAAAAGATGACAGAAAGACTGTATTTTTTCTTACAGTGGTAAGAATTTGTATTTTGATTCTAAGAATATAATTTTGTCAAACTAACAACTGAAAATGTTGGAAAGCATATCTGCCATGAGGAAGGAAATCTTCACTGTGTTTAGGGAATCTTCTGTTCTGCTCAGAAATGCTTCTAAATTAACTAATCTGTAGGCTTAATCTAAACAGAAAACCAAGTCTGAGAATACAGATGTTTGCTATTGTAAGCATAACTGAATTTAGAAAAACTCACAACAATTTCGCTTCGAGTAGTGTGGATTGTACCAACTGGCACAAGTCAAATAATCTCTATTAACGGACTGAATTCTGTTTTCATTTTCCTTTTTTTTTAATGAAGGAAAGTAAGAAAGTCTTACAGAAATATATATCCAAGGCTGCCCCTACTACATCACAGCAACAAAATCCATTGGAAAGGTACATACTAAAAGCTCCATTGACTTAAACACCATAAATTTCAAACTGATTTAGCCTTCTAAGATCTAAGTGAGTCTATGAAAGTTCTCATAATTTGATTTCTGTAAGACTGGAGTGGAACAAATTGCCTAGAGATTAAGATTTTAGTTTAATTTCTTTTCATGATGTTTCTTCTTGAATGCTCAGGTAGAAGGCAGATACACTTTAAATGAAGCTTACATACACCTGTTATGACAGAAAATGATGGTTGGAAAAGAAGTCGGGAAGCTTTGGTGGGAATTATGTTTCAAATTTAAAAAAATTCAATACTTTTCTTGAGATTATTTTTTTTGTCTTTCAAGCTACTCAACTCCTTGTTGCAAAATGTGCAGATAACTCAACCAACATTCCAAGTTAAATGATAATGATTATTTGAGTTGTGACATTTCCAGTTTACCTACTATATTTAATGTAGAAGAACAGTAATTCACGGGACGCAATGGAATTTCCTCCCATTCCCTCCATTAAGTCCAAGGATTTGAAAGGAGATGTTGAAACGTTTCATTTGAAGTTGTAGGAGTCACACAAACAATTTGAAACTAAACCAAAGATTTTAATTAGGAATTAGTGTATCTGACTAGGAGACTTTTGAGAGGCCTTGCAAACACTCACCATCACACAAAATGGCAAGGTAATGTGCCAAATCACGTACTTCATCAAACACATTTCTGTCCATAAGCAAACCTGATATGATCCAATAGTCCACTACAGTTCCAAGAATTGCATTTAATAGACCAGCAACTTCACTTCTGAAATCCTAAATGGGAACAAAAAAGGTGTATTTATTGATCTGTACTGTATAAAAAATTCACACTGATAACGTACCAGAAATAATATAGAGAACTTCTTTTATCTAAAGTGCACTCTTGCTGCCATGTTGCTCCTTCATTAGCCTTTCTTCTGCTCGAAAGCTAACTAACTGTTGCAGCCAGATCAACAAAATAAGTGTCACTGATGCCATATCAATTAAGCTTTGGCACCAGAGAAAAACAGGTTCTATGAAAACAATCTAAAACAATATACAAAATGGTGTCAAAGCTTACAAGTACAATTGGAATGTGATTTCTTTTTAATTTTTTTTTAACCATAAGATTGCAAATACTGCACTTATTCCAGTTAACTTCATACTTAATTTGACAATTACAGGAATCTTTTTTTCTCTGCTCTATTAGTGTTGCCTTTTTCTGAAGATTTCACATGAAATTAAAGCTCTTTTTGTGACTATATATGTTTGTGCCAAAAGTGAAAACGACGCAAAGCATTAGTGTTCTGCACAGAAGAAACTTTGGCAATCACTTTGCAGAAGGAAACTTTCTTCAGCTACCAAAAGGAGAGAGCACCTACATTCTAAAGAGATGAGCACCTACAAATTTAGGGAAAAAACCATACTCTTGAATATTAGCCTTACCATTTTCTACATTGAACAGGCACACATATGCACGCACAACAATAAAAACTCCAAACCCAAACAGACAAACAAACAAACATATTCCTTATGGGTCCCACCATGAAATGGAAGAATGTATTTATTCACTCATGTGAGCACTTAATCAATACTGGTCAGGTAAAAAAAAGCAGTGTTTCTAGTGTCTGAGTTAGTCTGTGCATGGTCACATCTATCTACATACCCTTCTGAGTCATGTAGAAATACTTTATAAAATTACTCTGAAATAAATTATTCTTCTGACCACATGTACCACCAGATGTTTTGAAAGCACAGCCTGGAAGAACACAGGCACCACAGTAGGAACACATGATATTCATCTGACCTAGCACTCTACCAGAGAACTTCTACTGTTACACTAGAGCACCAATTGATATATGGCATCTTGTGAAAGATGACTACTTGAAACCAGACAATTTTAGGTAAGAGACAAACCAGAAGGAATGTCTACACACTACAGTCAATGCCTTGTCTGATATTCCTCTGAGAACAAAGCATGTTCAAGGTTGATTTAAAATAATTTACTAGGATTCCTAAGGAGTTGAAAAGTACCAAAACCAGTTTGAGCAGCAATAAACCAAACAGATATCCATATGAACAGAGACTGTGACATGATGATAGATGATAATAAAACATTAAGTGATTTGTTGAAAACTACACAAATACTATCCCTACAGTTAACAGTTACTTGTCACTCAAAAGAAAAGGAATGAACACAATTACAAATAAACATGGTGTGGGGCGGAAGCCTAATCTCCATCACTGAAGATCTTTAAGAGCTGGCCAGACAAAATCCATTACGAATGTCATCTCCAAGACTGCTTCCAAGCCTACTTCCTCTTAATCTCTTAAACTCTACTTGATTTGGTTTGCCCCTTCCTTTATTATGTCATAATACTTTATTACAGATGAACAGTGAAAACTCATAATTAAAAAAATGGCATATCAAAAGATATGGCATATCAAAAACCCAAAAGTATAATTTTTCAACTAAAGTTTAAAGATTAAAAAAGGTACATTACACTCCTTATTTTTGAGGATTCAGGAACAGAAATTGAAGAACAATTTAAAATATCTGAAATGCATTTAAATTTCCCTTAACTATGCATTCCCCTTATCACTGGACCCCGAAGCAAAATACTGAATGAATATTATAATTCCACCAATTGTTCTTTGCCGGAAATAAATTTCACAAACACAGCAAACAAGCACAATTTTAACAAAAGTTAGGTGACAGGATCAAGGACATATTGATGTAATATTGAGGTAGATACAGATTAAACCACAAATATTTACATTATGTTTCTTGTTTCTAAATCACTACCTTAATTCCTGTTTGAAATACTTTTAAGCAAAAGAGTGGTGGTGAAAGCAGACAGAAGAGGCAGAAGACCGAAATAATCACTGTTTATACTGCAAGTATTAATAACTTTTCAGTCAGATATACAGTGCATATTAAATGTTGCTGGTACTCTAGTTGCATCTATGTTTGCCCAGCCAAGTATCTCTGCATGCTGACAAGACAAACCAGATACAGCCAACTAGCATAGGCTTTTTGGTTGGCATTTTGGTCAAAGAATGATAGGACAAACCAAGAGCTTCTCCTCAACTTCTTAAATAAATGGCTCAATGCTACAAATGAAGGAGAGGGAAATTGGTCCAATTTCCTGAAAGGATCATATGTTCTAAAAATGTTTAAATGGTAACATGTTAAAAATATTTTCAATTTCAACTACAAAACAATATAAACACAGTAATGAAAACATGCAGTATTAGAAAGGAAAAAAACCCCAAGCACTTTCATTAAACTTGGAATTTGCTACCATGTATGACAGAACCAAGACCTCTTTTTTTCCCCGCTCTGCTCCTACAAGATACTAAGAGGGGCCTCAGCCAAGACAGACAACCCAAAATGACCACAGGCCTTCTAAATATAGTGCTCATCAGTAAAAGCTGTGTAAAGGAGGAAGGGAGCATGTTCAAAGTGATGGTGTTTTTCTTGTCTAGAAACTGCCATGTTTTATAAAGCCCTGTTTTTCCAGGAAGTGACTGAACCTCTGCTTCCTGATGGCAAGCATTGAATGGAATCCTTATTTTGCTTTGCTTGTGGGTACGTATTTGTTTCACTTATCAAACTGTCTTTATACAATGTCATACATTTTTTAATTTCTGTTCTTCTGATTCTCTCCCTCAGCCCACTGCAGGGTGAGGACTTACCTGCCAGCTGGGATCAACCCACTACACCACGTACAGCTAATTAAGTAAGATGCAGTGAAACCTCTTTTCAAAATTCTCTTCCTTGTTCTTATTGTTGAAAATCAAAGCTATCTCACTAAGAAAAGCATAGAAGTGGGAAGAGGCTATTGACTGTGTTAGCATACAAAGGTCACATCACTTCAACTGATATCTGTTAGCTTAGCAAATGCAATTCCTACATTGCTGTTCCATTTAATGCTTTGTCAAGTCAAATACAGTGCTACAGCAGCAGAAGTTTCACAGTGTGTTTTTACACATAAAAGTTCTTATGTGTACAACTCTAGAAGAGAGTTCTTTTTTTCATGTGCTGTAAATGTAGTACTCCACAAATGCCTAAAACATACTTCCAAAAAAGCTACTGCAAGTGACAGACCAGAAAGACATTTGGTTCTACACTACACAAATTTATGCAACTAAACTAACAACTATGCAACTAAAAACCTAAATGAATGCCTTTGTTATCTCTTTGTCAGGCTGTGTAAGACATCTCTCTTAAAAAAATACCCACCAGTATTTTCAGGGATGAAAAGCATTTCTGAGACCATCTGTGACATTGTGAAGAACCATGCAATAGCTCAATGCAATAGAAATGTTACAAGCAATATACACACTCCCTGGTAAATTCTAAAACTGAATTAAGAAATTTAATACAAGGAACTTTGACCAGGACTTTCCACATCATACCTGTTTAAATAATATAACAAAAAATAAATGCTAATTTATTTCAGAATTATATTCAAAATTGATATGAAGAGCTCAAATAATAGCAATTTTTTAATGTTGTTAGGCAGTGCATTTTTAACTACAAGAATAGCACATCAATATTATTCCACCAATTTGTCCCAACAGATTAACCCACTGATCAGGGAGGACATACAATTTACTGTCACTATTCTTATTCTGCTACTTCTAAAATACAGCCAATTCTATCTAACTCTAGAAAACAAATGCACTCAACTTCATGCTTTGTTTTTCTCTTTTTTTGGACTGCTCTTTTTACATGGTGTGTTTACACACATACATAAAACATAATTTTGCAACAAGTCAGCGCTACAAGAGAGGAACCATATGCAGATATTTTCCGTGCACTCTAGTGCTCATTTGTTGCAATCTCTGGATTACAAGAAGAGAGAATCTGATACTAAAAAGCTAAAAAATTAGTAACTGTCCATTTTTAACAGAAAATTTTGTATTAGATACATCCGAAGAAAGAATTTGGTTTAATTATCCATCTGTTTCCACTTACATCATGTATATTCGCTGAAGAACTGTACAGAAGTTTGATATATCACAACTGGCATGCTTGTTTCTTCCCACAAGCTAACACACTTATGTACACTGAGAAATATGATCACACCTTTGCAATGTGCTACAAACCACATGCAAACAGTAACAATACCCAAACCCATTCCTTTCATTTAGGTTTCTGAATGGCCCTACATGCTTCTTGCCAAAGTGTTACCTCTAAAGCAGACAGGTTTTAAAAAACGAAACTGGTTAAAAAACACAACTGGTAACAATGACTCACACCCTCAAACTGAAGAAAGGAGCGACAATTTTGCACCCTGTATGCTACCTCTAATGACACGGAAATACTGTGCATTTATTTATGTATCTCTGAAATAACAGTAAGGAGAAAACACAGTCCTGTCTGCACAGCTAGGGAGATTTTGCTCTTTTGATTTTCTGAATGACATTTTAAACTGTGCAATGGAATTTTAAAATTAAGTCTCTGGAAATACAGAAAAATACCAAGTTTTAGTATAACAAGATTGAGAGTGAATGAAGGGATGAATTAGTTGGATTGTCAAAATACGGTATTTTGGTTTAGAGTTTATTGTTGCAAAAAATGCAATGGGAAAGAAAGTAAAGTAGAAAATTATGAGGAATAAAGCTGTTAGAAAAAACATAATACACTACAGATATTATGAGGCAACAAACTGATTTTAAGGCTAGAATTCATCTCTGTAGGACAGTTTACACTACAGTGTATAAGATCAAAGTGAGAAAGCAACAGGTTCACGTTGTACTGAAACAACAATTCTGATACATATGTATATAAAACAAATAGAATCTAAACAAGAGTCAGATCTCTGTGGTTTACATTGTGTGTGGGGATTAAGCTTATTTTTCATACATGTATTAAAATATTTCATATATGTCTTATGTCTGAACAAAGTGCCAATTCTGCCAATGCAAAGAAAGGTTTATGAGAAAGGCATGGCTTACAGCACTGGAATCCCATCAAAGGAAACCACAGCAGAAAAAACTAAATGGTATCTACACTTGAACTGCAGATTCAGCCAGGAAAAATATGAAAGCAGTGTGATTTTCCAAAGAAACAGAACTGCACCAAATGCATGTAAGCCTGCTTGCTGCTCAGTACCTTTGAAAAGATAGGTTGCTTAAATATAAATATGGGTATAGAAGCCTAATTTTAGGCACTTTTTAAATATCTTGACCGAGGATGAAAAGCAGCACTGTTTCACAATGTCTTGCTTTGATAGCACTCAAAAAAGGTAGGAGGTCTGGCTAGGTAAGATGACTGAAGCTCTCATGTTTAATCTTTTTGCTTTCATAGCATAATGAATAACTACTAGGTATTGAAAGTGCCTTTTTCTCCCTGAAATACTTTATTTTCTATTGTTCTGTTACTGTATGGAAAAAGTGAATGGAGTACCTATTTATTCTGTGCTCTCACAATAATTTAAAAGAGAATGCAGAGACAGCAGTTAGGTTTTATTTCATGTGAGAATCTAGAAGTCAAAGATGTTTTACAAGGCCTCTTGCTTCTGAAAAGATATAGGTGGTATGGAGGACACTTAGTATTTTTCAGGTCAATGTCCTGCTGGTCAGCAGGTCACAGAATAGCAATTAAGGTGCCTTCAATTCCATTTTTATGCTAAGTCCTCCGAAATATACCAAATGAAACAAAAAGACTTAGGAGGAAAACCAGAGCATTTTACTATAGTATAACAGTGCAAATATCTACAGCAAACAACAAAAAAAGCATTAGTTTTGTTAGGTTTCTCTTTCAAATGTTTCCTGAATCCTGTCACTGTAAAGTAAGATAATCACTTCTTTAGCTACACCATATTGCTTGAGAGAATGTGTTAAGCTGGTGTCTCTAATAACTACAATAATACCTGCTGGTAAGGGCATGTGAACATCTGAATGTAGCCAACAAGCTACTCATGACTCATTTCTTCTCTACATATCTATATAAAAATCTTATGGATCAATTCATTCCCTTTAGTGGAGCAAAAACCAGCATGCTTCACAACAGAAGGCAGCTATAACAAGCAGCTGTGATACTTACATATAATTCCTCACAGAAGAATGAACAAAGGGATGTCTGTAAAAAAATGTGTCAGTCTTCATTATTTTAAAGTATAAAATTCACACTCACATTATTTTTTCCATTCAATTCTCTATGGGAAAGTATGACCCAATCTGCTAGAATATTTATGTGTTTGGTAAAAAGCACTGCGGTTCCACTTTCATGCAAGAATGTCTTCATAAGAACCGTCTGTGGCAAGACTTGTTGGTGCTGTGAATCCATTCCTTCAAGCAAACTGTAAAAAAAGAGTGAACCTAAAGCTTTATGCCACTTTGACTGTTACAGTTACTAATATATTTAGTATATATTAGTAACTATATTCTAATTCAAATACCACTATTTACATAAAGTAAAGGCCACCATTACTATATAAAGGCAAACCAAAACCTAGACTTCTTTTATACTTCATAAACCAAGGACAGGTAGTTGTGTCCCTAAGATAATAAGGAACTAACAGTTTTTTGAAATAAAAAAAATTATATAAAATCAATATATTCAAAATGCTGCTTGCCTGCCTTAAAGAATGAAGAGCAAAGTACTGCAAATCCAAAAAATACCCCTTTATGAGCAAGATTAAATACTCAGTGAAATAACAGGCTGGGAAAAACAAAACATCTTAAAACATGATTAGGAAAAAAACTATGAATTTACAATAAACAAACTAACAATTGAGAAATATAAATAGAATTGCTAAACTGCTCTGTAGAGCAGTAACTTATCAGGTATATACACAAATCAGGATAGAAGCTGCTGTAAATAAAGAAATGCATGTATTATTCTATAAACCCCACCTTTTTGTCAGAAACTCTACTTCATCTTTTAGTAAATCAAAGACAAACTTCAATAATGTTTTGTGAACTATCCTCAGTTCATCTTCTTTCCCTGAAACTGTGACTGTATGACAAGCTCTTTTGCAATACAGGCAAGACCTGAAAAAATAAAAAAATGAAAAATTCTATTTGTATGATAGAAATAACAGATAACCCATTGACAAAAAAGTCAGCTTGGAATCTGGTCTGTTTTGACATAGAAATAGCTTGCTCTCTAGTAAAAGTTAACATTTTAAAGCCTAATTTTCTCGCTTTAAAGCTTTTTTCAAAAGAAAAAAACCAAACCAAACCAAAACAACATGTTCGTGACTGAGCTTTTGTGTTCCAGATGAAGATTTTGTATTATAGTGTAAACTAAATAACTTAATTGGATTTCATTTTTCTGTCTCTACTTGAGATATTGTACAATTACTATATTAAACAGAACATCTTTAAATCTTTTAAATACAAGATAGTTTTGTAGTATTTTACAGACATGGTAACATCCGACAAACTTCTGCTCAGATTACAGTTCATACATACTACTTCACAGAACCACAGATAGTAGTCTCCAGGAAGTACCAAAAGACAAAATACTTTATCTAAAAGACAAATTCTCTGTCATGTTCTGCAAGACATGCTTACAATCACACACATTCACGTATCTGTAATCAGAGTTGTATAAAAGTATTTAAATGTTACTTAAGGTTTTATCACAGCAATAAGAAAAGGTTTCTTTTCTAAATGAAGAATTAATTTCTGCTTATGCAGATCACAAAAAATGACTTCTCTAGATAAAGCATAGACTAACCAAACAGCCCCTAATCACTGCCTTGTCTTTGTAGAAGTAGATAAGATATAATCAGACTTTCTCATAAAGATGCTAAAGATATGATTAAAACCAAAATACAACATGAAATTTCATGTTTGGTAAGATAAACCTTGAATTCACTTTGTAACCGCAGATTTATGCATGTGTGTCTGTGTTTATCTCTATGTATATATACACACAACAATAGCAAGAGTACACAGATTATTAAACTCTGTAAATAACATACTTTTAAAAAATTATTTCTTAATAAGGCTAAGAAAATTGAATTTTTTCAAAGAAAAATAAGTGTATCTGCCAGTGACCTAATGCTTTTTGAAACATGAAGGGAAATGTCCAAATCTGTTACAAAATGCCAACTCTCCCCTGCTGTCCCTGAGTTTGGACTAACATAACTATTGCATGCAGTACCTCATTAATCTTTCTTACCTTACAAGCATCTCTATCAAGGACCATGTGCCTTTCTTACAGATAGGACATTGAAGAAGATCCAAATAATACTTTAACATAGATGGAGACTTCCAAGGAGGTTCACGATGAAGAATAAGGTAAAAAACATGACAAAGTTTGGCAAGAAATATTGGATCAGTGTTACCCTGTAATAAAATGAGAAAATAATATTGGCCCCAGACCAGACAAAGATCTGTAGTATCTATAACCACTAAGAGTTTATTTATATTCTTTAATCTTTACAATCCCAAGTGACCAAATTAAATCACTGAAGTAACATGCAATTTAATGTGTAACTCCAAGGAGAAAAATACATAGTTAAAAAAAAAGAAGGAGAAAAAGGTTAACTTGATCTACTGTGATATTCCAGTTGAACGCACCACTGTTTAGAGCAAACCTTCACCTCAACCAATCTCTCCATCTGTGGCACAGTAGCATAGTGCTGTTTCTGAAAGTAACAAAAAATATTTGCAGCCAACACTCCACAATATTTAGAGCATTACATTCATTTGGCTTGCAAATAAATACTAATTTGAAAAAAACCTCTTTTAGATCTTTTTTCTTTTTACAAGCACATTGATAAGCACAAAAAAGAATGCATCACTAAAAACTACTAAATAAAATGTTAGAAGCTAAGATCATAACACTTCCAGTTATCGCTTTTATTTTTAATAATACTTTATTAAAAATATCTTCCTTTCTCACCAATAGGACATATTCTAGAAGAGGATGAAGAAGTTGCACAGGAGGTGCACTGCACATTTGGCCTGCAGCAAGTTCTGTGATTGCATCATGAAGTAAATCCTCTTCTACTAATCCTTGAAGTATAGACCAGGTGCCCCTGGACCAGTCAGTCCTCTTAACCTAAAAATAAAATATCACTGTAACAAAAATTACAACCTAAATGAAAAAAAAGCTGTAACTAACAGGAAATCTCTAAGCAAAATGTTGGTATTATATATCCTGGTTTCTGCCAGGATAGAATTAATTTTTGCCATAGCCAGAGCAGATGTGACTAAGACATGGAGGTTATTCTATACCACCTTATATGCCTGCCAGGAAGGGGGAAAGGGACTCTTATTTCCAAGCAGAAGGGGTCCTTCCAGTCAAGAAGATCTTAATGGCACAGGACTTCCATCTTATTCTCTGCCATTCATGACAGCAAAACTCTTAATGACACTAATGAGCTATTGAAGGTCTCAGCTACATTGCTATTTATATCTTTCCTCTAGTTCAGGTTCAAGCCAAAGCTTATGCCAGTTGCAAGCGTATTGTTAATTAAAGCACTGCTTTCTTCTGCCAGGTAACTTCTTTTGAAATACAGCTTTTTTGTTTGACCACACAGCCTGAGGCTCTGGTAAATTCAAATTTCTCCTTATTCTGGGAGAAGGCACAGCTGAGAGAAGCAGGGTCAGACTGACTGGTCTGCTGGGAATTAAACAGTTGCATAAATTTATTGTTACTTGTAGACTTTATGATCTATGCCAAAAATCCTGTCTCTTAATGTGCATTAGCTAGAATTGCTCAGGTTGGGAAGGAATTGTAATAGCATTGAGTCTAACCATTAACAGCAAGTCCATCACTAAAACATGTCCAGAAGTCCCACTTGTACACATCTTCTAAATCCCTCCAGGGATGATGATTCCATTACTGTTCCGGGAGGCCTTTTCCAGAGCTGGACAACTCTTTGCAGGGAGAAATTTTCCTATTATCCAATCTAAGTTTCTTACCAATTGTTTTAATATTAGTTTAAATTTTAAATTAATACAGACTTTGAGTCCAGTTGTGGATTTGAAATCTAAAGAATATACTGCTATTAGACAGCTTCCAAAAATGTTCCAGTAATAAAATAAAAAAAACATTAGGAGCTCAGTTCAAACACGAAAAAAATTCAAAAAGAAATTACAATCATGGTTAAATCACAGCTAAATCTCAGTGAATGAACACTATCTTAGGATTAGATATTTAGTTGCTCTGCAAATTTCTCGTATCTCAGATTCCTAATGTAAGCCATTGTTTCATTAACAATAAATAAAGCTGCTCATGTAGACAATTTTCTTTTAATAAAGTCTTTGTGCATCTGGTGTTTGCAACTCACACTTTTTTAATCTATCATTCATATAAGCACTATTAAAATCTCCACTAAAATTTCCTTCGTAAATAATGGTTGCATTCATACTTTGTAATGTTAATTACATGCAAACAGCGCATCTAAAGAGAGGTGTTCAGCACATATTTAAGAGGTAAAGAAGGATGATACAAAACTGAGGCAATAAACTTTGGCCAGTATCAGTAGACACCTATTATTGAACAGACTGAATACTCAATAGGCTGTCCAAGGTTCACTGGGTTGCACTCTGTACCAGCAGCGCTTCACAAGAAACTGCTGAATCTTCATCAGTCAATCATTAGTACTTTGGGCAGAAACAAATGAAATAAGAAGGTCTACACAATACATTTTTACACTGCATGATGTGAAAGAAAATCTGACAAACGAGAAATAAAAATTTTTGGGATGATGATGGAACACAACACTTAGCTGAGCTAAGCCTTCCTAGCAGATGCAAACTGAGATGACAAAATACAGTAGGCAGATCGAACATGTTAATTTAATTTGTAGGTTTGATTTTACTTCATCAGTATTACTGGAAATGTTTACTGGAGCTGCATATAAAAGCCATAAATATACTGACTATAGAAGTCACATATCATATAAAGGCTGGCAATGGATATTCCATAAAGCAATAAAAGTGACAGAACAGTAAGAGAAGAATTACAATTAGGCTTAAAATTTCCAAGCAAAAAATGGTATCATTCTTAAGAGTACAGAAAAATAATTTCAGCTTACACATGTTAAGAAAGTTATTTTTTTTACCCCATTAATTCAATGAACTACACACTAAGATTAAATTTCAACACAAACCTCATCAGGAGCAGAAACACACAGTGATGGTGTTGGACCATGACAAAAATATTGTATTGCTCATGTTTTAAAAATATTTTTCTTCTTCCTCCCTTACTGTCAATATAAAGAAATCCAAAAAAACATGATTTCATGTAACTATGTAGTATGGGTCATGAAGATACCAGATCTTCAGTTACCAAGAAATACAGGAAGCTACCGCATAATTTAAGTATTGCTCTTTTTAACTTTTAAGTAACACAAGTTACCATATAAAATACACTACTAGTAACTCATGGCCAAAGTATAAAATGCTTTTTGAATACTAGAGAGGCAATGTTTCAACACTGTTTATAGATTTATTCTTAACATTATAGAGAGACAAGGCAAAATTTTAAAAGTATTCATTTACTTCAGGTATTTATAACAAAGACTTAGTAAAACCTATTGCTGACCTGTACCTGTTTTTATGGCATTTGTTTGGCTTAATGGAAATAAAAAAGAGAAATTAAATAGTACAAAAAAAGGAATTAAGTCGAGGTGACTACGAAAACAGGACTGAAAATGTAAAGCATTCTGCTTGCAATCTGTGCTTCAGCTCTGGAAACTCACATGATGAAGTATCAGGCACATGCGGGAAAGAACAAGTACCGCTTCTTTTTACAGTGAGATAACCTGTAGCTAAAATTTGTCTCTACTAGAAAAATCTGGTGAGTAATGCTAAAAATTGTGTAGTCTTTATTTATTCCAACAGCATAAATACAGTGCTTGAGTAATTTAAGATGTTTAAATCACAACATGACATATTTTTCCTAACGTTAATAGGTAAGTTTCTCTTAACTAGCAAGACTAAGCAGTTTCTTTGCAATACTAGGGACAGTAATAAAAGTATTGCAAGAGCAAACAACATTGAACACCCAGTGATGCTATTTAATGCAACAATAACATCAGAGTTTTGGATAGCCAAAATCTAAAAATGTTTCTTTAATAGCTGATTTTGCATTAGAGTATGTTTGCTAACTTCATAATAAAATTCAATATGTGTAACATGACCTCTTTTTTAATAATTCTTACCTCTGGATTGCATTTGTTCAGCTGGTCTGTTTGCATAGATCCATGCTTAATAGTCTGTAAAACAGTATAAAGTCAACCTGCACACTGGATACCAGTCAACACATCCAATAAATAGTGCATGAAACTTCCCAAATGAAACTTCTGTTAAACATAGTTCAAGCACAACATAGCACTTAGATTTGTCTTTTGGATGGTTAAACTATGCAATAGGGGACTAATGACTTACAAGGAATAAAATATTTTCCTTCTCATTTTCCCCTGCTATATTGTCTGTCTGTTGTTATGTGGTTGCTCTGTAAAGACAGTGGTCCCAGATTAGACATTAGAAAAGTAAATGTTTTCAGGTTTTCTATGGCACAATGCCAAATTTGCATTCCTCTTGCATGCAAAAAGTATGGTAGTAAGTGCAAAACTCTATTACTTTTCTAGCTATATTCAGTTATATATATTATATATATTTAGTTATATATATATTTAGCTGTATTTATTTAGCTATATTTAATACAGAATTACAATCTTACTAAAACATGTTATCAAAATATCCTTAGGAGAGACCATCTTGGAAGGCTTAATCCATCTGCACCTTGCTACATAATAGTTTGAACCAGAGCACTTGCTGTATGTAAAATACATGAAAAGTTAACAACAAATTTATTTTTTAAATGTCTGGAGGGGTATAGCCTTGATAAAATGTCACTGATAAAAGATTTAGCATTTGATGGTGCAGAGATTTAAGCAGCACAAGAAGTCTTCTACTTGTAATCTTGTGTTCAAACATGGTGCATACCTTGAGGACTTAAAATTTTTTAATTCTTCTACTACTAAAAACTTACAGTGCTTCATGTAAACAAGCTCCTAGAAATATACTTGAACACCATCATCTGCATCACTGTAACTTACAGAGATAAAGTATCCTAACTCAAGGTATGCAGCTGCTTTTTCTTGACTTGAAATAGTGGTGTTAACTACTAATGTAGCAATTTTAGCAGGATTAGATCTGTGACAACATAAAACCAAGCTCTACATTAGCTCTACCTTCGATTTGTAATAAAAAACATCCATGTAAGTCAACAAAACACTGGCTCTACAGTATGATTGTTTCAAAAAATATCTTAGAGTAAGTTAGCTAGATAACAGGAAAATCACAGAAAGACTGTAAATTAAAGACATTTTGTTGAACAATATTTGCTACTATTTACCTCATCTATTACACCAAGGTTTTGCTAATACACTGTGTCTTTTACACACCCATCCCAATGAATTGCCATTACTAAGTTCTATTTTAACTAATGGTAGATGTAGTAAATACGGGATTATTAAACATTGCAGGATAGAAGGCAGTATCTAAAGCATCTACTTTACTGGCTCAAGACTATAATGAAAGATAGAGGCCTTTAATATAATTAATATAATATAAAACATATATAATTATATGTATATAAAATAATTAATGCTAAGAAACCATCAACGAATACTTACCACAGTGAAATACATATGTTTTATAATAACATTTTTCATTTCAGCAAGTTGCATTTTAGACATGACTTGGTCTGTTTCTTGTGCAATCAGGAAATGTTTCATCTGTGTATCTTTGGGATTTTTTATTTCATTCTGCAGAGCAAAAAAATAATACTTTGTTTCAAAGCTAATGGTCTTTTATGCGCAAAGTCTTTCTATATATTGTATTGCAAACTGTATCTCCCTAAGTAGGTCTACGTAATTTTGTAAGGGTCTACATCATGTGTCAGATAAAGAGCTGCTGGTTTGGAAATAAACTACTGATGTAAGAAGTTACAGCATAGGAATTATCAAGGTAAGGTTCCAATATTTTTTTTCCTAACTGACTTTAGGTCAAATCACAATCCCCGTGGCTGAATCATAAACTAAAACCAGAGCTCACACATTTTCAACTGGTCAAAAACGTAGTAAAAATTTTGTAAGGTGTGCCTTCTTTAACTTCTCTGTTCATTTTATACAGACCACTACAATGAAATCTTTCCAGTTCTTGCCTATAAACATGAAACAAATTAGTAACTTAAAATTTAAAAGGTTTACTGTCTTTTTTTTTTTATATATATATTTTTGTCTAGTAATTAATCCTCTGAGTTCACCTATCATTTACACCTACTTCTTTAGAACAGGGAATGAGGAAGCACTTCTCAATTTGGTTTCCAACTCATTCTGAAAAGATTCTTAGTAACACTACAAAATCATTTTTGCTTGAAAAAAATCCACTACAAAAATATTTAAAATTTACTTCATAGATTGAAAACATACATTTCAGTAGGAGTTTCAATGCATGTTTTTCATCAAAGATACACAGGTTAAGAATAAAACACCATGTTTGTTTAAGGTAAATAAACAGGTAACCACAAAAACAGACTTCTCCTGCAGTGTGATGAGTTAAGAATCATCAGATAGACAGAGGTGAAGTATTCCCTTGGCCATTTTTTATTGTGAGCAGGTGTGGTATGCTTGGTGTAACTGGCCTAATAATTCAAACACTTAATCTGATGGATGAATTGAGTCTGGGACATAATAGTAGGGAAAAAACACAATAGTGCAATGACAATGGTGCCATAGTGCAATGACAAGGTGCAAGAAGTTTATACTTTCGTGTTTTCAAGATAAACTTTCAAAAGTTACATGCCTCATCCTATTTTCAGATTTTCCTTTAAATGTATTTTTCAAAACAAATGTATCTGGCACTTGTGCAACTATCTCTAAACAAATATTGAGAATAAAAATGCTCACACATTTCAAAAGAGAGTGAAGTATTTTTGGTAACTAGAATATAGAGTTCTAGATAGCTTTTGATGACCCATGGATAACTGAACTCTGATGCATTAACTAGTTTTTACTCCTTACAGCCCTTCATGCATGCTAGTTTCAATATGCTCATTAAAACACATTCAAACAATTTGTAGTACAAGCTAGACAAAAATTTAGGAACCCCAGCATGCATCCAACAAAGCTTTTAAAGTCACTGTTCAATGAGACTAGCTTCCTAAAATCATGCATGTGTTTTAATATCCCAAACCAATAAATTTGACACCTTATAGAATCGTATAATAAATGACAATACCACACAGTATTTTAACAGCAGACTTACAAGGTTGAGGTAATAAGATCAGGTACTAAAATATAAACACGAAGCAAAGAGTTAGTTAAAAAAACCAACAAAACCACACCAAGAATACTCTGAACATCAGTGGCATTTCAGTTGCCCTGAAAAGAATATAATGCTATTTTGCTAAATCCATCATCTAGACACATATATGGATGTTTAGGGGAGGAATGAGATTTATATTTGCTAGAAATTAGATAGCATGACTACAAATCTATGAAGTTGGAACCATCTACTGAATTATACACCAAGTACTTCTGGGATGAAGAGAAAAGAGCATGTCCACAACATTCTTTGATAAAGCTTAATATATTTGGACAAGTAATGTGATTTGATTGCCTATGCTTTATTCTTTTCCTTTTAAGAGACGAGGAGCCTTGGCAGTTTCCTGAGTTCTTCAGATTCATTTAAATAGAAAGCTAATGTTCTCTTAGTCTCTGAGATGAGTTACTTTTATGAAATCTAAGCAAAAAAAGGTATGTGCAATTTAATGGACTCGTTAAGATGGAAAGTTGTTGTCTTACCTGGGGAAGAATTCAGGGTGCATAGGAAGAAACATGATTTTGACAGAGATTGGTAAAAAAGTGAGGTAGCCATAAAAACTTTACATTAATTCATCTATGAAAACTTCCATCTTAACTGAAAGGTTTAAATGAGAGCAACTTCCCTGAACAAATTTCCTTAAGAGAGTAAGCACTAGAGTAAGAGTCCACATTGATGTGTTTTATTCAGGATGTAAACTTTAAGACCTTCCAACCTTCTTCTCAACATTTTGCATACCTTTATTACAGGCAGAGCTAAGTGCTTTGACTAGAAGAGACCAAAGCATTTACAAAGGGTAACAAACAGAGTTTTAGCTCCTACTTGCTTGCAAAGGTGGTAGTTTCAATTAGTAGTTGACTAAAGTCACCCTAGAGTCTGAGAAGCTACCACACTAAATGAATATACTGAAGCCTTTGAGTAGTTCAAGATCACATTATCAAGAATTACTAAGAATTTCTGAACAGTGCATCTGGTAAGCAAACAAGTATGAAACACGGGGCATCTCTCTTAAGGGAAACAGTAACACAATATTCTGATTCTGGTGAATTCTTCACTACCACAAGACCACGTGCAGATGGCATCTGAAGACTCTACAGTCTCTTCAGACAATTTGTTACAGTGTTCCATCAACCTCAGAGCAAAAATACCCAAGTGGTTCCTGACTTTCCATTTGTACCCATTTTCCTGTAACTGGGCACCACAGGCAACAGCCTAGTTCTGTCTACTTTGCATCCTCCCTTCAGGTATTTGTATACATTCATGACCCTTCCTGTCTCTGATATACATGGTCCCAGAATCAGAAAGCTGTCTTTACCTTTGATCAAATCACAAAACATTCAGGCTGATTATATTCCCCTCCATTATTAACACTGCATTATTTACAGTAATCAATAAATTAGTTTACTCACTTGAAAAAGGTAATGTCCTATGAAATACAAAGGGTACTGTCGAGCTTCAGAGAGGTACTTTTTATTTTGTAAAGGAGAAATTTTATCACCGAAGAATACATGAGTTATATTGTGCTCTGCATTTTCAGATGAACATATGGTTGCCTTTCCAGCTTTAAGAACTCTACATAAACATATTTAGGAAGATGTATTTACTATATTATAGTAACACTGCCTAAAGCTACAATAACATTCACAAGATACAATAACATTCACAAGATACAAGCATGCAAGCGCAACTGAATAAGGATTCTTAGATGTATGGCACAGCACAAACTTCATTAGAATGATAAAAAGGCACTTAATAGCCTTCAGAAAATCAAAGAACACACTTGACAAAACATCCTTCTCTTCAAAATTTAACACAACTTATTAAAATCAATGTATGCCTCCAATATATTGGGTAGAAAGTTTCAGCTATGTACCCTTTTCAAGTGTCAAATTTGATGACAGCAGTTATAATTTATTGCATTGTCTACCTCAAAATGATGATCTTTCAGTTAAGTTTTCCTATAAATCAAGCAGTTAACAAAAGATGGCACACTGCTTTTCTGAAATGTAAAGTGATGTTTTCATAACAGATATATACATTTGCAGCACTAGTGCTGTCCAGTATCATATACAGAAAAGAGATCTGCTTGTCTCTGGGGCACTATTACACATAACAGTTTCCCCAGGGACAATTTCCAGACCTATACAGGTGCAAGTGCTCTATCCTTTAGAAAAAATGCCAGACAAAACAAAAAGTGGGAAAATAAGATCTAATGACATTCTGGATACATGTTTTATTTTTCATAACCCAGATATATAAAAAGAAAATTGTGCTGGTCTTACACACTTACCCATCCAACAGCTAAAGGCAGGAAGAGCATAGAAAGGGGATAAAAGGCACAGTGTTGTGAAATATTAGGAAAAAAACAGACTTCTCCCACAGCTATAATGTCCTTTATGACTGAAAACAGCATCTGCTGAAGACAAAAAATATCTACCTGTCTGTGTTTTATGACTGACTAAAGGGATCTCCATATTAAACGCATGGGAAACAGTTTGGAAAAAAAAATCTTCCACAAAACTTGTTCACTGGGCTTACTGATGTTGTTCCTGTTAAGGATTATTTCTATTGCAAGAAATAGAAAGAGACAGCAATATGCAAGACAGCATTTCAACAGTGTTATTATGAACATCTACATAAGCATTTTCATGGAAAAAGAAGCAGCATTTCTCACAAGCATAGCAAGACATAGTAAATTCTCCCAATCAGCCAAACTACAGCACACTTAAAATATTTTCAGTTGGCAAAATCAGAAGATAGCAACTTCAATTACCTCTCACTTTGTCTTTATGAAGTACAGACAGACATTCTGTGATGTAGCATACAGCCCTGTACTACGATCCAATGGACAAACTGCACTTCCCCTCTTGACGGTGCACCTGTGGCACACTCAGACCTGAGCAGTTCTAATTAACTGGGATCTCAGTAGAAAGCTGGACAGTGTCTGAAGAAATGGAAAGCTCTGAAATTGTCAAGAGATGCTCCTATATGCAAAAAGGACTTATATTTGCACTGATTTCAATTCAGATGTAGAATTAAAAGTAACACATCCAGATGTGTAGGAAGAGTAAGGAAAAGAAACATACATTCTCAGCATTCTTGCACTTTGGTTTCCTTTATCTTTTTCCCTCCTTCCTTTTCTTTTCCTTTATACCTCTGTCTTCCCTTTCTAAACTAGCTGTATTTATAATATATCAGAATAATCTGTTTTAGAACAAATTACATCTTCTGAACTAAAAAACCTATTACATAAATGTGACACAAAGACTGATCAGGTCAGTAACAGTGTGGTCCAGATCCGTAAGACACAGTCAGGTCATCCAGCCAAGTGAGATAAAGTATTGAATTCCAGCTACTACTTAAATCTAACACCCACACAAAATAAAAACTGTAAATCTGCATATCTTGCCTCAGAAGTTTGTTAGTAGCTTACTTGATAAAAACATACACATGTTATTTTTAAAACTAAAAGAAGGCAAGAAAAGCAGTGATGTTGCAGACTTAAAGTCATTATAAAAGTATGGAAATGTATTAATGAAAATAATTCAGTTAAGTTAGGTGAAATTAACTGGGATGGAACTCCTACCTTCTAATACATGCCATTCGTTTATCACCTCTCTTAAAAAGGAGGACAACTTTCCATCTGTGGAAGGCCCCTGGAGCACTAGAGTTTGTCAGTTCTTCACGCCATCTTTTAGGTGCAGATTGCATTTGAGGTGAATAATGGGTGTCTCTTTCAATTTCATATCCCCATTCGTACGTTGTTTCATCAAGCCATCTGCCACTTTCAGCACTATTAATTATGTACTCTTTAGTTAGTACCCACTTTCCTAAAAAGAAAATGAACTGTCAACCACAAAAGATTTTTCGTGCAGACAAATGGCAATCAATTGAAGAACTAATTTAAACCTAACTTAAACCTTTCTTGTGCAAATAAAAGCTGGAGTTATAAGAACCATTTTAAAAACTTCTTCCTATTATAAGAATTCTCCACTTCAGACTCCAAAATCAAAAATCTCACAATGCCACTGAAAATGATCACTTTGTTTTCTTTTAATTATTAATTATCTTTTTATACTTCCTAGATAAAATACTTGTCTATCTCCTCAAAAATCTCAAATACATTTTCTCAGCTTCCCAGATTTTGTTCTTAGGACTTTCACAAAAACTTGGCAAGTCCTTTATTTTTAATACCATTTGACACCTATACAAATGTACTAAAATGAAGAAATATTTTATACCTATGATTTTAAAGAACTAGACATTTAACATCTAAGCTCTTTTTCTTATATATTCTTAATATTACTCGCACTGCTAGTGTAGTGAATATCCATATTCGGTGGACACAGTTTTAGACCTTTTTCTTTCCCCTTTCTTCTCTTCACATCCTTTTCTCTCATCCCTTGGCTCCACCTCCTCTGCCTCTCCTCTTTCATCTTCCACATGTATGCTTTTGATATAGTATGTAATGATCTTCCCCTTTTCTCTGTCTCTCTCTTCTTACAGGTTCAGGTCAAGAGCGGTGGTTAGTACCCTGCTCCTGTATTGAAACACTACCTACAGAAGACACTAAGTTAAATTGACTTGAATTGTGTGAACCTAATTGGTTTCATAGAACAGCAGGGTTGACTGACAAAATGTCTCAGTGCTGGAGCACAGATGGCACTTCTGCAAAACCTAGCATAGGTACTGGTAGATATATGACTGGAAAACGTATGCTGTGCACAACCTGGATGTTAAAACCACTTTCATGCAAAGTTTCCATCTCAGAACTTCTGTCAGCTAGGAAGTACATGCCACCATAACAAGTGGTATCCTTGATAATATTTCTGCTGAATTCTATGGAGTTCTAAATGTGCTTAAAAATGAACTTTCCTCACAACCTGGAAAATGACACAGTAGGAATGAGTACATTGTCTCTTGCATCATGAGTAGGCACAACGATTATGCAAAATTAACCCCTCTTCTGGATTAAAAAGTATTAGATGCTATTGGGAAAGATTTGCATGTATAGAAACATGACAGTTTTGTAGAGGACACTACATATACCATTTCCACTCTGTTCAAGAAAACATCTTCAAATTTTAAACTCCAAAAAGTAAGAACACATTAACTCAAGAGTTTAAAATTTCTAAAATGAAGTGTTGTGCCAGAAATCTAGATACGTTTTTATATTTTTCTCTCATGGAAAGTTTTGGTTTATTTCATTTTTGATAAGAGTGCAATCAGAATTTTATTTCAGTACAAAGAATCATATGTATAAAAATACAAATATATACATATATCCCCCTACTTTCTAACAGTAAGAGACAATAGAAAATGCTTACTAATATGGCATGAAACCAAGGAATGTACACATATCTTTATACCCAAATGTATTTTAAGTCATTTGTCTATTAATTCTTAATTTAAGATTATCCATCCTAAAAAATGCTTTCACACTTCAGAGTAATATGATATATGGAAAATAAATATCATGCTTAAAAATGGTATTGTGATATCTTGTAACTACAAGATACTCAAACCTCATCACAGAATCCTGACAGGTGATCAGTCTGTAAATAAATCTTAAAATACAGAATTTTCATTCTAAAGGCATTTTAGGTGTTTATGTAGAGGAATTTCAGCATCAGATCCTAGTTAGAGGAAAGACCAGAAGCTTGCATCAGAATGGTAGCAGCCTGGAATTTTCTCTTGCTGCATAAAGAGGAACTTACAGTGACTTTTACCAGTGAATGTTCCATGTGACTTTATCATCAAAAATCCATGCTGACTACAGATGTTCATGCTCCCTCTGCCTTCTTTTAAGCATCCAAATAATTTGAGAACTGACTTCATTATCTAATGTATAACAAAGTTTTCTGTTTCGGTCGGATGCAGACTGGATTTCTGTTGGATGCAGATCCAACAAAGGGAGATTGCAGGAATATCATTTGGGAAAAAAATCAACAAAAAAAGTGGACTTCATCATAACTTCAACACAATACTATGATAAAAATCAAGGTTAATGGAACAAGAAGAATGAAGGTTTGTAAGCTAGTAAGATAGTTCATTCACAAAACAAAAACAGATAACTAAAACCCTTTTAAGGGTCCTTTCCAGACTCATGCTGTGATGCTATGAAATTAAACGGCAAATCTTTTACTCACCAGCAGCGCAGGCAGCTAAGATCTTCTCACTCTTACACAGCTTTTTTGCTATAAGATGTGTACAATTTCTGTATTTCTAACAAAACAAAACAACACACTTGTAAAACTGGAAACATTTAAATTCTTTGTCTATTTATATACAACTAACCCATTGCACAGTTCTTTCTTCTAATACCTGCATTTTTACTTCTAATCCTTTTTGCTGTATTGGAATGAACAATACCTTACTCTCTATAAAAAAACAGTTCAGCTTGAACAGGCATTTGAGCAGTGCCTTCTTCTCTTGTTTGTTAAATCCAGTTATTTGTATTATCCTTTTCTGGCTGCCACTTGCCATCTGTTGAAAGAAGAATCAAAAGGAAACATTAACACATGAAATACACACCATGAGAAGTTGCTTGCAAGGCCTGACTAGTATTTGCTACTTCATTTCCAATAAAATAGGAAAACACACCAAAAGAAATATAAATATATTATAAATATAAATAAAGCTGGTATAAAGCTCTCACTGGCTGCCGCTGTAAACACACGTGAAAGGCGGTATCGGAGTAGCCTGAGACCCCCCAATTGCAGCCTGCAGTGGGCCGAGCCCCCTGAGTCTGGCACCTTGGCTCCGCATCCAAATGCCCGGAGGTCCAGTCTTTCCAAGCCCCGCTCCGGTGTCGGCAGTGCAGGGCCTCTCGCCCCGCGGCGAGACCCCGCCACCCTCAGCACAGGGACGCGCCACCGAGGTGAGGCAGGCCGGCGGCGGTCCCGCTCGGGAGGCGACGAGCGAGGCCCCCTGGCTGCGGCGGGGAGCCCTCCAGTACTTACATATGGAGGCCACGGGAGCAGCCGCTCGGCCGGCGCTTTCTGTGCCGTGGTCCGGCCCGCCTCGGAGCCCCGGCCCGCCTCGGAGCCCCGGCCCGCCTCGGAGCCCCGGCCCGCCTCGGAGCCCCGGCCCGCCTCGGAGCCCCGGCCCGCCTCGGAGCCCGCCAGGCGCCGCAGCCCGGCGCGCTCCCGCCTCCCCCGGCCCCGCCCCCGGATGTTCCGGGACGTTGTTACTGACGCTCCGCGGTCGCCGGGGCCGCGGGCGCGGAGCCGCAGGGGGATCCCGGCCGGGTAAGTGGCCCCGGTGGGGCTGCCTTTCCCCTCCCCTTACCGTGCGCCCGAGCCTCGGCGCCGAGCGCGACAGGGCTGGGCTCCGCCGTGGGCAGCCTTCTCTCGTGCGCGGCACGGCAGAGCGCTGCGCCGCCCCCGGGCTCCAGGGGTCCGAGGCGCTGCTGGGCGCTGGCACCTGCAGCGGGAAGGCGGCGGCGAAATTCGTCTGAGGCGGCCCCGGCGGCGCAGCGCTCCGGGCCCGGCTTTATCGGGGGGCGGGAAGGGGCGGTCGTCCCCGAGACTGAGGGGAGGGGGCGGGTGGCCGAGGGCGGGCCGGGAAACGCGCTGACGTCCCCCGGGAGCCTGGAAATCACCGTCGCTGATGCTCGGCAGAAGTGAAATTGTGAAAAGCGGTCTGGCAGGGTCGGTCTGTATGCAAGCTGAAGTGTGTTATCTCCGGAACAGGCTGGTTCCAAGAGTCAGGAAAGGGACCAGGGATTTCTGACCTTTAGGACAATTTTCTCAGTATCTCGGAGAAACTTTTCGAAGTTTCAAAGCCACATGATGCATGTCCTCGTAGTGCAGGTGAACAGGTAGCGCTACAGCCAGAAAATCAAGCCGCATGTTTTTAGGAACGGTTTTCTGCCCTGTCGATGAAGGAAAAGCATTCCTGCCCTTCTGATCGAAGTTGGTACGAAGTTTTTGTTATGAGAGTCAAGGCTTGATTTTTTTCCCATTATAAAACAATATGAAGAAATCAAAATAATATTCATCTTGAATCTCAAGCTCTAGAAATGCCAAGATTTGCTGTTTGTGAAACTCTTTTTCTGTGTCCCACTCTTTATTTTGGTCCCTTCTGTATTTGAGAGATGACTTTTGGTTATATCTCTGTCATATAATGCACTGAACAGATACTGCACAAGAAATCTGTTGATGCTTCCTAGCAAGTGGAAGTAGCTCTGTAGAATACTTTTATTTGGTTTTTCTACAGTTTGAGAGAAAAATGCATACATTCAAGAAAAAAAAAAAAGATGATTGAAATGCTTCTTTAGAGAACTGAATTGTGAACAAGTCACTCTGTACTCATTGATACTCTTTCATATTTAAGACCTGTAAATTGAGATATGTACAATGAAGCTCACAAGTGCTGAGTTTTTGTCACTGCAGCTTAAATCAATAAAAGCAATGCTTTGAGCTCACCACTGCACTAAAACATAGGTTTCCCTGAGAAACCAAAACCACGTAGCTGTGGACATCTAAAATTTGACAGCATATTGGACACTTGGTTTAAATCTGAGTTTCCCAGAATATGAAAACAGAAAAAACAGTTCTTCCAGGCCACAGATGACTCTTGTCTTGCTGCTTAAAACGTATTCTGCTACCCATAGTGCTTGCTGAGGTTTTTCCTGTCTTTTGTTTCCTTAACATTGCGGCTATATTTTTCTGTGTAAGCATGAAGAAGTAACCATCAACAACCTTTGTCACTACTCTTTTTGCAAAAATGATGCTGAAAAAGCCCTTAAATATTTGGAGTTAATATTCAGACTACATTTATTGCTTGCACATCTCTTTTGACAATGAAGATAAATTGCATTTTCTATTTTGTACCTGTTGCACCTTTATACTTTTACTATTGATTTGTCTGGACTGTAAAGGTATTGATTTTAATTCTTGTAAACTTTTACTTTATTTTGAACAGTTTAATTCTTATGAACCAGGAGTAGCTTCTATTCATTCATTCTATTCAGCTGCTGACAACTAGCAGTAGTTCTATGTCACAGGACTCTTAGCAGGCTGGAGAAGTCTTCAGTGTATGATACGGTAAACTGTTGCTTCAAGTTTGCCTGCTTTTCACTGTTTGCATTTTGTTCTCACGCAGCTTCAAGTAAACTATGTACGTTTTTAGAAAATTATCTTTGTTGACATACTTCTCCTCTGTAGGAGGAGAAAGATGATTGATGGTGATGTTCACCAACAAGGTCGAAGAGGTGGCTACCTGTGTAGCCAATCCTGACCTGTCTGTAAATGTTTATATATATGGAGTCAGAAAAATAAAGTAGAAGCTTTCCTGCTTGAACTCCTGCTGGCCTGCCTCGTCCTTTTGTGCTCCTAACAGCAGCCGTAAGTGTGACCCTCCGTCACAGTAAACTAATTTGTAATGAAGAAGTTGTACAAACCTGTGAAGCTGTATCAGGGGAGATTTAGGTTAGATTTTCCAGGGGGTGGCTGGGCACTGTAACAGGCTTCATAGGGAAGTGATCACAGCCTCAAGCCTGCCGGAATTCAGTGTTGGGACAACACTCTCAGGCATATGGCTTGACTCTTGGGGTGGCATGTGGAGGCCCAGGACTTTTACTTTGATGATCCTTGTGGTCCCTTCCAGCTCTGGATATTCTTGATTCTATCATTCATACTTATGCCATGACCATTTGTTACCTTTAAGAATAAACTTCTTTTCCGCATGTCCCTGGCACACCTAAAATAGCTTGGAATCAAAGTAACTCAGAGCTCAAACTTCACATCTGGTTTTTTTTTTCTTCAAAATGCATTGTTACCAAAATGTAGCTTTAAGAAATTAAATTTTTTAGCCATTATTTTAGTGATGGCTGCTAAATTTGGAATTCACTTACTCCCTGATTCTATTGTTTGGTTCATTAAAAGTCTAAAATATTTTCTTCTTTTCCATCCTTGTTGTGATCTCATTATGGTAGCTAAGTGTCTGTTATGGGAGAATAGGTCTCATAGGGAGCAGGCTTTTTATCTGATGTATTTTTAAGTTTCTCTGGGTTTCCTTTAATGTATTTGTAAAATACAAATTCAGTTGCTCAGCAACTCAGCCAAAATCAGGAAAATAAATATTCCTTTTCTGCTATCACAGAAGAATTTTATTTAAGGTGTATCAGGTGTCCATCTTTTTCAAACCTCCTTTATTAATATTATTACCTAGAGAGAAAAAAAGTGTTTTCATTTTCATTACACTGCTCTGACTTTCTAACTTATACTTTCTATTTCCTTTATATTCTATACATATTTATATTACCACCATGTCTTCTACCTTGAAATTTCACTTCTAACATTTCCCACAGATAGCTGTTTTACTTCACACAGTTACCTTTCTTCAGGCCTTATTGGTGCTGCTGCTTTCTGTGTTTCTCAAAGTGATTTGCAAGTTTTGGGTTTTTGTTTTGTTTTGGTTTTGTTTGTAATGTGTAATTTGTCCCTCATAAGCCTTTTGACTTACTGTGTTGAAAATTTTATGTAATTATTTGCCCATTTTGAGAGTGATAAAGTCCATACAAAAGCATCTTTTCCATTGTGAAACATTTTTTTGCTAATGGAATGTATTTTGTAGTATGTGCTTAAAATACTTGCCATCGTGCAAACAGGATTACCAGTTGACTCATTAACTGATTCAGTAAAATTATTCACTGGGGCTTTTTTCTTCTGCTAAATATAACACGTATACTTTAAAAAATTATACTCACAATGCCATAGGCAAACATTTAGTAATCACAGCTTTGTGAAAAAACCAATCCAGAAACGACACTGAAAAATCAGTCATAAAATCTAAAGTAGTATTAAATGTCTCCACACTGCCTTCATGTGGATAAAAATCTAACTTTATGCCACTTAAAGTCCATTTTTTCTTCAGTATGAAACACTGTCATGGGCTTCTTGGAACTGAAAGAATTTAAATTTTCTTCTGTAGTGATAAGGGATTGCATGGATTAGAAATAATACAATATAAATCCACAGAAGCTACAGGAGCTTCTTAGTAGTAATCATCTTTATATAAACATACCTGTAGTTTCTTTCATGACCTAATGAATGTAGGAAAGGCAGAACAAGCATTGTGAAAATTGCTTCTTCAAGCCATTCTGATTATATAAACTCTCCGTTATCATAACTTAATGCTAATTTTTAAAAGCATCTTCATGTTCTTCTCAGGACATATCCTTTGTGTTTCTTTCATGTAACCATTTTTGTTGCAAATAACATTTATTTTTATGATTATTTTAAGCTCAGCCCATCTTCTCGTTTCCTTGCATTCATCTGCCTTTCTGCCAGCTCACTTTCTGTTAATGTATGTCAGTGAATCAATGTTGATGCACAAATATGGAGAGCACAGAATAGTGTTCAGCAGCTTGTTCAGTAACTCTGTACAGGAGTTTATGTGTATTAATTCACTCAGTAATGAATTAGTGAACTACATTTTTTTAATGTACTTTCTGTCTCTTGTGTCTTAGACTAAGGGTTTGGTTGGTTGTTTCATTTAAAATATATGTATGAAATGGATTTATTTTTGCATTTAATACTTAGTTTTCCTACCACATAAAGTTCAAGTTTCTTTTCGTTGTCTGACATGAGTTAATCTATTGCTGCTTCTTACACCTTCTTAATCATATTACTGCTCTTGTGCCCTGTCCTAAATGTGCTATATACCTGCCTGGAATGCTTAATTGACCTAGTTTCCCCGGTGACCTTCTAAAAATATTTTTTCTACGCAGGAGATCCATTCTGGTATGATCAGCAATTTTTCATTCATCAAAGTCCTTTCGCCTTCTTTTTTGAGAATACCCATAAGCTGATTCACATTATTTACTGATAACTTTGTTTGGGGGCTGTAAAATGCATTTTCTTTGTCTTTTGGTGTTTTGTTCTTTTCTAAGTAACTTCATTTAAAATGGTAAATGTACGTAATGCTAGATTTTTGCTAATAATTGAATGTTGAATGTACAGTCTATACCTACTGTATGAATGAATATTCCAGAGTGGGCTCTTCTCTGCAATAACACATCTCTCCCCCCCAGTTTTATTTCTGACTAGGCAACTGTCAAACAGAGTATGCCCAGAATGCAGATAGACATGAACCCTGGCTTGCAGACATTAGAAAATCAAGCTAGACATGATATAGCCAGTGGGGTAATGTGTTACATATATGCTTTCTACCTTCTTTGCAGTTCACTGAACTTGAGGTCAGTATAGAGGGGAAAAGGTAGAGATGATTGTGGATAGAAGTGGGACAGAAATACTAAAAAGAAGTTAGGAGAAAGTATGGCATGAATTATCATAGGGCAGATAATGAAGGTGCAACAAGAGCAAGAAAGTATCAAAATACCCTACAGAATGTTAAAATTCTGTTTTTCTAACAGAGGATCATAGAGGCTCTTTGTAACTGTTTAGTTGTCCCTTAAGGTGGAGCACATGTTATCAGCAGATCTTGCAGATCTTGCTTGCCCATCTGCAGGTAACTCTTCCCATGTTTTGGTGGTGCAAAGCTTAAACATAGGCAACTGTTCCATATACATGTAAAGACAGTATGGCAGTAGAGGGAACAAAATGGAAAAAGAGCAGGATGAGGATTAATGTGGAGACTAATTAGGAAAAATTCATGTGGAACATATTGGACATACATGTCATTAATCTTCTGAGGTAAATGTTAACTAATGTGGTAAATGTGGCCTGACAAAAGATAGTCAGGTTTTTGTGTGCAGTTCTCCTCCCCCTGCCTCCAATACCTCTTCCCTTTTCATTGTCTTTGATACACAATTTAATTTGTCTTAAGATAAAAATCTGTGGTGGGAATTGTCCTAAGGTGAGAACACCAGGTAGGAATTGCAGGAGGAACTGTCTGGATGGTTGCATAATTGATGTATTCTAGAGATTGGAGAGGTCTCATCATTGTGATTGACTCTAATACACTTTGGCCTGCAAAAGGGTATAAAATGCTGCTGGAGACTGGGCAAACTGATCTCCCAAGCTTGCAGGCAGCTTCTGGGTCAAACACCTTCCCTTGCTTCCCAACAGAGATGCCTGCAGGGTATGTCCAACCCAAAGGCAGGGAAAACTAATTTTTGGATGTTTGAGGAAAAAAGCAGTAAGATCCAGCCACATACAGAGATAAAGTGCTAAATTAGTTCCATAGGTTGCTTTGTAACTGTGCATTCTGTAAGGCTAAAGACTGTAAAACCTGTATGTTCCTATCCAAGCCTCTGATACTACAATCCTTTAGACCCACTTGTCTCATATATTGGATTGACGAATTTATATACTGCATTAGCCTTAATTCTAGTTGTCCACATAATCACAGTCATATTTCTCGTACCTGACTGAGAGTCTCCTCTCTGCTACACTGCTACAAATGACGTAGTTGGCAGGATGACTTAATCAGGCATATTGAATAGAACATTTGCACACCTTTAGAAGGAAATTTGTGTATTCAAGCATAGGGAACTAGAAATGGACAGTATGTTGTCTCTCAAAGAACTTTTACAGTAAATTAGTGTGTCTGCCTTCAGATCTTGATTTACTGCAATCCTTGGAGGCATAAAATAGGCCTTAGTGAATTATATTTGGAAGTGTTTTTTATTTAAGTTACTTTTCAAAGTAAGACATCCAGCTCTTAAATTTTCACAGAAAGTATTATGTTGGAATATTTTTTTCTCTGCAAAGTTACAGTATAGGATTAACCTGAGGCACTTAATCTAGTTGAAGGCATGTACATGTGTCTGTCTAAAATAGGATGGTGTAATCTGCTGTTCATGGGCTTTTCTTGAACAAGGCAGCATTCTTTGCTAATCCATGTAATTAATTAGAAAATATTTGTATAAGGTACTGACATACTGAAGTATGATTATGTATTCTGTGCAGAAATTTCTGTGGATAGTTGGGGTTTTTTTGTTTTTTTGTTTTTTTTTTCCAGTGAATAAATTTAGGTCACTTTATAAGAAATTAAAAGAAAAGTTATGTTACATAAAGAGGCCTCAATTAAGAAATTTTGATTTTTTTTAGTTTTTATTCTCTGTGTATACCATGTAGTTTAGAATTTCTTTGAATATGTTATTAGTGGAATTTAATCATAAGTTGCATATTTTTAGTCCTCAAAAGCATCATTTTTCACTTTATTGTTTAGATATTCAGTGAAGTTCCTGCACTGTGGTTTGGTTTTTAAAGACCACAGTAAAGGGACTTAATTATTTCTGATCTGAAGATAAGTATTTAAATGTTCTCAGAGGCAACAATATTTTGATATGGAATTTGATCAGGTTTGGACTGGCTATGTGTTTCTGCTTTTGGAAGGTGGTTCTGATGGGCCATGCTTCAAATACCAACTTTGCTTCATTTATGGACCTTACTGTAGTCTTTAGTTCCTGTGCCAATTTTGATCTTTGCCTAAAACTCCAAGTGATGTAGTTAGCAGCTCTTCATTTTATAACTAAATATGTCATCTAATCATCAGCTCTGTGATGTGACTAATCTTCTCTCTTGCAGAATTCAATTCAATGTCAAATCCAGGTTATCTCAATAGCAATGCAAAATGCTGCCAGTGTTTATCTGTTGTAATAGGTTATAGCTACTTCTTTTAAATTTAAAGTTTTATTTTTAATAAGGCTGAATCTCTTATACATTGTTGCTTAATTTTATTCCTCTTTAGTTAATATCGGTGAAATAATTAGCTTACATTTTCAGTGTTAGCGAATAAGCTACTTATTTAACTTGTCCAAACATGTTGAAGGTATTGAACTCTAAGGCAAAAATATTCCCAGTCTGAAAAGGGAACACTGACAAAATCATTCAAAAGAAAAAAGAGGAATAATTTATGAAAGGAACTGTAGTTAATGATGCCATCCAGTTGCTTTAAAGTGCTTCTACCTCAACTTTAATGAATTAGATTTGTCAACAGCATATGTTTTATGCACTACTTCTAATGAAGTGGCATACCAGCACTACAGTGTACTTTGAGGTTTATTCCATCAAAGCTTTTAGCTGTCATAAAGTAGACCTTTTTAAATAATAGATACTAAAAACTACATTTAAATAACATTAAGGTTGTGACACAAACACCAAATGACAAACTTCAGGCAATTCAAAATTAGGGCTGACATCTTGTCATTACCTTGCATTGTCATTTTTTGAAAAAAAAAAGAAGCATCCTTGCAAGATTTAAGGATTGAATGTCAGACTAACTTTAAATTTCTTGGCTTTTGTGGGCTAGAGTTAGAACCTTAATGTCATTTTTTTTATACAGGATTTTTTGTTGTTTTGTTTGTTGGGGTTTTGTTGTTGTTGTTTTTATTTTGCATATTCTCTGTTTTCAGATAAAGAATAAAAGCAGTGGAAACAGTACAGTCTTTGTTGTCTTTGTTTTTAATATAAAACACGGATGTAAAGAGTATTGGTCAAAGAGCAGGGGCTATCCTGTTCTCAAAATTACATGCTGTTCTTTCAAACTTTCTATGCTTTTGTCTTTGCTGATTTTTCTATGGAACTTACAAGTTACAGGAACTTCAGTCCTGGTGTACTTCAGAAAAAAACCCATAAAGTATTGAGAATTCTTAATTGTTTTCCACATAAAGAACCACTTTCTTTTTATTGAACACTACAGCCTAAAACAAGAATATACAGAAAGCCTTGTTAAAAGAATTTTAATTACTTAAAATATGTGAAACAAAAGCAGGGGAAGAGGGGGTTTCTGTTATTTTATGCATGCATAAAATGCATTTATTATTATGCATTTATTTTATGTTTTCCCATTTTGTTGCTGTTAAATGTAATAGAACTTTCTGTTCGGGTATCTTAGCATGCTTGTGTAAACACAAGTCCTTTCAGTTCCTCTATAGAGATAATTTCTCAAGGTCTGTAAGTCTTATACAGGCAATCTATTATTTTCATCATAATTTTGTCAACTTAATCTAGCATAAACTGGTACTGCTGCCAAGTTGTCAGGCCTACACCAGTCACTCACTTCAGCCTCATGCCACCATCAGTGCTCATACAGCTGCCTGGTAAATAGGGATAAATGGGTGTGCATGGGCTAAGTGGCTGGTGTGGAAGGTTGGTAGGATACTCTGAAAAAAAGGTCAGAAAATGTGGTCACTCATTCAACTTGTCTGAATCTCTTTTCTCAGTACAGTCAATCAATTTCTCACCATTCTTTTTATTGTGTTGCTATTAGTGCATAATACAAACGCCTAATTTGAATTAAAAGATCATTCTAAGAAGAATTAGTTTAGAGAGCTAAATCATCTACTAGTACAGATAAGTGGATTGTTTGTAATCAGAATAGTACTCTCTACAATGTTTTAAATTCTTAAGATGCCACTTGACTGGGTGCATGTAAGTTACAACAGGTAACGTCAATATAGGGAATGGTGAGGAATACAGCCCTCTTTGTGCTTGTACTGTAAAAGACCTACCCCTGGTGCACACTGTGATAGAGAAAAAAAAAGGAAGATTCATTCTGGTCAGCCTTCATACTAAAAATCAAATTATTTGTTCAATAACCTTGCTTGATATACACTATTGACTTCTGATTCACTTATTTGGAACAAACTTAAAGTTTCTGAGTAACGTTTTGCTCCAAAGATTAGCATAAGGGTGTTGTGATATCACTTATTAGCAGCTTACCTAGAAAATATGTCATTTCAGTAAGTGCCACCCCAGTTTCCTATCATCGAACACTTTCATCCTTGTTCAGAATATGTGCCATTAATTAGTTTTCTCATTGGATATTTTGGTTTTACTTGTAATATCCTTCAGACTGCTTCATGGAGGTGTACCAGTGAAGGAAGCCTTGGTTTGAGACCACTTGCTGTTGTCTGGGTCACAACAAGCGAAATTTATCTTACAGGTTAAAGGAATAGAACTGAATCTCTGGTTCACTGTAGAATTATTATATAAAAATAGTTTTGATGACAGCTCTTGCCTCTGGAGGATATTCTGCTAAAGTTATTAGTTTATTATTATTTACTTATTTAGGCAGTTAAAAACATATTATAGAGTAAATTCTAAAAATGTGATTGTAATATAAATTTCCTCCTTGGATCTTATATGACTTATTTTTTTAAAGTTGTAAAATTCTTTGAAGTTAATATAAGGAAAAAAAAATTCTAAAATGTTAGTGTGACCTTGGGAAAAAAAATTACTCCTGTAGTTTGTGATGTCCTCCTGTCTTTTTATAAACTTGAAATGTAGTCTTCCTTCAAAAATAAAAATTGATTTCTAGTTTTCAGTGGAATTTTGTAATGATGTAATAGGCAAGTATTGCACTACATGTTTATGCTGCAGTTCCACTTCTTAGCTGATTGTACAAGTCATTTAGGTTTTGTAATTAGGTAGGAAATAATAGAGTACATGGTGTTAAATTACAAGATATTTATGAACACTTGCCCTCTTAATCATGAAACCCAAGGCTAAGTAGTTTTGGCACTAAAGAATCTAATATAAATTTTATAGTAGCTTTTTTTAAGGTATGAAGGAGGAAGCCCTTTCTGCATCGCAAATCAGTTGATTGTCTTACCTTTTTGCCCAGTAATTGATGACCTGGTCTAGTTCCAAATAATTATTTGTTTTTCCCAGTGTGAATGCATTTAGTAATGATTAATTCTCTCCCTTTTTGTGCTCTTGCCTCTATCATATCTTGAAATAATATTCATGACACAACATCTTCCCAGAAGAGATGGCTGAATGCATTAGAACTCTTTCTGAATATTCTTGAACCATACTCATACAGCATTTCCATGGTGTATGTAGTAATAGTATAAAGGTAAATGAACCTTACCATGAATACAGGATGTTTCTTTTGTGAGCTTGCAGCCGTGAGACTCTTTGTTGCTTTATGATACAGAGCTTCAGACTGGATCTTAAAAATATTGTTTAGGATGTCTTTGGTAAGAAGGAAGTTCTTTCACTGTAACTATTCCTTTATTTTTCTTTCATTCTTCTTCAACAGCAGTGGAAAAATATTGGGGGTAAATATTCTTTAAAACTGCCACTTGGTTGTGTGTCCTTTTGCTTTTGTAGCATCATAGTTGAGATGACTTATACTTCCTGCAAAGAAATATGTAAGATCTTATAATGTAAGTTATCAAGTAGCAAAACTGGATCGAAATATCAAGAGGGTGTTCTGAGAACATAAAGGCTACTACTGTGAAACTAGGTGGAAAAATGATTTATATATAGCTTGTCAATTAGTGAGAAGTCTCTGTCTTAAGTTTTTTTAAATCTTCCCTAATAGTTACAGAACTGAAAACCAGTTAGACACAAGGTGTAGTTTTCTGCAAATAGTCTGATTACTAGATGTGATGTACCTACTTTCATATGTCTTTTTATGTCTTTTCATATCTTCTATTTTTATTCTTTTCAGTAGTGTTTAAACCCTAAATCATATATAATCCATGGGTTTTTTAATGTATAAAGCTACCTGGCAGGAGTCATGAGTTCTGCTCTGAACATAAACTGATAATTAACTAGAAATCAAGTCATAGTCAGAGCTAAGCACTTCACCTAAAGAGGATTAAATCAATGTCCTTTTAATTAAAACTGACAGTACCATTGGTCTGTGTGTTACTTATACTTCCTTTTCCTCCTTTAAGTGGTGTTTTGATCAGATACTTTTTTAAGAATAAAGCATACAGATCAATCTGATGCAGACCTGTGGTAGAATCAATATACTGCTGGGTATCAAGACTGTGCTTTAACTAGCCGTGCTAAAGGGAAATATTAAGCTCTTGAAACTCTTACTCTTCACTAGGAAGAAAAACAGCATTAGAAGGCAAGCAAGATTATGTCTGGCTGTGAAGATGAGTGAGTCTTCATGAAGACCAGTTACTAGCCCAAACTGTTGAAAGAGCACTAAAAGGCTTCTCTATTAGTAGAAAGCATAATTCTCTTGCTGTGGAACTATAAACATCTATGCTATGTCTCTGCATTTTGTTGTGATTTTACAGATTTATCAAAGATGGGCTTTTATTGTTTTGGTATATACTGACTAGTTGTCAAAGAATATTTTAAAATTGCTTTGATTAGGTGTAAATTAAGTCCATGCATGGGACAATCATCTGAGGTATACTGAACAAATACTTCACATGAGTCTTCTGATGGGAAGCATCTCGGTTATTATGTTTTTTTTATTCATAGCTAGTAGTGTTTCAAAACCTGATTACAACATTCAGCTAAAATACTGAGAGCATCTATGCATTGTATATATGCATAGATATATGCATATATTTATGTATATGTATATATTTGTGCATATATAAATGCATATATATGCATAAATATATAGGGTGATTGTATTAATCACATAAACTTAAAACATAAGGCTAATTGTACAATACTGTGCCTCATCAGAGAAATCAATTTATTTCAAATTGATACAGGTGAAGCAGAGTGTTATGTTCTTGAGCTTACCTTAAGGACAAGGCAACAGACAAGAAAATGGTTGCAGGTGATATCTTTGTGCAAAATTTATTTTCCTTGAACATATTTCCTGTTGTCAGATGCTAACCTTTTTTAGATTTTTGCTACTGTCATTGAATATAAATTAGTCCTCCTTGAAATTCGCATTTATATTACAGTATAAAGAACAGTCATTTGGTCAATCTTAGAAATGTAAAATGATCTTGAAACATCCTATGAGACCTACTAAATTGAAATTATTTGTATAATCTTTTCCTTAACTCAGTTGGCTGATGATATGCAATTGTCATTTCTTGCAAGCAATCTTTTTTCCCTCAAAACTGCTGGCTTTTTTAAACACAATTACAGTTGCTGGTTTGCTAATCCTGTGAGTCAATCTACACTGAACAAGAAGCTTATCTGAAACCCTTGGCAGTTTCAGTGAAAATTAAAAAGCATGCTTTACTACAGAGATTGTCAAGAGTGAAAATAATATTTGTCCAGTCGGACAGCTTGCTTTTGTAGTCACTAAATGAAACTTGAGATTCTGTCTCTTCCTTGAAAGCTTCTGTGTCAGGAAGGTAATTTGGACTGTTTGTGGTTTGACAGGGATTATTAAAATCAGATGAAGTGAAGGGAAGGAAGTGTGAGAAAGCAAAATTGACAGTGACACTCTCTATTATTTGCAGCTTGGATCATGATGACTATGTTGATATGATAGATTCTAAATGTTAGTTTCACTGTGGAGATATATTAACCAGCAAATACAGTAAAATGCAGTTAGAGGTTATTTTTCTTACTTAGGAGAACACCGTCCGGCCTTTATTTTCACTGGGAAGTTTGGGAGAGGGAGTGTAGCAGAAAATGATTAGAGGGGGAAACAGAAGGCAAGAGGGAGTGGTTCAGAAAGAACTTAATTTTTTCTCTCTTTTTTTTTTTTTTTTTTTGGTTTGTTTGTTTGTTTTGGTTTGGTTTTTTTGGTTGGTTTGTTTGTTTTGTTTAGTTTTATTTTGTTTTGTAGCGTTCATACATCTCATATACACTCTTGTAGTGTACTTCAGAGAGAATAAAACTGAGAATTGAGAATTGGTGGAATGGGTCATGAAATTTCTTTTTGCATTGATTTGAATTTGGTAGGGATTTTTTTGCGTTAATAGTTTTGCTTAAAGTGAGCTCAAGTCTTAGACTGCTATTTCATATCAATTTTTCATGACTTGCATCTTGTATGCCATTTAAAATAGTGATATTTTCTGCCACTTTGAGATAAATAATTAAAAACATTAAATTATTGCAATATTCATATAGCTGAATTTTTAATTGCTGAAGATACATTAACTACCAACTGTATGCATCTTGTGGTGTCTAGCAAAAATACGATGTATTATTTAATCTTAATCCTTTCTTAATCTCTTAGTCATATAGGTAAACTTCCATATTTAACAGACTAGTTAGTGCAGAAATAAGATATCAGATCAGTCAAGTTTGAAGGGTGCTGTTATTTCTATTTCGTTTCATTTTCTATTTTTCCGTATGCGAACTTTGTGAAAAATTGTATTTTGGGAGTTTTTAGTGTAGAGTCTTATGATTTCATAGGAAAATAGGGAACTCAAAAGAAAATACGTGACACATGAAAGGTTTTGCGGTTATTTAGCATAGCCATACCTTCATATTTTTCAAACTATGTCATGCAACATTTGAACTGTTAAGCCATGCCAGCATCTCATCTTCACCTATCTTACAGTAGAGAGCAGCACATTAGCATTGAGAGTGATTCATCTGGCAGAACAAAAGGGATAAGGGAGCAGAATGACTGACAGGGAAAAGAGGTTGCACAGAGTTGTTTGCAGACTTGCAAAATAAGGACTGTCATGAGAAGAGATGGTGTCATTGAAAATACAGTTGGGACACTGCTAAAGAGCATGCTCAGGTGACTCAGAACCCGATGTAAAAGGAAAGTTCCAGACCTAATGTGGACTGGATGGGGAGATGTGAAACACAGACAGCCATCCTAAAATAAAAATAATGTATAAAAGACAGACTTATAGGGAAGTAAATGTCATCTATATATCTTCATATTTACTTCTGTATCCATGTCATCACAGAGTAACCTGCCTGTGTGACCTAGGAAATCCAGTTGATGTAATCTATTTTGGACTTCAGCAAAACTTTTGATATTGCCTTTTAGAGTATCCTTCTGGACATAATGTTTTGCTTGGTGCTAAAAAACCATATTATGCAATGGCTTATTGGCTTATGAGTCAGACACAAAGGATTATAGTAAAGGGGGTGACATCAGGCTGGTGTCCAGTCACAAGTGGGGTTCCCTGGGGCTCCATCCTCAGCCCAGTTCTCTTCAACATAGTCATTAACAACTTGGATGGGGAACTTGAAAGTAAGTCTAGAGATGATACTACATTGTATCTGCGGTTTTCTCTCTCCCTTGAGGGCAGAGAGGCCCTGCAGAGAGACCTCAAGTTAGAGAGATGGTCAGTCATCAAATTGTGTGAAGTTTAACAAATTCAGCATCTGTGATGGGGCAGCCCTGGATGTGTGATCGAACACGGAGTGAGAGGCTGGAGAGCAGTGCTGTGGAAAGGGACTGGGGGTCCTGGTCAATGCAAAGTTGAACATGAGTCAGTAATGTGCCTTGATAGGCAGGAGGGCAAACCAGGCCCAGCATAACCAGGTGGTCAAGAGAGGTGATTGTCCTGCTCTGCTCTGCACTTGATTGGGCCTCACCTTGAATAATGTGTGCCCTTTTGGGCACCACAATCTAAGAAAGACATTAACCTATTGCAGAGTATCCAAAAGAGGGCTACGAAGATGGTAAAGAGTTTGGAAAGAAAGCCTTAGGAGGAGCAGGTGAGGTAACCTGATTTATTTAGCCTGGAGAAGAGGAGATTGAGGGGACTCCTCATTGCAATTTTAAATATCCTGTTGAGGAGAAGAAGAGGAGAAGGTAGTAATCTCTTCTCTGTGATGGCCACTGACAAGACTCAAGGAAATGGCATAAAGTTCAGTCAGGAAATGTTTAGTTTACACATGAGGAAAAGGTTTTTCAGTGAGATGATGATTGGGCATTGGAACAGGCGGTTCAGAGAAGTGGTTACCACACTGAGTCTGTCTGAGTTCATGAAGGGTTTGCAGAGTACTCTCAGTCACATGATGTGACTCTTGGAGTATCTTTTGCAGGACCAGGGGTTGGTCTGGTGGGTCTTTTGCGACTCAAAAGATTTTATGATTCTATGATTCAGTGGTATTCTTTAGATGCTTTGTGCACACAATTAGCTCCAATTGCAGAAATTTAAAAAAATCACAAATTATAGTATTCTAAAATAGAATAATATTTAAAATCCAGTTCATAGTTAAACTTACTCTAGGTTAGTTAGGGTTGTGGGAGAGCTGTATTTCCTGAATACACAAGTCTCTAGTATTCATCAGAGGGGAGATAATGGAATCAAACTACATTTTCAACTCTCTGTCATCTGTGAAATTCATCCGAAGAGCAAGGAAAGGGAAATAATAAACTCAAAACCTAGCATTTCAGTATTTGTCGTGTTTTAAGTACAAAATGTAAGATAATTGTTTAGAGATTCTGAACGTGGCAGATCAGAGGAGATATACATGGCAGCAGTGAATATTGATTATCTTGTATAGTTCCAGAGTTAATTTCAGATTCCTCATTGCTTGTTTGTGTTAGCATGTAATGCTTGTACGGAGTTTTATTCTTAATGTAAACAACAGGAATGCATTTCACAATTTATACAGTATAGTATTTTTAGTCCAGGTGTAGTGCACCAAAATGTTTACATTTCCACATAAGTTAGTCTGTGAAGATGTAATTTAATATTTCATTTCTTAGTGATATGTGTAATTCAGCTCAGATCCCTTTGCTTGTATAATTCATTTTTAGAGGAGAGCTTTCAGTTGTGTGAGAGTTTTATAATTTTTTTCAAAGAAACAATGTAGCACCAGTATTTCTGTTTAGCGGAAGATATCTTTCCCTCCTCCCCTCAAAGACTAATTCATACAAATGTAAGGGAAGGGGCTTGGAATCTTTCTCTAAAGACATCTCCTAAGAAGTGAAGGATACTAAAGGATTTTGGTGTGCCTTTATGGAGGCCAGGGTCACCAGAAACTAGTTCACAGAGTGATTAAACAGTTCTTGTTAATTCTAAGGGATAATCACCTCTTTGCATTTCTGTCAGTGTTTTGTGTAAAGGAATGACTTGTTTTGGTCGTATGTGATGGCTTTTGTTCCCAGAACTGCTGCAGCTAGGAAGTAATGCTATGTTTTGATAATGTAACACATTAACCTTCTGCCTGTTTCTTACAACAGAGCAGCTGTTGAAAGCTTGTTGAAAGAGCAAAATAGTGTAAGGAAAAAAAAAAAAAGGGGGGCATTATACTAAATAAGCATTTTCAGTAGTTTTAAAACATCTTGATAGGATATCAAAGTGAAATAAATTTCTACATTTCAGAAGTCACATAAATGAAAATAACTTGAGTAAAATGTACATGAGAAGCAACAGAGTTTTGTATTTTTCTCTACTAATTGTTATTGTTCCATAATTATTTTTATACCACAGAGGACCTTTATCTTATTTTTCTATGATTCCTATATCTGTCAGAAGGTTTTTGAGAAAATGCTGAGTAATTTTGAACTGAGATTTGTTTTTAGATGCTGAGCAGCTCTTAAACTAATATCCAAAGAAAGGGATTCTGTTACTAAACTATGTTCATCCGCAGTAGCATACATCCAGAATAACATTAATAACATCCAGAATCACTAGTTATATCTTTTTAACAAGTTAAACAAGAAAGAATTAGGGTTATTTTCTGACACCTATTTTTGTGTCTGTAATAATGATGCAAACATGAGCGCTTGCATAATAAGAAGGGAGCAGCAACCTAAAACTATGTGTTATTGAACTTAAGGCTGAGAAATAAATGTCTAAAGCTTGCATCAAGATCAACAGAAGAATTTGTAAAAAAGAGGACAATATATGTCATTTGTATGAAAGAGACAAAGTATGTGATATTAAGAAATGCTTTTACTTGGGATGAGGGTATAAGCACATCAGTTGAGGTGAGGTGCAGCAGTTATCTCAGCAGCTTATGTGAGCAGGCCATGTAGGAGGGCACAGGCACCCCCCAGCTCCTCAGCTGACCTCAGCTGGTAGGTTTTGCCCACCCAAGTAGAACAGGCTCAGCAGTGGAATCCATACAGTTGAAAGCTGTTGCCAGAAGGAACATGGAACGGAGAGCTTCTTCAGAAGCATGCAGCTGTCCAGATCTCCATCTGCGAGAGTGTTTAAAGCCTGGCATTAGTACCCAGAGGGCAGCAGAGAGACAACACCTGCACATGGTATGACCAGATGGATGACCCTTTATTGGATGGGAAGGGGACAGCTTTATCACCAAAGATGAGGAAAAGGCTGAGGTACTTAATGCCTTCATTGCATCAGTCTTTAACATTAGATAATTAGATAGACAGGGACAAGGAGCAGAGCAGGAGGAAGTAGTGACATTCTGTGGTGCTTCAACACTCACAAGTCTGGGGGGAGGGATGGGATTCACCAAAGGGTACTGAGAGATCTGGCAGGACAGCTTGCAAAGCCACTCTTCATCATTTATCAAGAGTTCTGGTTAACTGGGGAGGTCCCAGACAACTGGAGGTTGGCTACAGAGTTAGAAGGAGAATTCAGGCAAGTACAGGCCTGTCAACTTGACCTTAGTGCCAGGGAGGGTTATGGAGCAGATTATATTGAGTGCAGTCACATCCCACATACTGGACTACTGGGGGATCAGCTCCAGCCAGCATGGATTTAGAAATGGCAAGTCCTGTTTCACCAGCTTGATCTCCTTTTGTGACCAGGTGACCTGGCTAGTAGGTAAGGAAAAGGATATGGATATTGTGTACTTGGATTTCATCAGAGCCTTTGACACTGTCTCCCACAGCATTCTCCTGGAGAATCTGGCAGCCCATGGCTTGGCCAGGTCAGTCTTCACTGGGTTAAGAACTGGCTGGAAGGCTGGGCCCAGAGCATGGGAGTGAATGGTGCTGCAGTTGGTGGTCAGTCACTACTGGGATTCCCCAAGGCTCAGTACTGGGTCCAGTCCTGCTTAATGTCTTTGTTGAGGGTGTGGATGAGGCAATGGAGTGTACCCTCAGCAAGTTTGCAGACAGCACTAAGCTGGGCAGGAGTGTTGATCTGCTGGAGTGGAGGCAGGCTCTGCAGAGTGATCTGGACAGGCCAGGTCAAGGGGCCAAGGCTGGTGGTGTGAGGTTCAATAAGGCCAGTGCTGGTTCCTGCACTTGGATCACATCAACCCCAAGCAGTGCTACAGGCTGGGGGAAGAGTGGCTGGAGAGTGGTCCAGGAGAGAAGGACCTGAGAGTGCTGATGGACAGCTGGCTGAACATGAGCCAGAGTGTGCCCAGGTGGCCAAGAAGGCCAGTGGCATCCTGATCTTTATCAGGAATAGTGCAGCCAGCTGGACAAGGGCAGGGATTGTCCCCTGTGCAGTGGTATTGCCCCAGCTCAAGTCCTGTGTTCAGTTCTGGGCTCTCTACTTCAGGAGGGACATTGAGGTGTGGGAATGTGTGTCCAAGAAGGGCAACAGAGCTGGTGAAGGGTGTAGAGAGTAGGGTTATATGAGGAGCAGCTGAGAGAGCTGAAATTGTTTAGTCTGGAGAAATGGAGGCTTGTGGGAGACCTTATCACTTTCTACAACTTTCTATGCCTGAAAGAAGGGTGTAGTGAGATGGGGTTGGTCTGTTCTCACAGTCAGTTAGTGACAGGACAAGAGCAAATGGCCTCATGCTGTGTCAGGGCAGGTTAATTTTGTGTGTCAGAAAGGATTTCTTTACTGAAAGGGTTGCAAAATACTGGAATGAGAGCAAATAGCTTCAGGATGTGTCAGGGGAGGTTCAGTTTGAACATTAAGGAAGAATTTCTTTACTGAAAGGGTTGTTAAATATTGGAATGGCTGCTCAGGGAAGTGGTAGAGTAACCATCCCTGGATGTGTTCAAGAAAGAACTGTATGTGGCACTTGGTCCTATGGTTTAGTTGACATGGTGGTGTTCAGTCAAAGGTTGGACTAGATGACCCTGGAGCTCTTTTCCAACTGTAATGTTTGCTGATTCTATGATAAGTAAGGTAAATTTTAGTAACATTTGTCAGGAGCTGTCTTTTCTACTATTGTGTTCCAAGTATTCAGTTTTAGAGTATGACTTACTACACTGCCTTCCAAAGCTGAAATAGGCCTTTAGATTGAAAAGCTATTGATGGCAAACTGCTCTGTGATCTAGGAAGCCAAGATAAGTTAGATGTGGAATCGTGTTTTCTTCCCTTGTTGAACAATCATTCCAGTTATGCTTGATTGAATACAAGGGTATGTGAGCATCTATGAAAAGTCTTGAGACTCAGTCATTCAGCAGCTATTACAACGTAGAAGTACTAGCTATTTGTTCTAGTCATCTGTTTGAAATTATCTGACAGGAACATGAACATTACACAGATACCTTTATAAAAGAATTTTTAAAAACTCAAATCAGTGCTGTAGAAGTTTATTTCTTTGTATCTTTAATTTGTCTGGTTTAAGAAAGCACAACTGTGTAAATTTAAGAAAATGTGTGTTTATAAAGTATTAGTAAGTTTAGTCTATGTAATTGCTTTTCTAAAAGCTGTATATTCATTTTTTCAAGTTGCAACTTACATAATTTTTCTTTATTCTTACTTCTTTGCTAATAAAGGCTGTATTTGTATTTTGTCTGAATGAATTTTTGGTATTTGGAAGTCCAGCACAGAAACATCCAGCTTAATTTCTCACTATAAGCTAACTATAAAAATTACTTTTATACCATAGCAATCATAGTTTGTTGCCCTTCTTATTTATATTGTGGATAACACATAAGCCTAGGTATTCATAGTTTGTGGTAATTGAGAATGTAATGGTAGGCAAGAAAACTGGGGTTTGAGGATTTGCTCGCCCATCTAGCCTCATGTATTTAATAGAGTGGAAGCTGAATTTGAGGAACATAGCCAGTGGAAAACATGGTAAAATTTAAAAGACTCCATAACCCTGGGGAATGCCAATGACTTGTGTTATTGGATACTTGTTACAGCCTGGCAACATTTTTTTATGAAGAGAGAAAGCACTGACATTTTGTTTCAAAAATGTTTATTTTAAAAATAAACAGTATTTACATTCTGTTTATTTGTGAAATACTTATTGCATGGCATTTGAATAGAAGTACACTAGTTTTTATGTAATACGGGAGTTGTGAAGAAAAATTCCCTTATTGGAAGAATATCTCTCAGTGACTTTTATCTTCTGTGAAAAAAGTAGAAATTGAAAAAATTGATAGAGGACAAAATTGGAATATTTAAACTGATTTCATATGCCAAGTATTAGATAAAACATTCCTTATTTAATCAATAGTGGATTCTGTGTAATTGAAAGTGACTAAGCATAGCCTTTATACTATGATTTAAATGTGGGTTTTAAGAATTTTCTTAATTACAAGGGGAAGAAATGAAAGCAACATGAACAAGTCATAAGGATGGTTTTGACCAGAAAGATGTTAATATTTTTTGGTAGTGGTGAGGCAGCATGGCCAAAGCCCCAAGGTTATTGTATACCACCTCAGGTCAATGCCAGGAGTAAGGGAAGCAGACTCTCTCTTTTCCAGGGAAAATGAAATCTGAGAAAATGTGGCTGCAGTTGGATTAGGCTCAGCAGTGAGCATTCTGCATGTAAATCACCCTCACTTTTGTTATTCGTATTGTTGCTGTTACTGTTTGTTTTCTTATCTCATTGCTCTTCCCAGTAAATTGTTCACTCAACTCATGATCTTTGCCATCTGTTCCTCCAATTCTCAACTCCATCCCAGTACTGAGTGGAGGGGAAGGGAAGGGAAAAAAATGGAGAAGCAACTGTGAGCAACTGTGTGGTTTTGGAGAATCTCAGTGAAGAAGGAGGAGGAGAAGTGCTTCAGGCACTGGAGCTGAGATTCCCCTCCATAGTCTGGTGAAGAGTATGGTAAAGCAACTGTGTCCCTGCAGCCCTTGGAGGTCCATGGTGATGCAGAAATCCACCTGCAGCTCATGGAGGAGCCCCATCCTGGACCAGGTGGATGCCTGAGAGAAAATTGTGGAGAGAGGAGATCCATGGAGAGAGGGGCCTTGCTCCCATGCTGAAGCATCCTGTCCTTGAAGGACTGCACCCTGTGGAAGATTGACCTGTGCTGCAGCAGTTTGCAAGGACAGTGAGATGGACTCATGTTGCAGCAGTTCACAGAGAGCTGTTGTATATGAGACGGACTCACATCAGAGAAGTTAATGAAGAACTAACTATCTCCTGTGGGAGGGAATTCACAGTGCAGCAGGGGAAGGACTCCTCTCCCTGAGCAGAAGAAATAATGGGTGACGAACTGGTCACAGCCCCCACTCCATGTCTGCTTGCATTGCTGGGGTAGGTGGTAGAGCTGGGAAGGAGGGAGGGGTGGAGGGAAGGTATTTTTAAGCGTTTGTTTTAGTTCTCATTATCCTGCTCTGATTTTGTTAATAATAAACTGCATTCATATCTCTAATTCGAGCCTTTTTTTGCCCATGATAGTATTTGAAGAGTGATCTCTCCCAGTCTTTATCTCAACCCATAAACCCTTCATTAGATTTTCTCTCTGCTCTCCAGCTGCCAAGGGGAGGGAGTGAGTGGCTTTGGTAGGTGCCTGGCATCCAGCCAGCATCAACCCATGACAAGTACAAATGGTGCCGAAGTGTCCTTCTGTTTGCCTTTTCTGATTTTGACTGTCAGATAG